>NC_135824.1:14927899-15290150 GCF_964213995.1 Mustelus asterias
GTGAACCAGATGGGTTTTTTCACAATCGACAATGGTTTAAAGTTTATTTGAAAAGTTTACTTATTAGTCCCAAGTAGACTTACATTAACACTGCAATGAAGTTACTGTGAAAATCCCCTAGTCGCCACACTCCAGCGCCTGTTCGGGTACACTGAGGGAGAATTTAGCACCTTACTAGCGCATCTTTCAGACTGTGGGAGGAACCCCACGCAGACAAGGGGAGAACATGCAGACTCCACACAGACAGTGACCCAAGCTGGGAATCGAACCCCGATCCCTGGTGCTGTGAGGCAGCAATACTTGCCTCTGTGCTGCCCTTTCATGGTCATCGATAGTTTTTTAATTCCTATTTTTTATTGAATTCAAATTTCACCATCTGCCATAATGGGATTCGAACCTGGCTCCCCAGAGCATTGTCCTGGATCTTTGGAATACTAGCCCAGTGACAACAGCACTAAGCCACTTCCTCCTCATGCTATTCCATTTGGATTATTACAGGGTAGATCATCTCCAGCTATGACCTTTCTTTCCAGCCCTCCATTATAACCCTCTGGAATCCACCAAAGATCTACTTTTATTCAGTATGAATTATTTTAGTGTAGGTTCCTCATTCAGTGCAAATGTAACAAGCACCTGTGTCCAGTTTATCTTCCATTGCCACTGATGGGAAGTCTGCAATGTCATCTTATCCAGGTCCACTTCTTGCTCCCCTGACCCCCAATCCCACTAAATGACTGACCAAGTCAGCTTCTCTTCTTGGTCCTCATTCTGAACTGACAGTGCAAATGGTTCCATCTCTTTATGTACTGTCCACTTGCCTTTCAAAATCACTCACTCCCTCCTCAAAAAATACCCATCCTCAAATCTGCTACCCTTGCATACTTCTACAGCACCTCCAATTGGGTGGCACAGTGGTTAGCACTGCTGCCTCCCAGCGCCAGAGACCTGGTTTCGATTCCCGGCTTGGATCACTGTCTGTGTGGAGTCTGCACATTCTCCTTGTGTCTGCGTGGGTTTCCTCTGGGTGCTCTAGTTTCTTCCCACAGTCCGAAAGACGTGCTGGTTAGGTGGATTGGCCATGCTAAATTCTCCCTTAGTGTACCTGAACAGGTGCTGGAGTGTAGCCACCAGGGGATTTTCACAGTAGCTTCATTGCAGTGTTAATGGAAGCCTACTTGTGACACTGATAAATAAACTAAACTAAATAAATGAAATCTCCAATTCTGTCCCAAGCCATTCGACATGCTGTCAAATTCCAAATCTGTGCCCAGCTTTCTGGTAAATCAACGTTTGAATCTCTTCAATCGCATTTTGACCATACCGCCAAAATGGTCCAAACTAAAGTTACAAATAAAATCATTAGTGACTGTGACCAGAGCATAACCTCCTCATCCTCCATCATTAGACAGGCTGCAGCTTCCTCTAATGCCAGCTCAGCTGGGTTGGTCTTGGTTGGTTCCACTCTGGCCTATCCAATAGCCAGAGTATCTTCAGCAATGTGTCATTTCCATCCTTGCATCATAACCTCTGGAGCCCCTCACAGAAATCTAGCATGGCCACATCCTCTTCCTCATCTACATACCGCCTGGACCAACACAGGCTCCTGGCATTATCTAAGCCTGAAGGAAGCCGCATGTGATTGAACTTTACACTTTTATTTTGCATTTTATTAATTTCTTCGCTTGACTTGGATTGCTGCAAGCAATTTCTCATCATGTGGAACGTCAGTAACATCACCCAGAGGCATTGGGGCAATGTCTACACATGTCAACAACAGCTAGTTCTACCTCCCCACAACTGCCCTACCGCCTGTTGCCGTCAGACCCCTTGTTCAACCCAGTCTTGACTGAGGGATAATTTCCTGCACTTAGACATTGGGAAGACCTAAGTCATTATCTTAAGCTCCGGGACAAACTGATTCCATCCCCTTTCCTGACCAGACTGACTGTAATCTCCGCTTCCTCTCCTGCCCTGAGCTGAGGTTCTGACTGCACATTCTCTCCATCAGAATGACAGCCTACTTTCACCTCCATACTGTTGACTACCGCTGCCTCTACCAAAGTCTGTCTGCTGCTGAACCCTTATCCATGCGCTTGTCATCTTCAGGTGGCCTGGGCTGTGTGAGCTCCAGGCCATCCAAGATCCTGATGCTGGTATCCTCCCCCACACCACTCCCAGAACCTTACATTGCGCGCGTCCGAGAGCGGGTGAAATCTTGCAAAATGGTGTCCAATATTGTCGGTTGGCAGTCACGCACGCGAGTTGGTCACCAACACTCAAGCAGGCAATGTCGCCCATTAACGGGCCAATTGGACAACATATTATGTGGCCTCTTTGCCTGTACGGTTTTGCGAGTGGGCCGATTGGCCAGGTGGCCTTTAGGATTTAGCTGCAACCTAAATCCAGGACAGGATGAAATGTCCAAGCTGAAATAAAATTTCTGAAGGTGTCTGGGGGGGACACCGAGGCTTGTGTTTGACTGTGCAGCTGAGGTATTCTTTGCATCGTTTTTAAGATTGCAATTTATTTTGCACAGGTCTGCAGCTCCTTGAGTCAGCTCCGCAGCGGCTGTCCCTCTGGGGCAACACGTTAGAAGCAGCAGCCCAGATATCCTCCCTTTTCTCAGAGCACAGCCTTTTCCCATCCTCCCCGTGAGTGCTGAGCCTTTCCCAGTGTGCACTTCACTTTGGCTGCACATTATTGGTCGACCAGCATGAAATCATTCTCCCCGTGTCTGCGTGGGTTTCCTCCGGGTGCTCCACTTTCCTCCCACAGTCCAAATATGTGCAGGTTAGGTTGATTGGTCGTGATAAATTGCCCCTTGATGTCGGGGAATTAGTGGGGGTAAATATGTGGGGGTACGGGGAGAGGACAGGACTGGGTGGGATTATTGTCCATGCAGGCTCGATGGGCCAAATGGCTTTCCCCTGCACTGTAGATTCTATGGAATTATGTTTTGGGATCGACTGCGGCCCGGAATGCGTTTCACGCCCTCTTCTGAGTCTGCCAAGTGCGCACACCCAATGGGCAAAAGATTCATGCCCAAGTCCCACTAACCCATTAGTTTTGTCCTCACTGACACACGTGGGCTCCCACTTCCCCAAATCCTCTGATTAAAATTCTCATCCTTGTGTTTAGCAATCGATCTTTGTAACTTCCTCTACTCCGATAATTCCGCCCGCTCCAAACTTTCCATCACCCCGATTCTAGCCTCCTGCACATCCACCATCTCATTACCCCACATTCTCAGGTGTACCTATAGCCACCAAGCCCATGTCTTGAATTCCCTCCTGAAAACTCTGCGCCCCACCTCACATCAGACCTCTCCGCGGTGTGTTTCGCAGGACGTGGCAGGAGGCAGCGCGCCAGTTGCTGGCAGTGGAATCTTATGGTCCCGCCATTGTCAATGGGGTTTCCCGTTGAACGCACCCTTCCCGTGGCGGGGGTGCGCCATCGGCAGGACCACGAGACTTGACTGGAGTAAACAGCAACAAGACTTTTGCGCACCCTGCCTTAACTGTGTGACCTAACGTAAGGTCGCAGTCATTCCAAAGGTGTGCGGGTTAGATTGGTTGGCCTTGCTAAATTGCCCCTTAGTGTCAGGGAGATTAGCAGGGTAAATTCACGGGATTACGCAAATAGGATCTGGGTGGAATTGTTGTCGGTGCAGGCTCGATACCCCACATATTTACCCCACTAATCCCTCTAACATACGCATCCCGGGACACCAGGGGGCAACTTAACATGGCCAGTGCACCTAACCCGCGTGTCCTCCTGGACTATAGGGATTCTGTAATTCTATGAGTTCATAGAATCCCCACGGTGCAGAAGGAGGCCATTTGGTCCATCATATCTGCACCTACTCTTACCCAGGCCCTATCTCCATAACACTATTCCCATAACAACACATATTTAACCCCACTAATCTCCCTGACCTATTATATATCTTGGGACACTAAGGGGCAATTTAGCGAGGCCCATCTATCTCACTTGCACATCTTTGGAGTGTGGGAGGAAACTGGTGCACCCAGAGGAAACCCGCGCAGACACGGGGAGAACGTACGATCTTCACACAGACTGTTACCCAAGGCCGGAATTGAACCCGGGTCCCTGGAGCTGTGCAGCAGCAGTGCTAAGCACTGTGCCACCATTCCTAATAACTCCTCTTTTGCTTGGACATTTTGGTTTTTTTTAACTGTGTCTCTATGAAGAGCCTCAGGATGTTTATCTACATTAAAAACACAATATAAATGTCAGCCGTTATTGCCCTTGCATGATTTCAGGTTAGGCGCCACATTCAGTACAGATTCCTACAGGGTAGGTGCCTCTTCAGTATTCGAACGTCGACCTCTCCATTTCCATTTAAGAGGCGCTCATTATTCTTTTTCACCAGGCAGTTCGGATTTCTCCAAAAAACATTCCCCACGGCGGGATCTGTCTAACTGCATCAACATTAAACTCAAGGGAAACTGTACACTAGTTCTTGTGGGATACTGACAAATGGGATTGAGCCACTGCAGTTGGCACACGGTCCCTTCCATTCAGAATAGGAACACTTGCATTAAAACATATTAGCTTTCTTTTTCAAATTATTCATGTACAAATTCTCCGCAAACTGTCGAAAACCGGGAGGTGGCTTCCAAAACGTCCGGCTGTGTCAACAGGACCTGTGGTCCTCTGTGCCGGAAGAAGCACCAATGTCTTATTTAACATTGTTGGAAGTTATGGAAGCCACCTCCCAATTTTTGACAATTTGCAGAAACACAGAAACCTTGCAGTGCAGAAGAAGGCCATTCGGCCCATCGAGTCTGCACCGACAACAATCCCACCCAGGGCCTATCCCCGTAACCCCACATATTTACCCCACTAATCCCTCTAACCTACGCATCCCGGGATACTAAGGGGCAATTTAGCACGGCCAATCAACCTAACCCACATATCTTTGGACAGTGGGAGGAAACCAGAGCGCCCAGAGGAAACCCACGTGGACACGGGGAGAACATGCAAACTCCACACAAACAGTGACCCGAGGCCGGAATTGAACCCGGTCCCTGTGAGACAGCAGTGCTAACCATTCTGCCACTGTGCCGCCCAGAGACTCTGTAAATGTATAATTTGAAAAAAAAGCTAACATTGTTCAATGCAGATGTTCCTATTCTTTAATAAAAGGAGAAAATACTGGATAAACTCAGCAGGTCTGGCAGCATCTGTAGGGAGAGAAACACAGTTAACAGACTGTAGACAGGCCATATGGACTCAAAATGTTAACTGTTTCTCTCTCCACAGATGCTGCCAGATCTGCTGAGTTTTCCCAGCACTTTCTGGTTTTATTTCAGATTTCTAGCATCTGTAGTATTTTGATTTTATTTCTATTCCTTGTATTGGATTACACTGGATTTACGACACAATAACAGACTATTTGGCCCACTCACGGGTGCTTATGCTCCACCTAAGCCTCCACTACCTTTCCTCTTCGCAATCTACCATCATAACTCACTTTGCCTTCTCCCTATGATGCTTGCCTTGCTTCATCTTAAATGCATCTATAATATTTGCTTCAACCATTCCCTGTGGGAGCGAGTTCCACATTCTCACCACGCTTTGGGTGAAGAGCTTTCTTCTGAATTCCCTATTTTATACTGGCAAGTGGTTAATACTACTCTCTCACGGCACCAGGGACCCAGGTTCAATTCCGGCCTCGGGTCACTGTCTTATGGAGTTTGCACGTTCTCCCCGTGTCTGCATGGGTTTTCTCTGGGTGCTCCGGTTTCCGCCCACAGTCCAAAGATGCGCGGGTTAGGTTGATTAACCTTGCTAAATTGCCCCTTAGTGTCCCAAGATGTGTAGGTTAGGTGGATTAACCATGCAAAGTTGCCCCTTAGTATCCAAAGACATGCAGGTTAGGTGGATTGGCCATGCTAAATTGCCCATTAGTATCCAAAGATGTGCAGGTTCGGTGGATTGGCCACGTTAAATTGCCCCTTAGTGTCCCAAGATGTGCAGGTTAGATGGATTGGCCATGCTAAACTGCCCCTTAGTATCCAAAGATGTGCAGGTTCGGTGGATTGGCCATGTTAAATTGCCCCTTAGTGTCCCAAGATGTGCAGGTTAGGTGTATTGGCCATGCTAAATTGCCCCTTAGTATCCAAAAATGTACAGGTTCGGTGGATTGGCCATGCTAAATTGCCCCTTAGTGTCCCAAAATGTGTAGATTAGGGGGATTAGCGGGATAAATACGTGGGTTTGTGGGGATCGGGCTTGAGTGGGATGCTCTGTTGGAGAGTCTGTGCATACTCGATGGGCTGAATGGCTTCCTTCTGCACTGTAGGGATTCGACGATGGCCTCTTGTTACGCTCCACAAGAGGAAACATTCTCCATATCCACTCCATCCAAACCTTGGGTGGAATTTGACAGCCCCGTCATAGAGGGGCGGGGCTGGAAAACAAGACGGGCCATTCAAAAGTCCATTGACTTCAGCGGGAGTGGAAAATCCCATTGGCGAAAAAGTCCATCCCTTATTTTGAGACTTTAAAGCCGTTGTTCTATTTTAGGCATATCGATGTATTAAGCCAGACTGGATGGTGCCAGGTTAATTCCTGTTCAGTGCTGAATTAAGTGGTCCTGCCAATACTTAACCAGGAATCAAGATGTCTGTGAATCACGTATCACTGGGATATCACTTAACAACCGTTTCCCTAAAATTAAATGATAGTTAATTATTGGAGCATTTAATCTTGGGAGCACTGGGGCATGAAAGATGTATTCAGTTAAACAAATCAAGTGTAGTGAATCCTTGGCTTTGCCTCGTGCTGGTTGCTGTACAGTCAATTAGAGGGTGTTTGATACTATGTGGGATCCAGATCATTTCACAATTGTAATTTACTTCAGGAAAATTTAATTATTCCAGGATTTATTTAACAGTGTAACTCACTCCTTCGCAAAACAAAGACCTGTTGCTGCGATCACGTGTCAAACTCAATACAAATGAATTAAGTTTCAAGCCTTCAAGTCCCTTGGGTTCCCGAGTGCTCATTTCTTCAGAGTTTGATCTTATTTATTCTTCAAATAATTTAAAATGCTGTTATATATTTGAAGAACTCTGCAATGTGCAGTCTGGGCGAGATTGACACTTTGGAGTCCAGGGTTATGAATGGCCGCATCAGCCACTGATTGCCTGTTTGGTAAATGGCAGGCTGAACTGTGAATTAATTCAGTGAGAGCTAAGACCTTGGAAAAATCCTTACAATAGTATAATCCCATTAGAAATCTCTTTGAGCCCTTCCTCCTCCTCAGTCTAATCACCCAGCAACATGAGAATAAAAGCATTGCGAATACCACCAGCTGAAACTATTGGAGCTCGATACACACACGTTTGGGGCACTCACTTGGGCAGATCAAACCAAAATTCAGTCCAGTTCCACATGATGAGGATCTTCTCCCAATCGTGCTCTTAATGGACATGCTCCCTTAGGGGCGGCACGGTGGTACTGCTGCCTCACAGCGCCAGGGACCCAGGTTCAATTCCCAGCTTGGGTCACTGTCTCTGCAGAATTTGCACATTCTCCCCATGTCGGCATGGGTTTCCTCCAGGTGCTCCGGTTTCCTTCCACAATCCAAAGATGTGAGGCCAAATGCGGGCAATTGGGACTCGCTTAGGCGTTTAAAAAAAAGAGTGGCATGGACAAGTTGGGCCGAAGGGCCTGTTTCCATGCTGTCAACCTCTTTGACTCTATGACTCTATGTGTGGGTTAGGTGGATTGGCCATGCTAAATTGTCCCTCTGAGCCAGGGGGACTGGCTAGGGTAAATGCATGAGGTTATGGGGATAGGGCCTGGGTGGGATTGTGGTTGGTGCAGACTCGATGGGCCAAATGGCCTCCTTCTGCACTGTAGGATTCTATGATTCCAAATAATTTGACGTCTAAAATTGTTGCATCGACTGGCCAATCCTGCTGAACAGAAATCAAACTGTCCGATTGGGCAGTAATCTGTATGTTCCCTTCGGGAGGCCTCAGAAAGAAAGGTGGGGCCTTACTGGGGAGAGGAGAGGACCCTGTCTTTTTTGAAGTTCATTTATGGGATGCGAACATTGCTGGTGAGGACAGTATTTATTCCCCATCCCTAATTGCCCTCAAGAAGGTGGTAGTGAGCTGCCTTCTTGAACCGCTGCAGTCCCCAAAGTGTAGGTGCACCTGCAGTGCTCATAGCATCATAGAATAGAATCAAAGAATCATAGAATCCCTACAGTGCAATAAGAGGCCATCCGGCCCATCGAATCTGCACCAACAACAATCCCAACCATATTTTATCCTCCTAATCCCCCTGACACTAAGGGACAATTTAGCATGGCCAATCAACACATCTTTAGGATTGTGGGAGGAAACCAGAGCACCCGGAGAAAACCCACACAGATATAAGGAGAATGTGGAAACTCTACACATGATGTGGAGATGCCAGCGTTGGACTGGGGTAAACACAGTAAGAAGTTTAACAACACCAGGTTAAAGTCCAACAGGTTTATTTGGTAGAAAATGCCACTAGCTTTCGGAACAGGCTGTCCCTTCGTCAGGTGGAGTGGAGAAATGAGCATTTCTCTGTTGGACTTTAACCTGGTGTTGTTAAACTCCACACAGACAGTGACCCAAGGCCGGAATTGAACTCAGGCCCTGGCGCTGTGAGGCAACAGTGCTAACCACTGTGCCGTGCCACCGTGCTGCCCCAAAATGCTTTAAAGGAGAGAGTTCCAGGATTTTGACCCAGTCACAGTCAAGGAAAGGAAATATATTTCCAAGTCAGGATGGTAAAAAAAAGTTTATTTATTAGACACATGTAAGGCTTACATTAACACTGCAATGAAGTTACTGTGAAATGTGCCTAATCACCGCACTATGGTGCGCGCCTGTTTGGGTCAATGCACCCAACCAGCACGTCTTTCAGATGGTGGGAGGAAACTGGAGCACCCGGAGGAAACCTACGCAGACACAAGGAGAACGTGCAAACAGTGACCCAAGCCAGGAATCAAAGTCAGGTCTCTGGTGCTAACCACTGTGCCACTGTGCCGCCCAGAGTGACTTGATGAGTGACTTGGAAGGGAACCTCCAGGTGGTGATGCTGCCAGTATCTGCTGCCCTCCTTGTTCTAAATGGTAGTGGTCATGGAAGTTGCTATTGAAGGAGCCTTGGTGAAGTTCCTGCAGTGCATCTTGTGGATGGTACACTCTGCTGCCAATGTTCATCAGTGGTGGAAGGAGTAAATCTTTGTGGAATCAAGCAGTCACTGTGTCCTGGATGGTGTCAAGCTTTTTGAGTGCTGTTGGAGCTGCACTCATCCAGCCAAGTGGGGAGGATTCCATCACACTCCTGACTTGTGCCATGTAGTAGGTGGACAGAATTTGGTGAGTCAGGAGTTGAGTTACTTGCCACAGGATTCCTAGCCTCTAATCTGTTCTTGTAGCCACAGTGTTTCTTTGGCTAGGTTAGCCCAGTTTAGTTCCTGGTGAATGGTAATCCCCCCTCCCCCACTCCCTCCCCCCCGGGGTGTTGATAATATTGAGGGGAGTGACTACTGTTGTGACACGATTGTGTTTCTCAATCTAGTCAGTCAGAAAAGTTTTATTTTCTTAGAAACCTGCCAGTAATGTAGTTAGCCATGCTGTTTGAGAAGGTTACAAGACCCCACAGTTTGAAACGATTGGAAAAAGACTCCATCGAATTCTGAGATCGCTGTGCTGTTGATTACCAATTCAGAAGCACAACTCCCATCAATATCACTTACTCTTCCTACGATGAAGCTGTTAGTCTGTTTCCCATGCGACTGATGTAAATTCTGCAGGCACTGAGGATAAGAGAAAGGAGTCCGTCTTTACACTAAATTGTGTATGTTGGGATTTGTGAAGCATCATTTAGGCTTATGGCATCATTCTGACCTCCCTTCTATTCAAATTAATGTTAGCCTTGATTAAACACTCACCTATTACATGCAACCCAGTTTCTTCAGGTTTAACGATGTTTCTGTAGGAGATTGTATTTGCACATCCTGCAAACTGATTAATGACATTGATATCATAAAGCAAAAGAATTATCTGGAAATTACAACATGTCATTTGGGCAAACAATCTCTCTCAGTGGTTAGTTTCCAGCACTGTTATTAAGTCACTTGTGGATGTTACTGTTAATGTAACTCAGCAATTTGTTGGCTTAGCACAATAAAGCCACGTGGACCGCAGCGGTTCAAGAAGGCGGCTCACCACTACATTGTCAAGGGCAATTGGGGATGGGTAATAAATGCTAGGCCACATCCCATGAAAGCATAAAACATGAGCAGTAGTCATGTCTGCTGTGCCTCCAGATCTCCCCTCAACCTCCTTTAGCCATTCAATCAGGCTTGTTGTTTCTTATATGTTAACATGAATTTTACTTTACTAAAGGGCGGCACGGTGGCACAGTGGTTAGCACTGCTGCCTCACAGCGCCAGGGACCCGGATTCAATTCCCAGCTTGGGTCACTGTCTGTGCGGAGTCTGCACGTTCTCCCCATGTCTGCGTGGGTTTCCTCCGGTGCTCCCGTTTCCTCCCAAAGATGTGCACGTTAGATGCATTGGCCCTGCTAAATTCTCCCTCAGTGTACCCAAACAGGCACCGGAGTGTGACAACCAAGGGATTTTCACACTGACTTCATTGCAGTGTGAATGTAAGCATACTTGTGACTAATAAATAAACTTTACTTTTAACTAACTCCAACAGTAAATTCTATCACCTCACGTACCATGTGGACCAATGTTTCTCATGTTCTATTAAATTTTAGATATAATTTTATTTGTGGTGGCTCAATGGCACTGTGGTTAACATTGCTGCCTCTCAGCGCCAGGGACCCGGGTTCGATTCCAACATTGGGTGACAGTGTGGAGTTTGCATGTTCTCCCCGTCTCTGCACGGGTTTCCTCCAGGTGCTCCGGTTTCTTCCCACATTCCAAAGATGTGAAGGTTAGGTGGATTGGCCATGCTGAATTGCCCCTTTATGTCCCAAGATGCGTGGGTTAGAGGGATTAGCGGGGTAAATATGTGGGGTTGTGTGATTGAGCGGGGATGGAACTGGGTAAGATGCTCTGTCAGAAAGTCGGTGCAGTCTCGATGGGCCAAATGACCTCCTTCTGCACTGTAGGGATTCTATGATTCGTGTCCTTGTCCAATTTCTGTCATTTACTGCCAACAGTTTCTTTTAATTCACCTTGTATGCCTTCAAAACTTTAAGTAACCATTCTATTTTCCCACTTCCTTCATTGGGTCCGAGAATGTGCTGTTGACTCTTAGCTCCCAATCTCTTTTGCCTGAAATTCCCTGGCCAAGCTCCTCCAGTCCACTTCCAGCACAGAAACTGACTTGTCCAAAAATGAGGAATGTTGTCCTACGTAAACATGACCTTGGTGCTTCATCCCTTCTTGAACTCTCTTCCATGTCGGATGCAACTGATTTCACTATCTTCCAATATCACCGTCACACAGCACCAAGGAGCTCCTGTGGAAGACTCTGCTCCCAATGGACCAAACACAGTGCATCTCAAAAGCTGCATCGCTTAGGGTGGCACAGTGGTTAACGCTGCTGCCTCACAGCACCAGGGACCTGGGTTCGATTCCCGGCTTGGGTCATTGTCTGTGTGGAGTTTGCACATTTTCCCCGTGTCTGCGTGGGTTTCGTCCGGGTGCTCCAGTTTCCTCCCAAGTCTGAAAGACGTGTTGGTTAGGTGGATTGACCTGAACGGATGCCCGAGTGTGGCAACTAGGGGCATTTCACAGTAACTTCATTGCAGTATTAATGTAAGCCTTACTCGTGACGAATAAATAAACTAAAAAAAAAATTTACTTTTTTTCCCTGTACCATACTACCAGCTTCCCATTCCATTCTCAGCTCTCTCCCCTCTTCCTGTCTAGATCAGCTAACACACATACGCTGATAACTGACAGCTCTGCATCTCCACCAGCTCTTGCAACCCCTGTACGGCTTCCGGGCTGGCCAACCTGAAGCCTCAGTTGAGACACAGATGACCAGGTGCATGGCAATTTTAGCCAGGACACAGTTCGGCAGTGCCACACCCGGAAAGTGAGAAAAGGGAGTTCAGTATCTCTCATCTTTCTGCATTGGGAGCAAAGCTCATTGCAGGTTAACCTGTCTCTGATCCTATGTGTGCAAACAGTTCTTCTTCATGGTCCATGACTCCATGGCACATACTGTTAGGGCATGTTCGACCCGGTCTGCAAGATGCATGATCGCCGTGTGACACCGATTTGTGGCATCAAGTGGATAGAAAGAGAATAAAATCAAAATATTGTGAATGCTGGAACCTGAAACAAAAGCACAAGACGCTGGAAAATCTCAGCAGGTCTGACAGCATCTGCGGAGAGAGAATGGAGCCAACGTTTTGAGCCTGGATGACCCTTGGTCAGGCAGGGTTGTGTTGGATATAAAGACGGGTTAGCAAGCCAGCCTATTTCCATGTGGAAAGTTCACCTCACGCAAGAAGATTTCTTCATCCAAGCCCCAAACAAGAAGACTTGGATCAAATCTGATAATTGGCACTGGTCTTGATTGTGTTTAGATTTTAAGAACACAGATGTGCCACAATGCAAAGTTCCTCTCACCTTATTGAGGGAGGTCATAGAATCATACAATCCCTACAGTGCAGAAAGAGGCCATTCAGCCCATCGAGTCTGCACCGACAACAATCCCACCTAGGCCCCATCCCCATCACTCCACGTTTTTACCCTGCTAATCCTCCTGACACTCAGAGGCAATTTAGCATGGCCAATCAACCTAACCCGCACATCATTGGAGTGTGGGAAGAAACCGGAGCACCCAGAGGAAACCTACACAGACACGAGGAGAATGTACATACAGTCACCAGAGGGTAGAATTGAACCTGGATCGCCAGCGCTGTGAGGCAGCAGTACGAACCACTGTGCCACCGTGCTGCCCTTATGTTGTCTGTTGTGCAGCTAGAAAGAATCATAGAAACCCTACAGTGCAGAAAGAGGCCATCTGGCCCATCGAGTCTGCACCGATCACAATCCCACCCAGGCCCTATCCCCATATCCCTACACATTTACCCGCTAATCCCTCTAACCTACGCATCTTAGGACACTAAGGGGCAATTTTAGCATGGCCAATCAACCTAACCCGTACATCTTTGGACTGTGGGAGGAAACCGGAGCACCCAGAGAAAACCCATGCAGACACGGGGAGAACGTGCAAACTCCATAAGACAGTGACCCAAGCCGGGAATCGAACCCAGGTCCCTGGAGCTATGAAGCAGCAGTGCTAACCACTGTGCTACCGTGCCACCCATAGCTGAGGAAAAGAACCCAAAGACTTCAGACAACAGCGTCTGGTGAGTCAGGTCCAGAGACTGAATGCATTCTCATATAGAGTCATAGAATCCCTACAGTGCAGAAGGAGGCCATTCGGCCCATCGAGTCTGCATTGGCCACAATCCTAACCAGGCCTGATTCCCAAAACATCACATATTTACCCTGCTAATCCCCTTGACACTAGGGTCAATTTAGCATGGCCAATCAACCTAACTTGCACATCTTTGGAGCGTGGGAGGAAACCGGAGCACCCAGAGGAAACTCACATAGACATGGGGAGAACGTGCAAACTCCACACAGACAGTCCGCCAAGGCCGGGAATCGAACCCAGGTCCCGAGCGTTGTGAGGCAGCAGTGCTAACCACTGTGCCACCATGCCACCCAACTACCATATCTAACATCTAACATCTAACATATCTATAGTTCAGTGCCCTTACCATGGATTGTGTTCTCAAGAGACAACCACTGCTAATGAATCTCTGCACCACTAATTGGTAGGATTGCGGTTTGAGGGTATGTGCCCAGGCTGTGGAACTGTGGCAATTCGCCCTTCTCTCTGCTGCTTGTGAAGGGCTCTTGGTACCTGTTGTCCCCCTGTAGAGAGGGCTTGTCAATCATCTCAACCGTGTAGTGACTGGGTCCCATTGCCCGATACGATGGGACGGCCGGGTGTGTTTGCCTTGTGTATGTTCGGGAGGCAGCAGAGATCTCCAACGCGGGGAGTACATGGGATGAGAGCACGGAGGGTGCTCTGAAGGTCCAGATCAAAGGTCTTGATCAGAGTGTTGAGTTGACGGGTGTGTTCTTTGGTCGGATCTGCGGGTAACCCTGTGCGAGAACCTCTCCGGCTATGTCGAGGGCATCCTGAAACCCATTGTACAAAGAACCCCCAGCTTTTGTCGTGACACTACGGACTTCCTACAGAAACCCACCACACATGGAGCAGTTGAACCAGGAGCACTCCTCCTCACAATGGACGTCTCGGCACTCTACACCAGCATCCCCCACGATGATGGCATTGCTGCAATGGCCTCAGTACTCAACGCCGACAACTGCCAGTTTCCAGATGCAATTTTACAACTCATCCGCTTCATCCTGGACCACAATGTCTTCAGCTTCAACAACCAGTTCTTCATCCAGACACAAGGAACAGCCATGGGGACCAAATTCGCACCTCAATATGCCAACATCTTCATGCACAGGTTCGAACAAGACTTCTTCACCGCACAGGACCTTCAACCGATGCTATACACTAGATACATCGATGACATTTTCTTCCTTTGGACTCATGGTGAACAATCACTGAAACAACTATATGATGACATCAACAAGTTCCATCCCACCATCAGACTCACCATGGACTACTCTCCGGAATTGGTTGCATTCTTGGACACACGCATCTCCATTAAGGACGGTCACCTCAGCACCTCACTGTACCGCAAGCCCACAGATAACCTCACGATGCTCCACTTCTCCAGCTTCCACCCTAAACACGTTAAAGAAGCCATCCCCTATGGACAAGCCCTCCGTATACACAGGATCTGCTCGGATGAGGAGGATCGCAACAGACACCTCCAGATGCTGAAAGATGCTCTCATAAGAACAGAATATGGCGCTCGACTCATCGATCAACAGTTCCAACGCGCCACAGCGAAAAACCGCACTGACCTCCTCAGAAGACAAACACGGGACACGGTGGACAGAGTACCCTTCGTCGTCCAGTACTTCCCCGGAGCGGAGAAGCTACGGCATCTCCTCCGGAGCCTTCAACATGTCATTGATGAAGACGAACATCTCGCCAAGGCCATCCCCACACCCCCACTTCTTGCCTTCAAACAACCGCACAACCTCAAACAGACCATTGTCCGCAGCAAACTACCCAGCCTTCAGGAGAACAGTGACCACGACACCACACAACCCTGCCACAGCAACCTCTGCAAGACGTGCCGGATCATCGACACGGATGCCATCATCTCACGTGAGAACACCATCTACCAGGTACACGGTACCTACTCTTGCAACTCGGCCAACGTTGTCTACCTGATACGCTGCAGGAAAGGATGTCCCGAGGCATGGTACATTGGGGAAACCATGGAGACGCTACGACAACGGATGAATGAACACCGCTCAACAATGACCAGGCAAGACTGTTCTCTTCCTGTGGGGGAGGACTTCAGCGGTCACGGGCATTCAGCCTCTGATCTTCGGGTAAGCATTCTCCAAGGCGGCCTTCATGACACACGACAGCGCAGAGTCGCTGAGCAGAAACTGAAAGTTCCGCACACCTGAGGATGGCCTAAACGGGGATCTTGGGTTTATGTCACACTATCAGTAACCCCCACAGCTTGCCTCCTGGACTTGCAGAATCTCTCTGGCTGTCCTGTCTGGAGACAATACACATCTCTTTAACCTGTGCTTAATGCTCCCTCCACTCACATTGTCTGTATCTTTAAGTCCTGGTTGGCTGTCGAGATTCGCATTCTAATCAGTATTCTGTAACTTGATTTTTGTGTCTCTATATGCCCTGTTTGAGAGCAGATATCCACTCCATCTGACGAAGGAGCAGCACTCCGAAAGCTAATGGCATTTGCTACCAAATAAACCTGTTGGACTTTAACCTGGTGTTGTTAAAACTCTTACTGTGTCCACACAGTCACCAGGAAAGCATCATATGGAATAGAACAGGAGCAGAAATGGATCCTTGCGAGTGAAACCAATCAGCAGATGGCTAAGCAGTGAATATGTTTTCAGGGGGATTTTCCTCTTAATATCTCGGAAATGGATCATTCACTGTGTCGAAATCTCGACTTCCGAGTTTGACTTCAACACAAACACACATTAACACAAGATGCTTAACTGACAGATTGTCTTTATTTACTTGCTTGTCTTGACACAATGGGTCAGAGACACCACTCCACCGGACAAAGAAAATCATCCTGGTTTATACAATTCTGCAGCTCACAGTCAGTTGGACACAATCCAATCGAAAGTGTTACAAATGACATACTTTACGTATTGATCCAATAGAAAAAATACTGAACCACCCTGATCTATGAGATCACGATACCTCGTGGGATACCCCAATATATCATCCCTAAGCCTGTCCTCTGGTCTCTTAGTCAGATATCATGATTCTATTTTTTGATAGCAGCCCCACAAAGCATCTTCACTGGAACAATCTCAAATGGTATCCTTTAATTGATAAAGGGGGCCATTAGTATTTTATGGCCTTGTCAGTGAAGTTAACTGAATCTCTAAGGGATGTGGTCAACTCAACTTGCCTTCAGGATATTCCCTGATTATAGCCCCGATAAGTTTTATTTATTGCCAACATAATGAAACAGATGTATACATTGCTTATCAATTCAATGACTGAGCTTTTTATCACTACCTACAGTTTCAAGGGGTATCATTATGTTACCATTAATTCTTGTCAGTTCCCACTAAGTTCCCTACCATAACTCTTTCGTTAGCTGAGACATTAATATCTTTCTGACTCTGTTTTGATTGGAAACTGTGAAGGCACCCTCATTAAAACTCACTCTTGTATCAGTTGTTTCTGATAAGGTGTCTGGTGAGGTAATTAAGCCTCCTTTATGGCCTTGTGATTCCAACAGTTGGGTGCTTTAAAGGAATGTATCCAACATATGTTTGGTATCAAAGGGGCACTCTGTAACTGTGCATCTAAGTTTCTTTGTTTAATTTATAAAATATATAGAAGATATATTTATATGTATGGACTAATTAAAGGTATTACACATAGCTTCAAAACTACAAAGTGTTTAAAACACCTCATTACAATTACTAGCAAACTTGCTGCCCATTGATTAAAGTGAATTCTGCATCTAAGTTGATTAAACAAAAACCCTGGCAGAGTCTGCCAATCTTTTCTAACTTTCTACAACTGAAATGAGAACTAATTCAACATCTCAGCCTCTCCCTCTGACTGAATAGGCTGTTCCTATGACCCATGCACTTCAGTGATGTTCAAAGGTAATCTCCTGACTCCTGCAATTGGTTATAGTGTGGCTGTTTGATCCACACTCAAGTTCTATTCTGATGCACCATCCCTACCCAGGCACTGGGAAGCACCATTTTAGGAGGCAATAGCCTAGTGGTATTATTTCTAGAATATTAATCCAGAAACTCAGTTCATGTTCTGAGGACCCAGGTTCGAATCCCGCCACGGCAGATGGTGGAATTTGAACTCAATAAAAAATAATCTGGCATTAAGAATCTACCGATGACCATGAAACCGTTGTTGATTGTCGGAAAAACCCATCTGGTTCACTCATGATTGAATTCAATCAAAATTATCTGGAATTAAGAATCTACTCTGACCCTACATTTGAAGGGCATCTTCAAATAGGATGGGAATAGAGGGATATGGTCCCCGGAAGGGTAGGAGGTTTTAGTTCAGAAGGTCAGCATGTTGGTGCAGGCTTGGAGGGCCGTAGGGTCAGTTCCTGTCCTCTAATTTTCTTTGTTCTTTGTACTGATGAGCCAATTATCGGAAAAACTCATCTGGTTCACTAATGTCCTTTAGGGAAGGAAATCTGCTGTCCCTACCTGGTCTGGCCTACATGTGCCTCCAGAGCCACAGCAATGTGGTTGACTCTCAACTGCCCTCTAATCAAGGGCAACTAGGGATGGGCAATAAATGTTGGCCAGCCAGCGATGCCCGTGTCCCACGAATGAATAAAAAAAAAGATAGTCACTTGGCAATGGGATTCCACCAGTTAACAGGGAGCCACCTTGATGCTGGAGAAGTTGTTCATTTTCTGATTATGTGCCGGAGCTTCACAAATGACACACTACAGAAGACAAAACCTCAAAATCCCGTGAATGATGGGGTTTGTGACTTGGGAAAAAAAATAGTTGAATGAAATGGGCATGGAGCAGGAGTCAGCACAGCAGGCATCACTAGTAACAGGTTTCAACCTGTACACAGCTGAATAAACCTTCAATCAAATGAATGTGCAAAACCAACAAATGCTGAGTTACATAAACAGTAACATCTGCAAGTGGCTTAATAACAGTCTTCCCACTCATTATAGTGACACATCAGCGCATTCAGAGGAGAGAAACAGGGGGATAGGTGAAGTGAGAGATGCAGAAAAGTCACAGGCCGATTTGTTCTCTCCATAATCTGAAGCGATACAGGGTTCATAGCAGGTGCTGGTGGCACAGTGGTTTTCACTGGTGCCTCACAGCGGGGCCCGGGTTTGATTCCTGGCTTGGATCACTGTCTATGTGGAGTCTGCACATTCTCCCCGTGTCTGCGTGGGTTTCCTCCGGGTGCTCCGGTTTCCTCCCACAGTCCGAAGGACATGTTGGTTAGGTACATTGGCCAAATTCTCCCTCATTGTACCCGAACAGGCTCTGGAGTGGCGACTAGGGGGATTTCACAGTAACTTCATTGCAGTGTTAATGTAAGCCTACTTGTGACACTAATAAATAAACTTTAAAACTTTATCTCACCGTCAGTCCACTCTCTCCCTACCAGGACACTAAGGGGAGGCGAGTGCCCCATGGTGTTATTGCTGGACTATTAACCTAGAAACTCAGCTAATGTTGTGGGGACCTGTGTTTAAATCCCGCCACAGTAGGCAGTGGAATTTGAATTCAATAAAATATATGTGGAATTAAGAATCTAATGATGACCATGAAACCATTGCCGATTGTCGGAAAAGCCCACCTCGTTCACTAATGTCCTTTAGGAAAGGAAATCTGCTGTCCTTACCTGGTCTGGCCTACATATGACTCCAGAGCCACAGCAATGTGGTTAACTCGCAACTGCCCTCTGGCAACTAGGGATGGGCAATAAATGCTGGCCAACCAGCGACGCCCATGTCCCACGAATGAATAAAAAAATAACCACACTTAAGGGGAGGCAAAAAGGAGGGGAAAAGAGGTCAGAGGAAGCAAGATTAAAGGAGGAACGGAAGAGAAAAGGGATAAATAAAAGATAAATTTGTCTTTCATATCACCTTTTTCTTTTTGGCTGAAGCAGAGACACAATTAATTATAGAACTGTGTCTTTCACTTTGGAATGGGATACCATTTCTGACCTGAGAATGAACTAGCATCTTTGGACAAGGAATCAGCTGACCCTGTGCTGCTGATTTGCATTAATGTTTCAGGCAAAAAGAGGGAGAGAGAGAGAGAGTAATGTAACTAAGTTTGCTGATGAGGCAAAGTTCAATGGGAATGTAATCTGTGAGGAAGACACAAAGAGGTTGGAAAGAGATAGAGATAGCAAAGTGAGTCGGGAGCAAGGTGGCATCTGGACTATAATGTGGTGGAGAATGAGGTTATTCACTTTGCTAGGAAAAATGGAATTCTTTTCAAAAAGGTGTGAAACTTGTAAGTGTCAATCTTCAGAGGTAGAAGTGATGTGGAGATGCTGGCGTTGGACTGGGGTAGGCACAGTAAGAAGTCTCACAACACCAGGTTAAAGTCCAACAGGTTTATTTGGAATCACAAGCTTTCGAAACACTGCTCCTTCATCACTCACCTGATGAAGGGGCAGCGCTCTGCAAGCTCGTGATTCCAAATAAACTTGTTGGACTTTAACCTGGTGTTGTGAGACTTCTTACTCATAGAAGGAACACAGAACGTTAGCGTGCAGGTACAACAAGCAATTAGAAAAGCAAATGGCATGTTGGCCTTTATTGGAGAATAAGAATGAGGAAGTCGTGTGACAATTGTACAGGGCTTGAGTGAGACCACACCTAGACACTGGTGCAGCTTTGGTGTCCATATCTAAGGAAAGACATAGTTGCCTTGGACTCGCTACAACAATTGGTAACTAGGATGAGAAGCTTGTCCTATAATGAGGGGCTGAGTAAATTGAGCCAATACTCTATGAAGTTGAGAAGAGATGATCTCATTGAAATATAGAAGATTATGAAGGGGCTTGACAGGGTAGAAACTGAGAGGTAGTTTCCCCAGGGTAGAAACTGAGAGGTAGTTTCCCCCTGGCAGGGGAATATAGAACACGGGGGCACAGTCTCAGAATGAGGGGTTGATCATTTAGGACTGAGAGGGGTTGCGAGTCTTTGGCATTCTCCACCCCAGAAAGTAGTGGATGCTCCACAATTGAATATATTTAAGGCTGAAATAGAGAGATCTTTGCTCAGTTAGGGGATACTGGGGAGCAGGCAGGAAAGTGGAGTTGAGGTGAAAGATCAGACGTGGACATATTGAAAATGGAGCAGGTTTTGGGAGCCTGATTCAGCGAGGATTAGAAAATTGGAAAGATGAATTACGGATTCAGTTCAATGTGAGGAAACGTTCAGAAGTTCCACAGTAGCAGCTCTGGTTAAATAAATTCATGAACTTAATTAGAGTAATATATGGCTTTAGGAGCCATGTGGACCAGGATTTTCCACATACCACCAACCCCCCCCCCCACCCCCAGCATGTTTTTCACCAACTGCCATTGGCCACTGGCAGAATCTTATGGCCCCGCTGAGGTCTATGGCGTTTTGGAAGGCTGGCTCGCTCCACAGCCAGGGAACCCATCCCAGGGGGCTGTGTCGGGGGGGAGGGGGGGGGAAAGGATCACCTTCAGCAGGACCAGAATATCCTGCCAGCAGGAAGGGCCAGAACATCCCGCCTATGGTCCCCTTCTGCTCCTATTCCTTTTTTCTTATGATGCTACTTTGCATGTTTGTGCACATGCGTGTCTGTGCATGTGCATTTCTGTGTGTCCATCTATTCATGTGTTCTAATTTCATGTTGCTGAAGCCAATGTTTTTTTTTATTCATTCGTGGGACATGGGCATCGCTGGCTGGCCAACATTTATTGCCCATCCCTAGTTGCCCAAGAGCAGTTGAAAGTCAACCACATTGTTGTGGCTCTGGAGCCACATGTAGGCCAGACCAGGTAAGAATGGCAGATTTCCTTCCCTTAAGGACATCAGTGAACCAGATGGGGTTTTCCGACAATGGTTTCATGGTCATCAGTAGATTCTTAATTCCAGATTTTTTTTAAAATTGAATTCATATTCCACTATCTGCCATGGCAGGATTTGAACCCAGGTCCCCAAAACATTAGCTGAGTTTCTGGATTAATAGTTTAGTGATAATACAACTCGGCCATCGCCTCCCCATGTTTTGCAGTCTTTCCCAAGAGGGATAACCTACATGTATTGACATTGATGGCAAGAAGGAATTTGCCCATCAGGGCTCAGAACAAGAGCCAAATATTTACATCCCACCAAGCTATGACATTTCACAGCTTTCCATCCTTCCGTTAGTTAATACTACGCCCACGTTTTTACTGTTGTGTTAGATTGTGACAAGATGCAACATGATGTAGCTGATGTTCCTGACACTTCTTTGTGACTCAGTGTTGGATTGAATGTGTTCCAGGTGGGTGGTCACACCATGCTTCCAATCCGCTGGATGCCTCCTGAGAGTATAATGTATCGCAAGTTCACCACCGAGAGTGATGTCTGGAGCTTCGGAGTGATCCTGTGGGAGATCTTCACCTACGGCAAACAGCCCTGGTTCCAGCTCTCAAACAATGAGGTAAGGTAACAGGGAGAAACACTGTTGGAAAGGTGTGGGGCCAGAGAAAAAGGCAAGATTTGCTACAATGAACATAAAAATTAAAAAAAAGTTTACTTGTTAGTCACAAGTAAGGCTTGCATTAACACTGCAATGAAGTTACTGTGAAATCCCCCTAGTTGCCATACTTTAGCGCCTGTTCGGGTCAATGCACCTAACCAACAGGTCTTTCGGACTGTGGGAGGAAACTGGAGCACCCGGAGGAAACCCACACAGACATGAGGAGAATGTGCAAAACTCTACACAGACAGTGATCCAAGCCGGGAATCGAACCCAGGTCCTTGGTGCTGTGAGGCAGCAGTGCTAACCACTAACCCATGGGGCTTAGAGACATAAGCCAATATGAGCAGAAAGCCGACTGACCTCATTCTTTAGTCTCTTGGAGACTGTTCATTCCACAATTCATTCCATTGTTCATTCCACAATTGGGTCAATCTGTGTTTCCTCAAGTCACAATGCGAAGCATTAGTCTGAATGAGCAAGGACAGATTACAATGAGTAACTGATATTCTGTGGTTGCTGTGGGCTCATTTTTCAATGCTTAACACAGGAATTTTTATGATGTTAGAATACTGCGTGGAAGACGTGGACTGCTCCACTTAAGTTAATGATTTTTTTTTCAGTCGTATCTGCGACTGTGGAACCTACGTACATTTCCCCTAATTCACCTTTCCAATTTTCTAATCCTCTATGAATCTCTCAATTTTCTTCCTTTCCCTTTGAACCTTCTTTAACCCCTCCATTAAGCCCCCCCCCCCCCCCCCTGTCCCCCCACCACCCCCCTTCCCTCACTCTCCTCTCCGTCGCCCTAACACACGACTGCAAAATTCCTGGATCAAACTCTGCCACACTTTACTGGTCACAGCGGGGGACTGACATCCAACCACCACTGGCCACCTTTATTTCCTTTTATTTACCCAATTGATTTGTTCAATGTACATCCTCATTTATCCAGACAGCCCACAATAAAATGACTTGTGAGTAACATTCTTTTGAAACATGGCGACGGTCGGGCACTGAAGGCTACAAGTTGGCACGCAGTGTGCTTGTGGCTGTTCCATTCCTGGTATACTGTTGTGTCTAGAAAAATCGTTGCTCTCTCCTATCTTTGTTCCCTCAACTATAAGATTAGCAGCCAGCTAGCTCAGTTGGTAGAGCGTGGAACTCTTCGAGCTCCACATTGGGTGCTCTAGTTTTGGGCGGCAAGGTGGCACAGTGGTTAGCACTGCTGCCCACGGTGCCGCGGAGCTGGCTTCGATCCCGACTTTGGGTCACTGTCTGTGTGGGGTTTGCACGTTCTCCCCGTATCTGCATGGGCTTCCTCCTGGGTGCTCCAGTTTCCTCCCGCAGTCCAAAGATGTGCGGGTTAGGTTGATTGGCCATGCTAAATTGCCCCTAAGTGTCAGGGGGATTAGTAGGGTAAATGCATGGGGTTACAGTGATAGGGCCTGGGTGGGATTGTTTTCAGTGCAGGCTCAATGGGCTGAATGGCCTCCTTCTGTACTGTAGGGATTCTATGACTTCTATGAAGAGATCTAAGCATTTTTTTAAAGTTTTAAAGTTTATTTATTACTGTCACAAGTAGGCTTACATCAACACTGCAATGAAGTTACTGTGGAAATCCCCTAGTTGCCACACTCCGATACCTGTTCGGGTACACTGAGGGAGAATTTAGCATGGCCAATGCATCTAACGAACACGTCTTTCAGACTGTGGGAGGAAACCGGAGCACCCGGAGGAAACCCACGCAGACTCGGGGAGAACGTGTAAACTATACAGACAGCGACTCAAGCCGGGAATCGAACCCGGGTCCCTGGCGCTGTGAGGCAGCAGTGCTAACCACTGTTCCACCGCACCATTGTACCATAGCTGGTGCCCAATGCTTTAACCAGCCTTCGGCAACTCTACCTTGAACCAGATTGAATGCACTATCGGGCATCAATTTTCCTCGGCCGAAACTACCCACTTTATATCATCATCCTTAAGGGGAAAGCCGGGTTATTTTCTTTCACTGCCAAACATCACCCATGAATAGCAAGAGGCTGGAGCTTTGTCCTTCTGAAGATCATGACCATCTCTGCAGCTGCTTCCCCACCTTCTCTTATTGCAGCATAACACATTCCCGCAATCCCTCCAACATCTCAATTGTCCTGATTCCAGCCTCTTTTGCTTGGTTTCCCTCCACTCCCCAGTACACTCCATTCCAGCTGTGTCTGGAACCTCTTCCTTTTACTCACCTACATACAAACAAGGAACCGGAGTAGGCCATTCGGCCCTTCAAGCCTGCTCCGCCATTTAATAAGGGCTGATCAGATAGTAACCTCAAATCTGTATCCCTCCCCCCCCCCCCCCCCGATAATCTATCGCCCCCTAGTTTATCCAGAGTCCATCCACCTCTGCCTTAAAAAGACTCTGCTTCCACTGCCTTTTCAGGAAGACAGTTTCAAAGATTCACAACATGGTAGCACAGTGGTTAGTTCTGCTGCCCCACAGCGCCAGGGACCTGGGTTCAATTCCAGCCTTGGGTGTCTGTGCGGAGTTTGCACATTCTCCCCGTGTCTGCGTGGGTTTCCTCCGGGTGCTCCGGTTTCCTCCCACAGTCCAAAGATGTGCGGGTTAGCATTGGCCATGTTAAATTGCCCCTTAGTGTCAGGGGGATTAGCTGGGTAAATATGTGGAGTTACGGGGATAGGGACTGGGTGGGATCATTGTTGGTGCAGAATTGATGGGCCAAATGGCCTCCCTCTGCAGTGAAAGGGTTCTATGATTCTAGAACCCTCTGAGAGGAAAACATTTTGCCTCATCTCCATTTTAAATGTGCGACCCCTTCTTTTTAAACAGTGCCCCCTAATTCTAGAGTACCACAAGAGGAAACATCCTCATCCACCCTGTGCCTCAGGAATTCTACCACCCTCCCGCCATGGGAATCGGAGCAGGCGAGAGGCGGACAATGGGAAGGTCCGTTGACCTCGGGCGGGATTTTCCGGTCTCGGGTTGAGCGAGGCCGTAAAATTCCGCCCAATCAAGTCATCTCTTACTCTTCTAAACTCCACTGGATACAAGCTAAGCCTGTCCAGCCTTTCCTCATAAGACAACCCACCCATTCCCGGTATTGTTCCCCTTCTCAGCTTCTTTTAAGACACTCCTTAAAACTTCTGTCTTACAACAAGCTTTAGAGCACCTCATACGTTCTTTTTCTCAAGGTGCCAATGCGCTGGGGGCTATTTTCCTATTTTACAGGTGCTACCTAAATGCAGGTTGTTATTGCTTTTGCCTCAGTTGAAGTTACCCTTCGTGGTAGAGGTCCTGCCCCCCTCCTACCAGCAGTCTGTGCCCACATCACTCTGGGCCTGGGCAGACTTGGCACTCACTGTATTATTGGGTAATTGTGCTTGGGAACAGGTGATCGCAACTAAATACCACCAAAGTTAAAATTTAATTAATTAGACAAATTAATGCCATGTATAATGCAAGAGGAAGGGATTAATCAATTTGTTCATAAAGCTGTGAAGATTTAATTTTCTTTATTGTCATTTAATTTTTCTGTTTCGATGTTCTCTCGGTTCCCGACGCATCATTTTGCCTGGTAATTAACTGCTTGCCGCAGGCAGTGGGTGAGCGGTGCAGTTGACTTTGACGATGAGCCAGATGAGTTTCTCTTTTCGTTTGCATAATGCTGTTTAGCAAAGCAGTGTTCCCACATTGTGGAGAGATGTGATCACTCTCCAACCTGTTGCTGTTTCACATAAGGAGGTTTTATCGGTGCCATCAGTTCATAATTACCACAGTGGCTAGTTAGACAGTGACTCACCCTATCCTGTTCAGCCACGGAACCAATGAAGAGGTCCACTTACTAAAGCATACAGATTAGGTAAGTTTGGAGAAAAAAAAATGATGAATCATTTGCTGGATAATATTAACCCACAAGCACCGGCCATATCCTTCCCGGATGATATAGTTTAGTTTAAGTTTATTTATTAGTGTCATCAGTAGGCTTACATTAACACTGCAATGCAGTTACTGTGAAAATCCCCTAGTCGCCACTCTCCGGCCCCTGTTCGAGTACACTGAGGGAGAATTTAGCATGGTCAATGCACCCTAACCAGCACGTCTTTCAGACTGTGGGAGGAAACCGGAGCACCGGGAGGAAGCCCACGCAGACACGGGAAGAATGTACAAATTCCACGCAGACAGTGACCCAAGCTGGGAATCGAACCCAGCCCCAGGGACCCGAGTTCAATTCCAGCCTCGGGTCACTGTCTGTGTGGAGTTTCCATGTTCTCCCCGTGGGTTTTTGACAGGTGCTCTGGTTTCCTCCAACATTCCAAAGATGTGCAGGTTAGGTTGGTTGGCCATGCTAAACTGCCCCTTAGTGTCCCAAGACAAGTAGGTTAGGTGGGATTAGCGGGGTAAATACATGGGATTATGGGGATAGGGCAGGGGCGGGCCTGGGTAAGATGCTCAATAGGTGAGGTTACGGGGTAAGCCTGGGTAAGAGTTGGTGCAGACTCGATGGGCCGAATGGCCTCCTTCTACACTGTATGGATTCTATCATTCAATGATATTAACCTCCTGAATGCTGGGCATTTCCTTGCTGGATGGTATTAACCTCTCGAGTACTGAATATTGCTCAATGACCATTGGTGGCTATACCGCAGAGTCTGTAACGGATTCATGCGTCTTTCTTGCAGAACAACCTCAGGCTAAAGGTACGATCCTTTAAAACAGAGGTGAGGAGGAATTTCTTCTGCCAGAGAGTGGTGAATCTGTGGAACTCTTTGCCACAGAAAGCTGTGGAGGCCAGGTCATTGAGTGTCTTTCAGACAGAGATAGATAAGTTCTTGATTAATAAGGGGATCGGGGGTTATGGGGAAAAGGTAGGAGAGTGGGGATGAGAAAAATATCAACCATCACTGAATGGCGCAGCAGACTCAATGGGCCGAGTGGCCTAATTCTGCTCCTATGTCTTGTGGTCTTATGGTCTTAACAAGCTTCCTTCAAGGCAGCCAGTGCATTCTGCCCTGTTGGCATTTCTGTTCAGTATAGAACATAGAACAATACAGCACAGAACAGGCCCTTCGGCCCACGATGTTGTGCCAAGCTTTATCTGAAACCAAGATCAAGCTATCCCACTCCCTATCATCCTGGTGTGTTCCATGTGCCTATCCAATAACCACTTAAATGTTCCTAAAGTGACTGACTCCACTATCACTGCAGGCAGTCCATTCCACACCCCAACCACTCTCTGCGTAAAGAACCTACCTCTGATATTCTTCCTATATCTCCCACCATGAACCCTATAGTTATGCCCCCTTGTAATAGCTCCATCCACCCGAGGAAATAGTCTTTGAACGTTCACTCTATCTATCCCCTTCATCATTTTATAAACCTCTATTAAGTCTCCCCTCAGCCTCCTCCGCTCCAGAGAGAACAGCCCTAGCTCCCTCAACCTTTCCTCATAAGACCTACCCTCCAAACCAGGCAGCATCCTGGTAAATCGCCTCTGCACTCTTTCCAGCGCTTCCACATCCTTCTTATAGTGAGGTGACCAGAACTGCACACAATATTCCAAATGTGGTACTTGACAGGAAAACAATTGGAGCTGATTTGAATGAATCTAAGGGAGCTTTCTTTTTAATTGCAGGTGATTGAATGTATTACACAAGGGCGTGTGCTGGAGAGGCCGAGAGTCTGTCCCAAGGAAGTGTACGACATTATGCTGGGCTGTTGGCAGCGGGAACCCCAGCAACGGCTGAGCATTAAAGACATTCACCGGATACTCCAAGCTCTGGGCAAGACCTCCCCCATCTACCTGGATATTCTCGGCTAGAGGGCGAAGTGCGGCGGCCCCCTCCTGAATGTACTCTAATCCCAACAGTAAACTCCGGCTTCATTTGGGAAATGAAAAAAAAAAAGTGAAGTGCCTGCTGTATATAAAATGTACAGTTGTTTCTGAGGCAGTTTTCCTGATACCTGCGCACAGAAACTGCAAAGGAGCTCAGTCCCAAAACAAAATCCCCTCCAGACTGGTGAAACCCTAGTCACTTTATCCTGAGCCCCACATTTTTGAAACACGGGAGAGGTCCCCCTGCTCCAAATTTATCCGGATAACTATTTATAACACTGAGCCGGGCCAATTTCTCAGCGCCAACTCTCCATCAGGGTTGAGGTGTTCTTGCCATTTGCACCTCCAGATTTCAGCGGTTCAGAGCAGGGGCGCTGGCGTGGAAAAGCTGCCCCCACACCCCACCCCCCTGCCCCCCTCTCTCTCTCTCTCACCTTCAGGGTTTGTCACAGTGAATTCAGATCGGATCAGGAGCTAAGGGAGATCTGCCTTCAGAGACGCATGGACCACCGTTCACCTGCTAAGGGATCAACGGGCCATTTTTTCACCCTCTCTTAGGGGCAAATTGCTTAACCATTACATGGGGTGTTCCTGCAAACTGGTGAATTGCAGCGAGAAGGTGACTTCCGGGGCCAGTTCGGCTACTGAGCTGGAAAACCCAGTGGTCACAGCGATGGTCCCACAAAGGACTTGGTGTAGAATGAAGCTGGCTGCTACTTTGGCCACTTCTATGTACTTTTTTTGTCAACAAACTGTCATTTTAAGGTTGTGTCCTGCAGTTATGACGCTTTAAATAGACACCTGTATTATCACCTGTATATTTATACCCAGAAATGCTTTCATTTTATTTTCATTTCCAGGTGGCCGCACTGGGCAATGTTGTAAAAGAGGAAAGTGAACGCTGTGGGGGCCAGGATGATCTCTCGTCCCATTCACTTCCATTGCTGCAGCTCCAAGGGCAATGAGTTACAGACTCCCCGCTGCTGCCTGTTGTAGGAGAGTAAAGCTGGTTGGAATCTACTCACCACCCCCTCCAAGTTATCAGTAAAGCCTTAGTAGCCCGCATGTCTATTATATGTCCATGCAATGACTGGCGTGCCATGCAGATGGGAGCCCATCATCTGCAATTGGCACTAATCCAGTTGCTCCTTGCCTCCTCGACCAGTCACCTCTGTGGAAGGGAAAAGACATGACCAACCACTTCCCGGCGTATGGGTGGGTCAGGTGGAGCTCCTTGGGTCCGGACATTCCCCATTCTCCCAGTGAGATGGGAAACTGGAGACCCCCTTGAGGCTAAAATAATTTCAGGAGTGGCTGGGCATGGCCACTGAGTATTAAGAAGCCAGCATTAGTGCCCAACGGCCTAGGCGAATTCTCCTCCTTAGGGAAGAGATGGTTGGCTGAGCTGGAAGGAGGCCTAAATAACAGGGTGGCACTTCCCACCTCTCCATGTTGTTGGCAGCCTGTGCTTTATCTGCGGGATGCCCAGCATCCAGACTTGTGCCAACTGCTCTTCCCTGAAAAAGTTGGAGCCCTGAGCGAGCGCGGGGAGATGAGAGCCCCAGTCTGAATTTCAAGCTTAGAGCAGCACCGCCCCGCAGCTTCCTTGTATAGTTTCCCGCTCACGGCTTTGTACCGAACCACCACAAAGAAACTGTGCTCCGAGTGACTCACATTACAAAGAACCCAAATGTTTGCGGGGAGACAGGACTCTCCTGAAGAAGCCTGGATTGTATCAAAGGAAGCAGTGAGCTTAGTACACCAGCTTCATCTTCCCAAGCTTCTGATGCAAGCGCCTAACTCTCTTACCTACAGTTCCAATTCGTGCTGAACTGGGGAGAAGGTGAAAGAGTCCAGTCACGCCTATCCCTTGCACACTGGCCAACTGACAATTAAACAAAAGATGGAAGGACTGTCGACGACAGACCAGCAGGTCAATGCACTGGGTTCCAAGTCATGGCTAGCAACTCTGGAGGCTTGATGTTGTACACCTGAAGGACTTAAACTGGGGGCAGATATGAGCAGCACTTTGTGGGACAGAGCAAGTGCATTCCCTCATCTCTGTCAGTTATTTACTTGTTTTACGGAATATCCCCACTTCAGGATCGCTCCAAAACAAGTTGAAGAGTTGAAAAGCTGCAGGAAGCACTTTCTTTGGTTGTTAACTTATTTCTTTACTGTTTTTTTGTTTAAACTTAGCCCGTCTTTAGTTTAGCTCTTCATGTTGCTTTCTGGCAGAAGGGATTTAAGCAATGTTTTGCTGCTATGTATGAGCCATTCTCCTCCTCGGTACCCCCCAAGAACTTCCAGATCTGAAAGTGAGCTGGGAATTCCTGAAAATTAGGGGGTTAATGTCTACCCGGTAAGGTGCGGGATTTCGCCCACTGTGTACAAGAAGCGCCGTCCTGGGACTGACAATTAAATTGCGACAGGACTGGCACCAGGATCAAGGATAATAGTGACACTGGCACCAATACACTTTAATAACAAGGGGGTAAAAATGACTCTGGGCACTTTGTGTGTGGCATAATTATAAAAAAAAGGAAGGGTTAGTGGAACATTTCTCTTGTATCTCTTGCTATTTTGTAAACACATTTCCAATCTCATTGCAAACTCCGAGTAGGGGAAACCTCCAGCAGTGCATTAATGATACCACTACACGTGGCACCAGAAGGGTGTCCCAAAGGTTCGGTGTTGGGCATGTTCTGTGACCCCCTACGGCTGAGCAACAGCTATGCGAGAGCGGGCAACTGAGGCTACCAAGGCCGGATCCAGCATTTACCAATTTCTAATCTCAATCAACAGGGAGCAGCGTACAATTCATTGTCCATCTCCCCCTCCTTCACCATTCAGAGATACAGGAGAATTTGGGTAGTTTTTAATGTGACTGTGCAAAGCTCTGTGTAACGCTAGTACTTTATTTCCTTGGAAGTGCAGTTAGCTGGAATGATCATTAAAGACTCAATAATTACTGGGCCCTATTGTTCCATGTAGGCTACAATCTGACAGCCTTCGCAGTTTACAATATATTCATCATCTACCATCTGAGTCATTCTCTGTCAATCTTAAACTGATTAAAGAACAGAAAGGTCGAAAAGAATGTTTTGCAAAAATTCTGACTGAAGCTAAAAAAGGTACTTTTTTTTTGAAGGGAGACCTGCGACTGAGTTGACTGAACCAAACTTCAGCTGAAATATCTCTCCTCACGTCTTACACCTGAGCTTCTCAGGTAGAGTAATTATCCACCTGAGATAATAAAATGTCTTCACACCAGGCCATAAATCCACAGCCCCATGACATTTTGTTAATCAATACAAGGTGGCCAAACACAGTGGACTGAGAGACCATCCTGTAACTCATCTCCCACGCTTTAAAACAAATCTCTTTTGATTTGATTTGATTTATTATTGTCACATGTATTAACATACAGTGAAAAGTATTGTTTCTTGCACGCTATACAAACAAGGCATACTGTTCATAGAGAAGGAAACGAGAGAGTGCAGAATGTAGTGTTACAGTCATAGCTAGGGTGTAGAGAAAGATCAACTTAATGCAAGGTAAGTCCATTCAAAAGTCTGACAGCAGCAGGGAAGAAGCTGTTCTTGAGTCGGTGACCGCAGACTTTTGTATCTTTTTCCCGATGGAAGAAGGTGGAAGGGAGAATGTCTGGGGTGCGTGGGGTCCTTAATTATGCTGGCTGCTTTGCCGTGGCAGTGGGAATTGTAGACAGAGTCAATGGATGGGAGGCTGGTTTGCGTGATGGATTCGGCTACATTCACATAGACATAGAAACCCTACAGTGCAGAAGGAGGCCATTCGGCCCATCGAGTCTGCACCGACCACAATCCCACCCAAGCCCTACCCCCACATATTTACCCGCTAATCCCTCTAACCTACGCATCTCAGGACTCTAAGGGGCAATTTTTAACCTGGCCAATCAACCCAACCTGCACATCTTTGGACTGTGGGAGGAAACCGGAGCACCCGGAGGAAACCCACGCAGACACGAGGAGAATGTGCAAACTCCACACAGACAGTGACCCGAGCCGGGAATCAAACCCGGGACACTGGAGCTGTGAAGCAGCAGTGCTAACCACTGTGCTACCGTGCCGACCTTTTGTAATTCCTTGCGGTCTTGGGCAGAGCAGGAGCCATACCAAGCTATGATACAACCAGAAAGAATGTTTCTATGGTGCATCTGTAAAAGTTGGTGAGAGTCATAGCTGACATGCCAAATTTTCCTTAGTATTCTGAAAAAATAGAGGCGTTGGTGGGCTTTCTTAACTGTAGTGTCGGCATGGGGGACCAGGACATGTTGTTGGTGATCTGGACACCTAAAAGCTTGAAGCTCTCGACCCTTTCTACTTTATGCCCATTGATGTAGACAATCTCAATCATTCATGTGACAGCCAGGGGTATGTCATGTCACAGGGATACACTAGGGGCAAATCAGGGGTGTTCCACATCACATCAGGCAAAGTGAGAAGGAACCGTGCAACGGGAGGAATGTAAGCTTCTCCGAAAAATGACAATGAATTGCGGGATTAGTCCAATAGGCTAGGTATGGTTAGTTACTTGGTTTGGTTTGACCTAAAAAGAGGGCAAGGTATGGTTAGTGGAATTGAGTCAGTACTCCATAGCATTGGTGCCTGTTCATTTGGTAAAAACAGAGAACTCAAACTCTCCACCACACTCATGGTTCACTAAGGGATGTTATAAAGAGGACAGTAGTTTACACCAACTCACCCTACAGCCCCTTTTACTTTGTCCTGATTTAATTTGAGTTTGTTTATTTGGTTTGACCTTAAAAGAGGCCAGTAGCTCTCAGACCTTAATCTTACAGCTCTGATTCCAGCCTCTTCTGCATTTCCCACTTCCCCCCCTCCCCCACCTTGGAGACAGACCTTCAAGCTCTAGAATTCCCACCCCACCCCCTCCCCACTCTTCACCCTGTTGTCCTCCTCCAAGACCCTCCTTGAGGTCTCCATCTCTCTGACCAAGCCTTGGGTTTCCTCATCCAACAGCTCTTACTTTCTTGGCATCCACTTTTATCTGATTACGCCTCTGTGAAGCACCTTGGAACATTTCTCCACATTAAAGGTGCTATATAAATGCAAGTTGTTGTTGATAATGGTTTATGTGAGTGAAATGTAAAGTCATATGTGGGCATGAGACCATGACAGTTTTTGCCAGTTCTATTATCAGCCACACGATGACCATATCAAATAAAGGCCTCTGCTCCTCACTTTCACACAGATCTCTCGTGCTCTCTGACTTTTTGTCTATGTGTCCATGTGTGTGTATCTGTGTGTCTGCGCGTCCATGTGTGTGTATCCGTGTGTCTGTGCGTCCATGTGTGTGTATCCGTGTGTCTGCGCATCCATGTGTGTGTATCTGTGTGTCTGCGCGTCTATGTGTGTGTATCCGTGTGTCTGTGCATCCATGTGTGTGTATCCGTGTGTCTGCGCGTCTATGTGTGTGTATCTATGTGTCTGTGGCTGGAATTTTGCCGTCCCGCCTGCCACAGTATTCGGAGCAGGCGAGGGGCGGACCATGAAAAGGTCTATTGACCTTGGGTGGGATTTTACGGTTTCGGGACGAGCAAGGCTATAAAATACCGCCCCGCGCGTGCGTGTGTGTGTGTGTGTTGATAGTGTATGTGTCTATGGGAATATGTGTGTATGTGTGTGTCTGCATGCATGTCTGTGTCTACGTGTGTGTGTGTCTATGTGTATGTGTCTATGGGAATGTGTGTGTGTCTATGTGTCTGCGTGTGTGTCTATGTGTGTGTATCTATGTGTCTGTATGTGTGTGTGTCTGTGTATCTGTGTCTGTGTCTATGTGTGTGTATCTATGTGCGTGTCTGTGCCTATGTGTTTGTGTCTATGTGTTTGTGTCTATGTGTGTGTGTCTATGTCCATGTGTCTGTGTGCCTCACTCTTTTTGTTAGCTGTATACTTCTTATCTCTTCACAAATGGTTTGAAAATGAGGATATTTAAACAATATTTGGATGAGCACTTGAAATGTCATAACATTCAAGGATATGGGACAAGTGCAGAAAATGGGATTAGCGTGCCTTTATTGGTTATTGTCGGTGTAGACTCGATGGGCTGAAGGGCCTTTTCTGCACTGTATGACAAAGAACAAAGAAAATTACAGCACAGGAACAGGCCCTTTGGCCCTCCAAGCCTGCACCGACCATGCTGCCCAACTGAACTAAAACCCCCTACCCTTCCGGGGACCATATCCCTCCATTCCCATCCTATTCATGTATTTATCAACTCTTAAAAGTCACTATCGTATCTGCTTCCACTACCTTCCCCGGCAGTGAGTTCCAGGCACCCAGCACCCTCTGTGTAAAAAACTTGTCTTGTACATCTCCTTTAAACTTTGCCCCTCGCACCTTAAACCTATGCCCCCTAGTAATTGATTCTTCCACCCTGGGAAAAAGCTTCTGACTATCCAGAGTAAAATGACTTTATGACTTTCCAAGGAAGTTAGCATTTGAAGATTACCCAGTGCCCAGCAAGATACAGGGAAGGTGCACAAGGCCAATGACAGAGAGGTCAGTGTAAAAGATAGCAAGACTCTGCAAATACTGAAAACCCCTCAGCGGTCAGCCAGCATCTTCAGAAAGGGGAGAGAGGTTACCACTTTAAATGTGCTGCACCTTTCCATCCAATCTCAAGCCAGAGTGGGAATGAGTGGAGGAAGTTAACGTGTTCCCCCAACCTCACAAACCTGCAGCTTGGCCCCCTCTGGCTCAGAGAGTCCTCACGCAAATTTGCCAAAATGCCTCTTTGCAAAGACCATCCCTTTTCTCATTCTCAAGCCTGTTTTAATTTCACACCTATTCCCGACGCTTTCCATTGCTCCCATTTCCTTGCATTTCCTCAATCCTAACTCCCTCTTCCTTGGTTATTTACACAGCCTTTGTCTCTTTTATGTTTGTTTCTGTGTTGATCACACACTCTCTAGATAATATACATATATATATATATGTGTGTGTGTGTGTGTATAAAATACTCCTTTAGTTTTGAAGTTAGGTCTTCACTTGAAACTTTCCCTCTGATGTTCTCTCCATTGATGTTGACTGACCTGATGGATGCTTACAGCTGTTTGTGTTGTTGCTTTGAAAAATAGTCAGACGGGAGAGAAAACATTGCATACGTACCCAGGGCTGAACCTAACTCCCTGTGTCAGAAAGTGAAAAAGTGCAATTTGGGCGTTTAAGCTTAGAAACTTCCTTTGGTTTAGTTGTATTTCCCCTCCCCCCCGTTCCCCCCACCCTCAAAAGGGGGCAGGTTTTGCCTGACAGCACTGGAACAGCTTTGTGCAGGATTCTCCAGCCATGCTCGCCCCAATGCCAGAAAGTCCTGCCCGAGGTCAATGGATGGATCTTTGCATGCTCTGCCTACCGCCCGCTATGACTTCTATGGGGGCGGGACAAGAATTCTGCCCTTTGTGCCATTCCTTCCATCGTTAAAATTCTTTCATGGGATGCGGGCATCACTGGACCAACATTTATTGCCCTAATCAATAGTTGTTCGGTCATTTCAGCGTCAACCACATTGCTGTGGGTCTGGAGTTACATGTAGGCCAGATCAAGTAAGGATGGCAGATTTCCTTCCTGAAAGGACAATAGTGAACCAGATGGATTTTTATGTTGATATAGTTTCATGGCCACTATCAATTCCCCATATTTTATTATTTTTTCTATTCATTCGTGGGTCATGGGTGTCGCTGGCTGGCCAGCATTTATTGCCCATCCCCAATTGCCCGAGGGCAGTTGAGAATCAACTACATTGCTATGACTCTGGAGTCACATGTAGGCCTGACCAGGTAAGGAGGCAGATTTCCTTCCCTAAAGGACAATAGTGAACCAGATGGGTTTTTCCGACAATCGACAATGTTTTCATGTTCATCAGTAGATTCTTAATTCCAGGTTTTTAAAAATTGTTTTCAAATTGCACCATTTGCAGTGGCAGGATTCGAACCCAGGTCCTTCGAACATGAGCTGAGCTTCTGGATTAATAGTCCAGTGACAATACCACCAGGCCATCGCCTCCCATCGAATTCCACCTGTTGTCCGTGGTGGGATTTGAACCCATGTCCCTAGAACCTTAAAGTCAAAGTTTATTTAATAGTCACAAGTAGGCTTACATTCACGCTGCAATGAAGTTACTGTGAAAATCCTCTAGTCGCCACACTCCATCGCCTGTTCGGATACACTGAGGGAGAATTTAGTGTGGCCAATGCACCTAACCAGGGCATCTCCCATGACTGTGGGAGGAATCCAGAGCAAACACACGCAGACACGGGGAGAACGTCCCACACAGACAGTGACCCAAGCCAGGAATTGAACCCAGGTCCCTGGCACTGTGAGACAGCAGTGCTAACCACTGTGCCACCTTCCCTCCCACATCGGTGTGGGCTTCTGGCCCAATCTAGTAACATTGCCACTGCGCCATCGTTCAGTGCACTGTCTTACCCTTTAGGCACACTTACTGTTCACACAGCATCGCTGACTATAACCATCAAGTTTCATGTTCCAGGCCCTCAGGTCCCAAACATTCCTCCCCCCCCTGGTCACCAAGGAAATGCCGCACTTTGGCAGAGCCATTGGGAGAAAGAGGAAGGAAATCTGCACTTTTTTAATCAACAAAGGAATACATAATCATAAGTGATATCACAAGGACCATCAGACTCCAACTGCAGCATTCATTGGCACTGTTCTAAATTACATCTCATCTTTCACACAATAAAGTTTTATTGTTATAAAATAAATTTGATTTACAGCCTATTGGAGGTGGCAGATGGGCTCCGGCTCTCCGAACTGATGGGCTTTTATTGGAGAATCCTGGAAAGCTGACATAACTGTGTGTGTTGTGTAGATAGATCAACGTCTGGTGCTGTGCCCGGGCTTTGATGGCCAAGGTTACCTCGCTGGCAGCAAAGGCCGCAGCAGCTCGGAAACGTCAAGATGCCCAGCCACTCCTGGATCCCCTCCCCACCTCCCAACACCCCCTCCCCCGAGAGCAAATTGTTCCTTGTCTGCGGTAGATTAGAGTCAGAAAGTTATTCCTGCTTCGTAATACAAATCACCTCAAAAGACAAAATTTATGCTTCAGAATTAAAAGTCTCCTGGTCGCACTACATATTTAGAAATATTTCGGTCTGTTAGATTTAATGGCCTCCATTGCCACTGCCCTTTATAAATGTAATCGTATTTTATGACCTTCTTAAAGCTTTCAGTGACTGAGTGTCCTTGACTGTGCGTTTTGAACGTGTTACGTGCGTGGACACATTAGCTCATGGTGACGAGAGTTAATGCCGCACTAACAGGCTGTATGTGTGAGTGCTGGGCACGGACTGGAGTGCAGTTCAATGTCATCTTACGCAGCACACTTGCAAAGACCCTGGGTGTGACGTCCCTGCCATCACTTGGCTCCGACAGGGCCGTAAACACAGGGCCTGGAGCCTTCCCACACAACTAACATCGGTGACGCAGCTGATTCCGTTTTGATAGTGCCAGGTGTTCAAATTTTGGACAGGAGGCCCCTCCTGTTTCAGAAATTGGGGTTCTGTCAAGTAAATAGGACCCAAGTTGAAATTTTTGGTCAGAGCCTCCACCATGCAGGTTGCAACAAGTTCACAAATTGAGTTCACCCCCTTGACCTGGTCAATATTTATCTTCCGATCAATAACAGTAAAGCAGTTCATCAAGTCATAATTACGGTGCTGTGGTGGGATCTTATACTGGCACAGTGGTTAGCACTGCTGTCTCACAGCACCAGGGACCCGGGTTCAATTCCAGTCTCGGGTGACTGTCTGTGTGGAGTTTGTACGTTCTCCCCGTGTCTGCGTGGGTTTCCTCCGGGTGCTCCAGCTCCCTCCCACACTCCAAAGATGTGCAGGTTAGTTAGATTGACCGTGCTAAATTGCTCCTTAATGTCAGGGGTATTAGCAGGGTAAATATGCGGGGTCATGGGGATAGGGCTTGGGTGGGATTGTTGTCGATGCAGGCTTAATGGCCTGAATGATTTGATTTGATTTATTATTGTCACATGTATTAGCATACAGTGAAAAGTATTGTTTCTTGCGCGCTGTACAGACAAATAGCTGGGGTGTAGAGAAAGATCAACTTAATGCAAGGTAGGTCCATTCAAAAGCCTGATGGCAGCAGCGAAAGAGCTGTTCTTGAGTCGTTTGGTACGTGACCTCAGGCTTTTGTATCTTTTTCCCGAATGAAGAAGGTGGAAGAGAGAATGTCCGGGGTGCTTGGGATCCTTAATTATACTGGGTGCTTTTCCAATGCAGCGGGAAGTGTAGACAGAGTCAATGGATGGGAGGCTGGTTTGCTTGATGGATTGGGCTACATTCACAACCTTTTGTAATTTCTTGTGGTCTTGGGCAGAGCAGGAGCCATACCAAGCTGTGATACACCCCGAAAGAATGCTTTCCATGGTGCATCTGTAGGGATTCTATGAAAGAGCAGAATGCTCCGTCAGGGCCCACAAAATAATCTGGGGTGCGGTCACCCTCCTATGTTTATGTAGTGCCTTCCATGACCTCAGGACAACCAATTGGATGCTTCTCAAAGTGCAGTCATTGTCACAACACAGGAAACACAGCAGCCAATTTGCACACAGTGAGATCCCATGACAACAACGTAGCTACAACTCGATAAACTGCTTCAGTGTTATCAATGGAGGGATAAATATTAACCAACTCAGTGAGGAGAACTCAATTTGTGGAACCACAAGCCAGGGAATCTTTTATGTTGACCTGGGAGGACAAGAGTCTCGTGCAAATGGCAGCAGCTCTGATCGTGCAGTTCACCCTCAGTAATTCCCTCGAGTGTCAGCCTAGATTGGGTTCTCAAGACTCCAGAGTGGGAGCTGACCTTTTGACTGGGAAATCAGTGCGCTGTCGCGCTGGGCTGCCCTGACACTGTGAATGTACAGCAGGAAGCAATAGTGAGTCAATGCATAATTCCACACACAAAGCGAAGCCTCTTTACCAGGAAGAATTTATGCTAATGAAGATCCATGCCAAAATTTACTCTCCCGCCTGTATAAAATTGACATTTTAATAAACTAGCAGCTTGTTCCGCTGAGGCCTCATCTTTAAAGTTATTGTTCTGTTTCGAAAGTCCATTTAAATGTTGGCTGGCATTCTCCGGCTGTTCATGCCGGCGGACTCTTTGGGTTTCACCCATCGCACACCCCGGCCATGGGTCTCCTGGTGGCGAGGGGGGGGGGGCGCAGTCACTGGGATATCCCAATGACAGCAGCGGGACCAAAAGATGGCATGCCGCCTCCTGCCGTGAGAAACATGCAGCAGCGAGACCAGAGAATTCCACCCCAACCCAACCCCATGATGTGTGTTACGGTGAAGTAGAAGTACGGTGAGGTGGTGGAGTAGTGGTATTGTCACTGGACTTGTAGTAGACCCAGGGTAATGGTCTGGGGACCCGGGTTCGAACCCCACCACGGGAGATGGTGCAATTTGAATTCAATAAAAGTCTGGAATTGAAAGTCTAATGACCATGAAATCATTGTTGATTGTTAGAAAACCCATCTGGTTCACTAATGTTTTGTGGGCGGCACGGTAGCACAGTGGTTAGCACTGCTGCTTCACAGCTCCAGGGTCCCGGGTTCGATTCCTGGCTCGGGTCACTGTCTGTGTGGAGTTTGCACATTCTCCTCGTGTCTGCGTGGGTTTCCTCCGGGTGCTCCGGTTTCCTCCCACAGTCCAAAGATGTGCGGGTTAGGTTGATTGGCCAGGTTAAAAAAAAAAATTGCCCCTTAGAGTCCTGAGATGCGTAGGTTAGAGGGATTAGCAAGTAAAATATGTGGGGGTAGGGCCTGGGTGGGATTGTGGTCGGTGCAGACTCGATGGGCCGAATGGCCTCCTTCCGCACTGTAGGGTTTCTATGATTTCTATGATATTGGGCGGGATTCTCTGGCAGTTCACACTTACAGCCGGATTTCTCCCTTCCTGCTGCAGTGAATGGGGATTTGGCTGAGCACCAAATTCTCCCTCCTTCCCGGTAGCGGTGCTTGGGCGTGACTGGCCGGTGAATTCCAACCATTATATGTTTAAGGTGAGAGGGGAGAGATACAAAAGGGTCCAGAGGGGCAATTTTCTTCACACAGAGTGTGGTGAGTGTCTGGAACAAGCTGCCAGAGGGAGTAGTAGAGGCCAGTATAATTTTGTCTTTTAAAAAGCATTTAGACAGTTACATGGGTAAGATGGGTATAGAAGGATACGGGCCAAATGCGGGCAATTGGGACTAGCTTAGTGGTTAAAAAACTGGGCGGCATGGACAAGTTGGGTCGAATGGCCTGTTTCCATGCTGTAAACCTCAATGACTCTCTATTTAGTTGCATTGTGCAGTTTTTGATGTTGAAACTGCTGCCCCGGAAATCCGGGTGGAGCTGATTTCAATATTTAAATCGGCGTTCCCATTTCATTATGTCTCACCCCCCGCCCCCCCACCCCCCCAGCCAGGAGTAGTTCCTTTCAGCAGGGTTTATAACAGCTCCCCACTAGTGGGGGCCTGGTGGCCCGAACCTGCTGGAGGGATCAGAGGCCATGGAGGCTCCCTCCAGAAAATCAGGGGTGAGTGGGGGGGGGTGCCCTTGGGCAGTGCCAACCTTGCCCCCTGACACTGTCCAAGGGGCACACTGGCAATGCCCACTGGGCATCGGGCAGTGCCACGGGGGTGGGGTGGGGAGGGCGGTGCCCATTGAGGAGCAGGGCGTTCAATGAGGGGGGGGGCGATCAGTGGGTTTGGGGGATCGGGCTGCCACCCTGCATTGGGATCGGTGGCAGAGGGAGGGAAAGGAGTGATCGGGGGTTGGCCATCTGGGTAGGGGGGAGGTTGGGGCTGCTGGGGGAGGCGGGGGTCAGGACTGCCGGGGGGGGGGGGGGGGGGGGGAAGGGCGGGGGTGGGGGGGGGATGGGGGGATGGAGGGGGGGAGGGATTGGGACTGCCGGGGGGGAGGGAGGGACTGTGAGGGGGGAGGGGGGAGGGAGGGACTGCCGGGGGTGGGGGCTAGTTGGGAGATCGGGGCTGGCTAGGGCGGTGGTGTTGGGGGGAGACATTGGGGCTTGCATGGAGAGGTCTGGGCGGCCAGCGATCAGGGGTTGGAGGGATTGGAGGGACAGTGATGTAGGGTCGCAGGGCTGGCCGGCTATCGGGAGGTTAGCAGTGCGGGGCCACTGGGCATGCGCCAATCTTGGCGCTGACAGATCGGCGCATGCGTAGTGGCCTGCTCTGCGCTATGCTGCCGGCCTCTCGGGTGGGAATAGGTCCTACCCACTGATTTTCAGCGTGAATCTCACTAGGGCACTCTGCCGTGCTCAGAGTGTGGGAGATACATTTGGAAAATCCCGCTGAAAAAAATCGACGGCAATTACTCCAGCTTTCACGTGAATTTGGCACTTAGCATTTTTTTGGGAGAATCGTCTCCTATATGTTGATGAGGAAACACAAAGAAGGATAGGCACAGTGGCACAGTGGTTAGCACTGCTGCCTCACAGCTCCAGCGACCCAGGTTCAATTCCGGTCTTGGGTGACTGACTGTGCGGCGTCTGCATATTCTCCCAGTGTCTGCGAGGGTTTCCTTCAGGTGCTCCGGTTTCCTCCCACAGTCCAAAGATGTACAGGTTAGGTTATTTGGCAAATTGGTAAATTGTCTCTCAATGTTAGGGGGATTAGCAGGGTAAATATGTGGGGTTACAGGGATAGAGCCTGGGTCAGATTGTTGTCAGTGCAGGCTTGATGGGCTAAATGACTTCTTTCTGCACTGTAGGAATTCTATGATATTTCCCTGGTATTTAAAGAGGTTGGTGTGACTCACAAATGCATGCAAAGATCTGCTGGGATGTATGGCCATTTGTGTTGTAAACTTCTGCGTAAAACCAATGACTGGTTCAAGACTAACATCACAAACTTAGCAATTCACAAATGTTTTAGCAGCCAGCTCCTTAACTGTAGTTCCAAATCTTTCGCAATGACCCACGCTCGCAGGAGAAAGAAATCTCATTGGAGTCTAATGGCCGAATGATTGTTCATTCATTCCTGAGTGACTAATATTGAAGGGAGCTTTCAATGCTTGGAAATCAATCAAACTTCCATTTCACAGCCCTGCCAAAGTTGTATTTCTCCCCCATACTCTGATTGTCATTAAGCAGACACTAAATTCACACAGAGGTCAAGTAAGAAGCGACAGCTGTTAAGTAAGCACGAGGTGAATTTATCCAGATGTTGCAGACCTCCTGCTCTGGGATTCCATGATCCTGGAGGGTCTCTTTCTTCACTTATATTTTTTCTATCAAGTGTAACGCGCAGTTGAATGATACATGAAGTGTGACAGAAAGGGAATGCATGCTGAGCGTGCCATCTTAATATTGATGTGCAGTAAAGAGATGTTCACAGGAATTTCTCCAGTTATGTAGATATGGCTCATGTGTGTTTAGCATTTGCCAAATTTTGCTTGAGAATTCTTATCATAGAATCATAGAATCCCTACAATGCAGAAGGAGACCAGTCGGCCCATCGAGCCTGTACCGACAACAACTCCACCCAGTCTCTATCCCCATAACCCCATGTAGAAGGGGGTTTCCTCTCAGGGCTCCATATTTGCTCAGACTTAAGCTAAATACAAAGACTCAAAATGTAATGTACTGAGATTGAAGACGAGACTTTATTTAACCAAACCATAAGGCCATAAGACATAGGAGCAGAATTAGGCCACTCGGCCCATCGAGTCTGCTCTGCCATTCAATCCTGGCTGATGTTTTTCTCATCCCCATTCTCCTGCCTTTTTCCCATAACCCCTTTAATAATCAAGAACCTATCTATCTCTGTCTAAAAGACACTCAATGACCTGGCCTCCAAAGCCTTCTGCGGCAAAGTGTTCCATAGATTCATCACTCTCTGGCTGAAGAAATTCCTCCTCATCTCTGTTTTAAAGGATTGTCCCTTCAGCCTGAGGTTGTGCCCTCTGGTTCTAGTTTTTCCTACTAGTGGAAACATCCTCTCCACATCCACTCTATCCAGGCCTCGCAGTATCCTGTAAGTTTCAATAAGATCCCCCCTCATCCTTCTAAACGCCAACGAGTACAGACCCAGAGTCCTCAGTCGTTGCTCATACGACAAGCTCGTCATTCCAGGGATAATTCTTGTGAATCTCCTCTGGACCCTTTCCAAGGCCAGCACATCCTTCCTTAGATATAGGGCCTAAAACTGTTCACAATACTCCAAATGGGGTCTGACCAGAGCCTTATACAGCCTCAGGAGTACATCCGTGTTCTTGTATTCTAGCCCTCTCGATATGAATGCTAACATTGCATTTGCCTTCCTAACTGCCGACTGAACTTGCATGTTAACCTTAAGAGAATCTTGAACAATGACTCCCAAGTCTCTTTGTGTTTCTGATTTCCTAAGCATTTTCTCATTTAGAAAATAATCTATGCCTCCATTCCTCCTTCCAAAGTGTATAACCTTATACTTTTCCCCATTGTATTCCATCTGCCATTTCTTTGCCCACTCTCCTAACCTGTCCAAGTCTTTCTGCAGCCCCCTGCTTCCTCAATACTACCTGTCCCTCTACATATCTTTCTATCATCTGCAAACTGAGCAACAGTGCCTTCAGTTCCTTCTTCCAAATCATTAATGTATATTGTGAAAAGTTGTGGTCCCAGCACCGACCCCTGAGGTACACCACTTATCACTGGCTGCCATCCTGAAAAAGACTCCTTTATTCCCACTCTCTGCCTTCTGCCAGTCAGCCAATCCTTTATCCATGCCAGGATCTTACCCTTAACACCAGGGCACTTATCTTATTTAACAGTCTCCTATGCGGCACCTTGTCAAAGGCCTTCTGGAAATCTAAGTAAATCACATCCACTGGTTCTCCTTTATCTAACTTCCTTGTTACCTCCTCAAATGATCGAATGGAAGAATGATATGAGGAAGCCCTGCACTCAAGGTATAGAATGCAGGTAGCCGGATATCAGTCTGAAGAACAATGCCCGTGTGAAGGTAATTAAAAATTCCCAAAATCATACTGCCCACCTTTCTGGTGGGCATTATCCAGTAAACGTTAATACAAATCAGTCAATAGTCATCCTTTCATTAACTCCAGCCAATAACAATACACATCATGACCTAATGGGGTTTCATTTGTTATTACAATTACGGACGTTATCTCCCTTCTGTTGCCCAGCGATGTGGGATGCTGGACAGTGAAATGATTCCCACTGAATGGAACCCACATGACTCTCATCCAACCCTGAGAAACTCTTCATGTCTGCTCGTCGCCTGCATTATCTCTCGGAGTTGTATGACCCGATTCATAAGGCTAGCATTGGTAGCCATCTTGTTCCCGACCACTGCTGATAGCATTACTGCTTTCAGTGAATCTATTGTTCCTTCCCTCTCTCTGAATTTTGTCACTGACTGAAGTTTCACAAAATGTAACCAAAAGCAAAACACATCCATCTTGTAAATTCAAAACACATGTTTTAAATAAGAGATATTTGTTAATCATACAGAGCTGTCTTTTATGGCAACAGCCCTGGCTGGCTCACATTCCCATAATCCAAGATCATTCATTCGAAAGTTAGTGTCGTCTTAGTGTTCCTAAATCTATGGTCATTTGTTTATTAGCCTAATTTGCCCTCCCCTACATCACCTCTCATATTTACCCTGCTAATCCCCCCGACATTAAGGGGCAATTTAGCATGTCCAATTAATCTAACCCGCACACCTTCGGGTGCTCCATTTTCTCCCACAGTCCAAAAATGGGCAGGTTCGGTGGATTGACCATGGTAAATTGCCCCTTAGTGTCCAAAGATATGTAGGGAGATTAGCGGAGTAAGTATGTGGTGTTACGGGAATAGGGCCTGGGTAAAATGTTCTGTCAGAGAGTTGGTGCAGACTGAATGGGCCAAATGGCCTCCTGCACTTTAGCAATTCTATGATTCTATGGTTGAGATTAGAGGCAAGATCAGGGGTTGGTTTTTAGGACCCAACTCCCCTGCTCGATGCCATGTACCTTGGTCAGACACAGAGCGCCTAATTACGAGGGACCAGAACCTGCCCTCCTTCCCAACCACCCCACCCCGAGGCAGCCACTGGCAAACCCAACAGTGTTTCGCAGGACAGCCTTGTGAGGGTGCAGAAAAGCTGGTGGGTCTCCATTTAATCCCCGAGTCACCACTCATTTTATTTGATGTGATTTGTTTTGATTTACTATTGTCGCATGTATTAACATACAGTGAAAGTATTGCTTCTTGTGTGCTTTGCAGACAAAGCATACCATTCATAGAGAAGGAAATGAGAGAGTGCAGAATGTAGTGTTACAGTCATAGCTAGGATGTAGAGAAAGATCAACTTAATGCAAGGTAAGTCCATTCAAAGGTCTGATGGCAGCAGGGAAGAAGCTGTTCTTGGGTCGGTTGGTACGTGACCTCAGACTTCTGTATCTTTTTCCCAACGGAAGAAGATGGAAGAGAGAACGTCCGGGGTGCATGGGGTCCTTAATTATGCTGCCTGTTTTTCCGAGGCAGTGGTAAGTGTAGACACAGTCAATGGATGGGAGGCTGGTTTGCATGATGGATTGGGCTACATTCACGACCTTTTGTATTTTCTTGTGGAATTGGGCAGAGCAGGAGCCATACCAAGCTGTGATACAACCAGAAGGAATTCTTCAGGCTTCAGGCATAATAGGTGCCAGTTGTCTCATTAATGAGCCTATTTGACATCCCAACACTGCAGAGCAGCCGGCAATCCCCTTGGCAGCCCCTTCCGCATCCCACTTCATCAGGGGCCGCTTTGGCACTGCCCGGAGATGGACATGGGGCCTCCCCCATGATTAAGGGAGCTCGACTGCCATGTTTCCCAGTGGCTGCATCAAAAATGCTTCCCTATCCTTGAATTGATTTTAAAAAGCAGATACTAGCGATTAGCTGATTGCATCGCAAGATTTGCGCCCCTGCCAATCTAACCTCACAGTAAGTCTAGAGGAAGGAGAAAGGTTAAAGGCAGAATCACGGATGGTTGTGTGCAAGTGGAAGATGATTATTTAATTGCAAGGGGTTCAAGCAGCTGGGTGAGACACACAAAGAAATCTCGTCTGCTTAAGAAGCCTGATTAGCCCCTCTCAACATCTGATTATAGAGGGTGACACAGTGGTTAGCACTGCTGCCTTATAGCACCAGGGTTTGATTCCCGGTTTGTGTCACCGTTTGAGCGGAGTTTGCACATTCTCTCTGTGTCTGCGTGGATTTCCTCCGGGTGCTCCGGTTTCCTCCCACGTTTCACAGTTAAAAGTTATTTATTAGTGTCACAAATAGGCTTACATTAACACTGCAATGAAGTTACTGTGAAAATCCCCTCATCGCCACACTCCGGCACCCGTCCGGGTACACTGAGGGAGAATTTAGCACGGTCAATGCATGTCTTTTGGGCCGTGGGAGGAAACCGGAGCACCTGGAGAAAGCCAACACGGGGAGAACGTGCAGATTCTGCAGAGACAGTGACCCAAACTGAGAATCGAACCTGGGTCCCTGGCACTGTGAGGTAGCAGTGCTAACCACTCTGCCACCATGCATTGACCGTGGTAAATTGCCCCTTAGTGTCAGGGGGATTAGCAGGGTAAAAACATGGGGTTACGGGGATAGGGCTTGGGTGGGATTGTGGTTTGGTGCAGACTCAATGGGCTGAATGGTCTCCTTCTGCACTGTAGGGATTTGATGATATCTCTGATAGTTACTCTCTGTTTTATGCAGTTTTTTCTTTTTTGATTTGATTTATGATTGTCACATGTATTGGAGTACAGTGAAAAGTACTGTTTCTTGTCCTTTGTGATGGGGCCGGGTCCCCCCCCCAGTGCCAGGAGAAGTCAGTACGAGTGTCAAGGGTTGCATGTTGGATGTAAGTGCAGCTCATTAGCAGCGTGCTGGGGTCTCTGATGCCCAGTATTAATTCAAGATCAGGTCGACAGACTTCCGTGCAATAAAAAGAAAAAACACACACTTGTGTTTTTTTTTAAATCTGAAGTGCTGGCTGCCTCTGAGACCGATTCACCTGATCCTTTAATATTCCTCTCACACTGTGTTTCCTTTCCTCTCTCTCTCTCTCTCCCTGAATTGACTGACGCAGCTGCCTCCAGAGTTTGTGGCGGAAATGTAGACATCGCTAGGATCACACTTGCACTGAAAAGGTCTGTTGTTGTGAGACAAGCCAACAAGTGGGCTGCAGCGAGCCCTGCATCTCAATGAGGGTCAGGAGCTGGGAACGCAGGAGAGCAGCCTGAGTGAACACACTCCTCTTAATGACATGGTTGATGTGCGTTGTCGTAGGGACTGGAGGATAATTTCCCCGGTCATTGCTCATGACTCCAGAATGTGGCGTAATTAGGACAGGAAGGAATTGCATTGTCACGATAAAAATGATATTACGATGCAGCTTCGATAATGGGAGGGGGGTGCAGAGGGCTGCTAGAAAAAATCATTGTGCCTGTTTAAACCGGCTGCCAATTAAGCTTGGGGGTGGATTGGCATGGGAAGTGCCCTTCTACTGACAGGGGAGTGTTGCCCCCCTAAGGTGCCCAGAGCTCTGTGCTGGCATGGAATTCATCCCAGGAGCTGGCACTGTGACAGGAGAATGATATCATTTGCTAAAGATGTCTCTCACGTGTTAGTGGTCTGACTCTCTCCCCCCCACCCCCTCCACACACGATTTTGCTTCTAGACAGGCCAATAAGAAACAATTGTGAACAGGTTCACTTTCAGAAGAACGGGATGTTGTTAAAGTCAACCGCAACTTGAATAAAACATGACATTTATTTTTCGAGGGTGGGGGAAAAAAATGTCAAAATGTTTCCTGCGAATGCTTATTGCCAAGGGACTGCAAATCTGGCACTGGGGATATTACAGAACAGGCTGGACACTAAATAACTGAGGTGAGACGCACACACTCTCACATGGTTTAGACAAGCTATCAAGCACTGGGAAAGTTGTGACATGGATTTGGTCGAAAAAGCAACACACTAAAAAAAATCTTTCATTTCCTAAAGGCAGGGTAAGATTGAGTGCTGTGTTAAGACTTCAGATGGAGCATTGCCCTGAAGCAATTTCAGAGCTGTCATGAAATCCGACATCTAGATTAACCTTTGTGCAGCGAGTCTCACAGAGTGACTCATTGTGATGCATGTGCTATCTCTTGTCTAAACCCTCGTTGTAACCCTCAGTGTCCCGTGTGTTGCTCTGTCTGTCAGTCTCCCGCTGTCTGAGGGGACCACTGGAGAAGACAGCTTCAGTTTTCCATGTGCCTGACCTCAAGAGGACATGCTTTAGCAGGGAGAGGCAGAGAGAGAGAACTGCGAACTACAGCTTTCTGTCACCGTGATCCGGGATTCAATCCTTCGTCAGGAAGAGAATTTTAAATTGGGGAGCGATGGTCCATTCCACCTTATTGAGTATCCGGCAATGGGTTGAGTCAAATCATAGGATTCCTTCTTAAAATGTTAGAGACCTTTTCATTATTCGGTGGTTAGCACAGCTGCCTCACAGCACCAGGGACTCGGAATTCGATTCCTGACTTGGGTCACTGTCTGTGGGTCACTGTCTGTGCGGAGTCTCCTTGTGTCTGCGTGGGTTTCCTCACACAGTCCGAAAGATCTGCTGGTTAGGTGCTAAATTCTCCCTCAGTGTACCCGAACAGGCGCCGGAGTGTGGCGACTAGGGGATTTTCACAGTAACTTCATTGCAGTGTTAATGTAAGCCTACTTGTAACACTAATAAATAAACTTTAATAATTCCTGATGTGCTCTGGATCTGAAACCTCCCAGCCTCCATCTTAATATTTATTCTTCTCGTCCAGTTGTATGCTATGGTTTTATTTGAGGTTTGCTTTGAAAGAAACCCTTACTTTGGGGTGCATTCATCCCTGCACATTTTCAGCAACTTTTCGTAGGGCCTTTCCTACCTGTCAGCAAGATTTGGCTCACACACACACAGGTTTAGAATAGGAATGGAATTCCAATTTCCATTGCCAATATCTTCAAACTGTCAGAGTGCAGACAGACAAATGTGAAGGCAAAGATTATCCACCAAACCTTCAAACTGAGTAACAGAGACATGTTACCCACCAAACCGTTGGGACTTTGCAGCGAATAAAGCATTGAGATCGGTTACTTACTGAACCTTCAAACAGATTGGGGAATTATGGAGCAATATGGATTATTCTCCACATGAATAGACTCTTCATTTAATATTGGGTTACCTCACAGACGAGATGACTATTGCCTTTCATTAGCTCAATTGAAAATAAATTCTAAGGTGAACTAAACACTTGGCAGAAGTGATGGGGAAGCAATGACCTGGTGGTATTATCGCTAGACTATTAATCCAGAAACTCAGCTAATGATCTGGATTCAAATCCCACCACAGCAGTTGGTGGAAATTGAATTCAATAAAAAAAAATCTGGAATTAAGAATCCACTGATGACCATGAAACCATTGTCGATTGTCAGAAAAACCCCATCTGGTTCACTAATGTCCTTCAGGGAAGGAAATCTGCCATCCTTGCCTGGTCTGGCCTACATGTGAATCCAGAGCCACAGCAATGTGGTTGACTCTCAACTGCCCTCTGAAGTGGCCTAGCAAGTGTCTCAGTTCAAGGGCGAAGAGGGATGGGCAATAAATGGTGGCCAGCCAGCGATGCCCATGTCCGATGAATGAATAAACAAAAGAACTCCCTTGATCTTACCACGAGCTTTCCAAATTGTTTATTTCCAGAAATGTAGATGGAATGTTCTGGAATTTTGGTCTGTGCCATCTGCTGCGTTAACACTCTGCGCTTTGTGCTCTGTTCTTGTCAAATAAACCCTTTTATCTGAATGCCTCCGAGAGTCTGTCACATTTCTGCAGCTTTGCTAACATCTACCCTGCCGGGATCACCGATTGTCTGGATCCTGCTTGAGGGTTGGAGGTTGGGTGGAGGGGGCAATGGAACAGGGGCGCTTGGGGGCAGGGTTGCTTCTTAACCCTCGGCAGTGATGAGCTGTGGTGAGATAAGTTTGTCCGATCGCTGCTTTCCCGTCTCCCCAAGCGCGCGCTGCTCCATCCGGTCGCCGAGCAGCACACTGACACAGCGCATCAGAAAGACACATCAGAGGCAGGTCATTGGCAGGCCGGGACGTAGGGTTGGGGGAAGAGAGTTGCACAGTGGTAACTAACCAAGACAGCCCTCATTAAAGTTAAAGTCCAGTAATTAATATTAAACACGGTTAATTATTGAATAATGCAAGGGCTGAAAGCACAACTCCATCGGGGATTGAGATTAAAGGAATGGAAAACTGGCCAAAAATAATGTGCTGGCAGCATCAGCTTCAGGGTTTAGTACTATTCCAACTTTCCATCTATTGCTTAATATGTGGTCAATTAAAACATGTCAAGGCCTCATGTCATTAATTGGTGCCATTTTCTGCTGAGTGCAATAAATTTAATGCACCAACTACAGCTCTGCAGTGCTCCGAATGAATCAAAGGCACCCTCACAGCTTCCTGCAATGTGTCCCCCAAGGCACCCCGTGACTGAGCTTCTGAATAAAAAGCAGCCATTACTCTGGGAGCCCGCGAATGGAGCATCTGCAGCTTATGTCATAATGTCTGGCATTTATTGCACCTTCCAGTTCAGATTGGAGTAAACTTCCTCGACTGCCTTAGCTATCTTGAACAGGTGGGTGACTCAAAATGTACAATACAAGTTCATCCAGATCTTGCTGGGCACAGCTCCTCATTGAAGTCAAAAGAACTAGGTTGTGTGTAAGAGGGAAAGGTTTGTGTGTGTGTGTATGAGAGAGAGAGAAAGGGAGAGAGAGATGTGCATGTGTAAGAGAAAGATGTGTGTGTACATGTGTGTGAGAGAGGCATGTGTGTGAGAGATGTGTGTATATGAGAGAGTTGAGTATGCATATATAAGAAAAAGAGAGGTGAGTGTGTGTGAGAGACGGGCAAGTGGGTGTGTGTGAGACAATGAGTGGTGACTTTTCACATGTGTGAGAGTGATGGGTGTGTGATGAGAGAGAGAGAGAGGTGAGTGCGAGTGTGTGTGAGAGAGAGATGTGTGTGTGAGAGGTAGAGAGAGGTGAGTGTGTGTGTGTGAGAGGGAGATGTGAGTGTGTGTGAGAGAGAGGTGTGTGACTCTGTGTATGTCTGAGAGAGGTGAGAGTGCGTGTGCTTGTCTGATATGAGAACCTTTACAGCATCACTCCCATTAGAAATGACAAAAGGATGAGACTTAAATACATTTTAAATCAGAGAACCTTTTAATTATAGTAAACATATACCTATAAGAAATAGAGATTACTTTTATAAATTAGTTTTTTGTATGTAATGCATGAAAACAATTATTTTTTGTGGTTTAACTCTTCAACACAACAAGAATGTTTCTCCGAGCTTCGGGCAGTACAGTTCGAAGGTAAAAAGGACTCCATAGCTGGAGAGGCTTGGGAATCCCTGGCCTAGAGCAAACAAAATATTCTGTTTTATTTAATGGTGGAGACAAAAGATGGAATACAGATGGATGGGTTTCAAGGGTAGCAGTTTCAAATCATTGGACAACGTGCTTCTCACATTCAGGATACCTATTCCTCATACCAAGCTATAACTATCAGTGAGTTTACATGTCTCATTTCTCGAATGCCTCCCTCCACATTTCCTGGATTATTTACACCATTTTTGCGCATTTGTTTCAATCATCTCACCGTACTTGTGTTCTGGGTTAAGTAGGGGAATGACGTTGGACGACATAGAATCATAGAACAATACAGCGCAGAAGAGGCCTTTCGGACCATCGAGTCCGCACTGGCACATTAGAAACACCTGAACTCCCACCTAATCCCATCTGCCAGCACTTGGCCCATAGCCTTGAATGTTATGATGTGCCAAGTGCTCATCCAGGTACTTTTTAAAGGATGCGAGGCAACCCGTCTCTACCACCCTCCCAGGCGACGCATTCCAGACCATCACCACCCTCTGGGTAAAAAGGTTTTCCCTCACATTCCTCCCTAAACCCTCACCTTGAACCTATGTTCCCTCGTGACTGACCCTTCACCTAAGGGGAACAGCTGCTCCTTATCCATTCTGTCCATGTCCCTCATAATCTTGTACACCTCAGTCAGATCGCCCCTCATACATATATAACATACGCTGATGCCATTGAGAATTACCATTCTAAATTTCCAGCCTCCCTTGAAGGTGGGATATATTTGTATTCCTTACTCTTTAAGGCAATGGATTTTGCATTGTTCCTGTGGACCTTGAAGGGTTATTGAGTTGATGGAGAAAAATCAGAGATTTGGTCTCTTGCCAAAAGCCATTTAAAATGAGGGAGATCATAGATTGAAGAGATCAGTCATATTTGCTCTGATTTGAGTAATGATTGACGCTGGTCTGTTCAGCATTCCTGCTGGTGCCCATCATCTTTATCTATTTAGTGAAACATGTGTATGAATTTGTTCGATGGCTATTGTGTATTAGAGCAATGGAGTGCAAGTACTGACTTCAGTAAGCTGACACAATCGATACCCAGTTATTTTTAGATGCAGAGCAATTCAGACTTTCCCAGTTTTATCCTCGGAGTTTCAGTGTTTAATCTTTCAAAGTGCTGAGGACAGGGTTGCTGTGCTTGTACCTTCCCAGGCCATCGTGAATGTGTTCATTTGGATGCCGTTACGCTACGGCGATGTATAGCTGGCTTCAGTTGCCTCCAGCCCTGGCTCCATTAAAATGCATTTAGTTTCTCTCACTTTGATTGAACAGTGCTGCCTGCCGTTTAGTAGTAAGTGCATTGTGCTACTGCGAAAATACAGAGCAGTTAACACTGGAGCGGTGTGCTGCAATGGGTTGCTATCAAACAATGTGCACAGGTAGAGAGAGGGAGGCTGTTGGCACTCATTCAAGCGCCGTGCGGCCATCCCCAGCATTCAGGGCAGTGGAGTTGCTTCAGAATGGCGGTAGGAACTAAAAACATAGGAGTGGCACGGTGGCATAGTGGTTAGCACTGCTGCCTCACAGCGCCAGCGACCCAGGTTCGATTCCAGCCTCGGGTCAATGTCTGTATGGAGTCTGCACTTTCTCCCCGTGTCTGAGTGGGTTTCCTCCGGGTGCTCCAGTTTCCTCCCACAGTCCAAAGATGTGCTGGTTAGGTTGATTGGCCATGCTAACGAGCCCCTTAATGTTGGTGGGGTCTAGCAGGGTAAAAACGTGACGTTATGGGGAAAGGATCTGGGTAGGATTGTTGTCGGTGCAAGCTCGATGGGCTGAATCATAGAATCATAGAATCCTACAGTGCAGAAGGAGGCTATTTGGCCCATCGACACCCAGGCCCTATCCCTATAATCCTGCCCTGTAGTGATTCAATGATTCTATGGCCCTCATAAAGACCCCATCCATAAGAATTTAAAGAATATTTCTACTGTGTGTGTCCCTTCTCCCTCACTTATTCAGCACATTACATTCGGTATGTAGCTGACCTGAATTACGTTCGGGATGGAAATATTTACCCAATTCCTGTCAGTACATGTTGCTTCCCAAGATCCACATCTAACCAAATACTGTTATGTGGGGCATATCCTTTTAAGGGAATGGATCATGTAACCTGAGGTGTGGGGTGAGTTGGCTGCCCAAAATGGACAGTTAACGATTGGAGTAGGGAGCAAGTAGACTGAATAAAGATCTGTGTTCCCTGACGCCTGGCTGTGGAATAGTTCTTGAGGAGACACATTCGCACTCAGAGATTTATCAGATGCTATTTTCAATTTAAACTCAGAATTTTCCATGGAGCTGCTCTGAAGCCGAGACCTCATAGACCTCCTCTCCCTGCAGTTACACTTGAGTAAAATCTCCTTCCCATTGCCTTTCCCACCCGAAGGTTCACGGTGGCAGAGTGGCACTGCTGCCTCACAGCACCAGGGACCCCGATTTGATTCCTGGCTTGGATTACTGTCTGTGTGGAGTCTGCATGTTCTCCCCATGTCTGCGTGGGTTTCCTCCGGGTGCTTCGGTTTCCTCCCACGGTCCGAAAGATGTGTTGGTTAGGTGCATTGACCATGCTAAATTCTCCCTCAGGCGCCGGAGTGTGGCAACTAGGGGATTTTCATAGTAACTTCATTGCGGTGTTAATGTAAGCCTACTTGTGAAATTAATAAATAAACTTTCAAAACTTTAAGAATTCCTGATGTGCCCTGAAGCTGAAACCTCCCAGCCTCCATCTTAATATTGATTCTCCTCGTCCAGTTGTATGCTATGGTTTTATTTGAGGTTTGCTTTGAAAGAAACCCTTACTTTGGGGTGGATCTTATCCCTGCACATTTTCAACACTTTTTCGTAGGGCATTTCCTACCTGTCAGCAAGATTTGGCTCACACACGCACAGGTTTAGAATAGGAATGGAATTCCAATTTCCATTGCCAATATCTTCAAACTGTCAGAGTGCAGACAGACAAATGTGAAGGCAAAGATTATCCACCGAACCTTCAAACTGAGTAACAGAGACATGTTACCCACCAAACCGTTGGGACTTTGCAGCGAATAAAGCATTGAGATCGGTTACTTACTGAACCTTCAAACAGACTGGGGAATTATGGAGCAATATGGATTATTCTCCACATGAATAGACTCTTCACCTACTATTGGGTTACCTCACAGACGAGATGTCTACTGCCTTCAATTAGCTCAATTGAAAATAAATTCTAAGGTGAACACTGCTGCATTCGTACACGGCACATCCAAGGTTCATTTTGACCATTTTTGCCGAATACCTTTGCAAAGGGGAGAGTTTTTGTGCAACATGTTAAAATATCTTAACATTGGGATTAGCTTGGCATGAATAACCCGAGATTTAGTTAGACAAAAAGTTCATGAGGTCCCTTCTGGATGGAATTCATTCCCTTGGTTCCTCCTGCCTCACCAGGTGCCCGGTTTTGACACGCAAGTCTCACACACCATCTCAATCTAAATTTACAGCATGTTTGAGTGATGACTTCAAGAGAGATTGCGAACCTAGATCTGCATATTAAGCCCCAGTCTCTCATTACATTGTGGCAATGGGAATTGTATGAAGCAGTGTATGGAATGCAGGCACACGTTCCCACTGCCTTGACTGATTTCTGAAGCGTAACCTGCAAATAGTGGGCGACACTGTTGTACAATGGTTAACACTGCTGCCTCACAGCACCAGGGACCCGGGTTCGAATCCTGAGCTTGGGTCACTGTCAGTGCAGAGTCTGCACATTCTCCCCGTGTCTGCTTGGATTTCCTCCGGGTGATCCGGTTTCCTCCCACAGTGCTGGTTAGGTGCATCGGCCATGCTAAATTCTCCCTCAGTGTACCCGAACAGGCGCCGGAGTGTGGCAACTAAGGGATTTTCACAGTAACTTCATTGCAGTGTTAATGTAAGCCTACTTGTGACACTAATAAATAAACTTTGAACTGAGAGTCATTGAGGTTTACAGCATGGAAACAGGCTCTTCGGCCCAACTTGTCCATGCTGCCCAGTTTTTACCACTAAGCTAGTCCCAATTGCCCGCATTTAGCCCATATCCCTCTATGCCCATCTTACCCACGTAACTGTCTAAATGCTTTTTAAAAGACAAAATTGTACCCGCCTCTACTACTACCTCTGGCAGCTCGTGCCAGACACTCACCACCCTCTGTGTGAAATAATTGCCCCTCTGGACCCTTTTGTGTCTCTCCCCTCTCACGTTAAACCTATGCCCTCTAGTTTTAGAATCCCCTACCTTTGGGAAAAGATGTTGACTACCTTGTCAACTTACATGAAATTAACACAATGCGACTTATACTCTTGGCATGTCAGGCTCATTGGACCAGGACCCCTGATCCAAGGACTGTGCTGCCTCCTCTCTGAAAATGGCCAAGAAATAAGAGTGGGTTTTATTCCCTTGCATTTTTCCCAATAGGGAGTGTTTTGAAGTGATGTGACACTGATATACTCACGGTGCATTACATTAGGAGGCTGCTGTGAATTCACTCTAGCTCATTGAATCTAATTTTGCAAACTTTGTCGCAACAGCTTTCCTTGTAGCTGACGTGATAACAACTGGTGATTGAATTCTTGCAACAGACACATGAGGCGGAGTGGTAGAGGTCGACTCCACCATTTGTACATGGCGCCTCCCACCCAGCCAGGGCTCAAACTGAACTCTTGATGTTTCCCTTCTCGCCCACCAATGTGAACGTTGCTCTATCGGCTTTGCCAGTAATGGAGCTTGCTCGGCCTAAACAGTCACAGTTAAGCCTGAGGGCACAGCCCCTGCACAGAAACTATTCTTTTACTTCAGCGAGCTGTAATACTCGATACATTTGAACATCATTTTAATGAAATAGGACTAATCGTAGGAGCGGTCACATGTGATGGTCACTTTTAACGGTGCTTGTGTAGCAATTAAAGAAGTGCCATCAGTTGACTCCAAAGATAGAATCATAGAATCCCTACAGTACAGAAGGAGGCCATTCAGCCCATCGAGTCTGTACCAAGCACAATCCCACCCAGACCCCATCCCCGTAACCCCACACATTTACCCTGTTAATCCCCCTGATACTAAGGTTAATTTAGCATGGCCAATCAATCTAACCCGGACATCTTTAGACTGTGGGAGAAAACCGGAGCACCCGGAGGAAACCCACCCAGACACGGGCAGAATGTGCAAACTCCACACAGACAGTGACCCGAGGCCAGAATTGAACCTGGGACCCTGGCGCTGTGAGGCAGCAGTGCTAACCACTGTGCCACCGTGCTGCCCAAATGTGCAGGTTGGGCTGATTGGTCATGCTAAATTGACCCTAAGTGTGTCAGGGGGACTAGCAGGGTAAATATGTGGGATTACTGGTATAGGGCCTGGGTGGGATTGTTGACAGTGAAGGCTCAATGGGCTGAATGGTCTCCTTCTGCACTGTCGGAATTCTATGATTCTATCATCTCGGTTCAGTTTCCGGTTCTTATCAATTAACAATGAAACTATCAAGGATTCTTTTTGAAGAGAGGGATTGTCAGTTTTAGGAACATTGAAGTAAATTTAATTGAAGCATTGAAATCTCTTACAGGGTTAAATGGTGAGGATATAAGGCCGAACTCTGGATAATGCCAGAACCTGTTGACAAGACTATGGGGTTGGAAGTCACAAGCGCACAATAATGGCTGCCATGTCTTGTCAAGGTTGGATTTTATTATTCTGCAATGACTAAATGCACAGGACTTAAAAAAAAACATTGCAATTTATCCTAACCTAAACCCATGATATTCTTTTGCTTTACTTGTTCACAGGATGTGGGCAATCCAGGCAAGATTGCATTTATTATCCAGTCCTGTAGTTGCCCTGACAACAGAGTGGGCTTGCTGGAGCACTGTAGAAGGCATTGAGAGTCAGCTATAATGTGTGAATCAGAATCACATTTAAGCCAGGACAGAGGGAGAGAGAAAAAAGAAAGACAAACAGAAAGAGAGGTAGAGACAGCGAGTGACACAGACAAAGAGAGAGACACAAAGAGAGAGAGAGAGAGAGAGTGGGGGGAGGGGTGGTGGAGGAAGAAGGAAAGAGACAGAGAGGTAAACCTTTCCATTCTGCCCGCCACGGGAATCGTAGCGGATGAGGGGGCAGAGCATGGAAAAATCCGTTGACCTCGGGCGGAATTTTCCATGTTTTGGGGCAAGCGCGGCTGGAAAATCCCACCGAGAGAAACAGAGGGTTTGAAAGAAGAATGCTATTAGACTCCAAACATTAACTCAATTCCTCTCTTAACCTTTCCATCAGAGGTTATTCATGAAGACCCCACCCTCTCAACCTTGCCCCTCACCTGAGGTGTGGTGGTCCTCAGGTTAAATTACCACCAGTCAGATCTCCTCCTCAAAGGGTCATCCGGGACTATGGCAACTTTGCCTTTTACCTAAATCTTTCCATCTCGCTATCTCACTTTCCGACTTTAAGCTAATACGTAAAAACCTAAGTTTAAAGTTATTTATTAGTGTCACAAGTAGGTTTACATTAACACTGCAATGAAGTTACTCTGAAAATCCTCTAGTCGCCACACTCCAGTGCCTGTTCGAGTACACTGAAGGAGAAATTTTGCATGGCCAATACTCCTAACCAGCACGTCTTTCAGACTGAGGGAGGAAACCGGAGAACCCAGAGGAAACCCATGCAGACACGGGGAGAATGTGCAAACTCCACACGGACAATGACCCAAGCCGGGAATTGAACCTGGGTTCCTGGTGCCGTGAGGTAGCAGTGATAACCCGACTGTGCCACAGTGCTGCCCCAACCTCTCTATCCAAACTAACGGTCATCTGCCATATTATCTCCTTATGGCTTGCACTGATATTTTTTATCATAAGCCGTCCGTGAAGTACCTTGCAGTGTTTTATCAGGCTAAAGTCACGAGATGGGGAGGCGATGGCCGATTGGTATTATCGTTAGACTATTAATCCAGAAACTCAGCGAATGTTCTAGGGACCCGGGTTCGAATCCTGCCACAGCAGATGGTGGAATTTGAATTCAATAAATATATCGGGAATTAAGAATCTACTGATGACCATGAAACCATTTCAATTGTCGGAAAATAACCCATCTGGTTCACTAATGTCCTTTAGGGAAGGAAATCTGTCGTCCTTACCTGGTCTGGCCTACATGTGGCTCCAGAGCCACAACAATGTGGTTGACTCTCAAATGCCCTCTGGGCGATGCCTATGTCCCAGGAATGAATTTTAAAAATTCATATAAGTTGTTGTTTATTGATTTTAACTACAATCACCAAATTATTACAGCACAGAAAGAGGCTATTCGGCCCGTTGTGTCTGCACCAGCTCTCCACGAGAGCATTTCACCTTGTGCAATTCTCCAGCTTTCTTCCCATAACCCTGCACACTTTTCCTTTCAAGTAACAGGCTAATAGAAGTGGGCAGCGACTGGTACATTGTGCCAGCAGTTCTGGCAACAAAGAGATGGAATTTGTTTTGGAGCCCAGGCATAATTTAAATGGAACCTGTGAGCTCCCTATTCCCAAATGGATGCCCCAATACAGATGCCAGATTTAGGCCCACCCAATACGATATGGCCTGGCAAAGGCTGGTCCAGCAGCGGGAAAAGTCAATAGGGGTCAGGATGTATCGTGAGTGCAGAGGGTGTACCTCCTAGAGTGGCAGAGATGCAGATTATTTTCATGGACTCGGGATGAGCTACTCCTCCCGGCCTCAAGATGATCCAAAACTTAAAATAATAGAATCCCTACAGTACAGAAGAGGCCATTCAGCCGATCGAATTTGCACCAAATCTCTGACAGAGCATCTTACCCAAGCCCTCTCCCTGGCCCCATTCCTCTAACCCCACACGCTTACCATAGCCTACCTTCCTAACCTACACATCTTGGGACACTAAGGGGCAATGTAGCATGGCCAATCCACCTAACCTGCACACCTTTAGACTGTGGGAGGAAACCGGAGCACCCGGAGGAAACCCACGCAGACACAGGGAGAACGTGCAAACTCCACAGTCACCCAAGGCCGGAATTGAACCCGGATCCCTGGCGCTGTGAGGCAGCAGTGCTAACCTCCATGCCACCCACGACTTACCTCCTTAGAGTCTCTTCAGAAGGGTCACCTGGTTGGAAAAGACATGTCTCTACCCTAAAATGGAAGTCAGGATGCATGGTAGGTTACTGGGGTGTAATTCAGAGGAGATACTGCTGTAGTAATGATGCAATTAGACTAACAACCCAAAGGCCCAGGCTAATACTGTGGGGGCATGGGTTCAAATCCCATCATGGCACCTGGTGGAATTTAAATTTGATTAATCTGGAATCTAAAGCTAAATTCTTTGATAGTGATTCTGTCATAAAACCCATCTAGTTCACTAATGAAAACTTGAGTTGGTTAGGATTGTATTTGCTGGAGTTCAGAAGAATGAGGGGGGAATCTCATAGAAACCTATAAAATTCTAACAGGACTAGATAGGGTAGATAAAAGAAGAATGTTCCCGATGGTGGGGGAGGCCAGAACCAGGGGGTCACAGTCTGAGGATACAGGATAGAGTGTTTAGGACAGAGATGAGGGGAAATTTCTTCATCCAGAGTGGTGAGCCTGGAATTCGTTACCACGGAAAGTAGTTGAGGCCAAAACATTGTGTGATTCCAAGAATGAGTTAGATATTGTACTTGGGGCGAAAGTGATCAAAGGATATGGGGGGAAGGCGGGATCAGGCTATTGAGTTGGATGATCAGCCATAATCATAATGAATGGTGGAGCAAGCTTGAAGGGCCAAATGGTCTCCTCTTGCTCCTAATTTCCATGTTTCTATGTCCTTTAGGGAGGGAAGTCTGCCATCCTTTCCTGGTCCTGGTCTGGCCGACATGTGACTCCAGACCCACATCAATGTGGTTGACTCATAAATGTCCTCTGACATGGCACAGCAACTCACTCAGGAATTGTATCAAACTGCTCTCCAAGTCGAAAAGGAATGAAAGCAGATGGACATCATCGAGCTGGACGCCGGAAACGTTGACTGCATGCCTAACCTTGTTGATCCAGGAAAATCTTGCTCAGTGTTTCAGGCGGCATCACCATCCCTGGGTGTGTCCTAACTGTCTTGTCTGGAGACAATACACATCTTTTTAGCCTGTCTTGATGCTCTCTCCACTCCCATTGTTTTGTTTCTTAAAGACTGGATTAGTTGTAAGTATTCGCATTCCAACCATTATTCATGTAAATTGAGTCTGTGTCTTATAAGTTCTGTTTGTGAACAGAATTCCCACTCACCTGAAGAAGGGGCTCAGAGCCTCGAAAGCTTGTGTGGCTTTTGCTACCAAATAAACCTGTTGGACTTTAACCTGGTGTTGTTAAACTTCTTACTGTGTTTACCCCAGTCCAACGCCGGCATCTCCACATTGTGTCCTAACTGACCAGAGGTGGCAGCGGCAGACAGTCAGGAAGGAGTTGCCCTTGAAATCCTCAACAACAACTCTGGACCCCTGAAACCTTCTGTTGATCATTACCTTGCACCTTCCCCTCAGTTGATAAATCAGTCCTCCTCCATTTTGAACACTATGTGGAGGCAGCACTGAAGATGGCCAGGATGCAGAATGTACCCTGGGTGGGGACTTAAATGTCTATCATTAAGATTAGCTCAGTGGCACCACCACAGATAGAGCTGGCCGGGTCCTCAAGGACATAACTGCTTGACTGGGACTGTGGCAGGTGGTGAGGGAACCAACCAGAGGGAAAAACATATTTGATCTCATCCTCACCAACCTGCCTGCCGCAGAAACATCTGCCCCCAACAGTATTGGTAGGAGTTATTGCAGCACATTCCTTTTGGAGATAAAGTCCTGCCTTCACAATGAGGACAGTGTGAAATGGAATGGATTTCGCAAAGACCTTGCTATTCAAAACTAGACATCCATGAGGCACTGTGGGCCATCAGCAGCAGCAGAATTGCATTCAACCACAATCTTTAACCTCATGGCCCGGCATTACCACCAAGCCAGGGGATCAACCCTGGTTCAATGGAGAGTGCAGGAGGACACGCCAGGAGCAACACCAAGCAGACTTAAAAATGAGTTGTCAACCGGGTGAAGCCACAAAAGACGACTGCCAAACAGCAGAAGCAGCAATTAATATACAGAGCTGAACAATTCCACAACCAACAAAGCAGATCAAAGCTCTGCAGACCTGCCACATCCTCTCATGAATGGTGGTGGACATTTAAACAACTAACTGTAGAAATAAGCTCCACAAATATCCCCGCCTTCAATAATGGGGAGTCCAGAAGATTTTGAGGAAGAGAGGTCGAAAGACCCATGGCCCTCTGAGAGAAAAAGAAAACCCCCCACCTCCATCTTAAATGAGCAACACCTTATTTTTAAACAGAGACCCCCTAGATTTTCTGACAAGAAGAAACATCCTTTCCACATCCACCCTATCAATACCCCTCAGGATCATGAAGGTTTTGGCCAAATCGCCTCTCCCTCTTCGAAACAATAGTGGATAGGAGCTTAGGAACACAGAAAATAGGAGCAGAAAGAGGCTATTCAGCCCTTCAAGCCTGCACTGCCATTCATTATGGTCATGGCTTTACCACCCAACTGAATAGCCTGAACCTGCCTTCCCCCCATATCCTTTGATCCCCTTCAAGTGCTATATCCAACTGCTTCTTGAAAACATTACTTGTTTTAGCCCCATCTACTTTCTGTAATAGTGAATTCCATAGGCTCACCACACTCTGGGTGAAGGTACAAACCAAACCTCTCCAACTTTTCCTCAAAAGACAACCAACCCATTCCTGATACTTATCCAGTCAACCTTCTGCGAACTGCTTCGAGTGCATTTACATCTTTCCTTCCATAAGGAGGCCGATATTGTCCACCGTACTCCAGATGTGGTCGTACCAATGTCCTGCACAACTGAAGCATTAATCTCCCTATGAAATGGAACAGCAAGCAACTCAGTTGTGTCAAACAACTAACTATGGAAAGACCTAGTGAGAATCAAACTGTTCAATCACCAACCTGACTTGGAACAATATCATTGTTGCTTCATTACTGCCGGGTCAAAATCCTGGAACTTCCTCCCTAACAGCTGTGGGTGTAGCCACACTGAACTGCAGCTGTTCAAGAAGGCAGTTCACCATCACCTTCTGAAGGACAATTAGGGATGGATAATAAATGCTGGCCCAGGAGGGAATAAAAATTGTTTGGCAGGTTGAGTTGAGAATGCTTTTTTTGTCGAACGCTTTATCCTTTATTGAAGAAAAAGAGACAGCAATGTAAATCTGATTTGTTTTGTCGAATACATTGGAATGAGCAGTGTAATCCTTATAGATCTGTTAGAGAAGGAAATGCTGGTTATAATTGATGCTTGCGGTGTACAGGCCACACACAGTTATCCAATTCGGTTTTTATTCAAATATTTATTGTAGCTCATTGTGGAGCAGCTCAGTTTAATAGAACATTAACTTTTACTGTGGTTTAACACTTTGCAGGGATGCAATCTTGATGTAAAATATTATACTGTATTGGCTGTAACTTCAAAGCTGTGAGCAGCGACTCCCACGTACTGGTGGCACTGTGGTCAGGGCAGCATAGTGGTTAGCACTGCTGCCTCACAGCGTCAGGAACCCGGGTTCGATTCCCGGCTTGGGTCACTGTCTGTGTGGAGTCTGCACATTCTCCCCGTGTCTGCGTGGGTTTCCTCCGGGTGCTCCGGTTTCCTCCCACTGTCCGAAAAACGTGCTGGTTAGGTGCATTGGCCATGCTAAATTTTCCCTCAGTGTGCCCGAACAGGTGCCAGAGTGTGGCGACCAGGAAAATTCACAGTAACTTCATTGCAGTGTTAATGTAAGCCTGCTTGTGACAATAATAAATAAACTTATAAACTTAAACTTACGAGCACGATTTTCTTACTGATGACACGGAAGTTGGTAGGACAATTTTCCCATCCTGCCCACCATGGGGAATCATAGCGGGTGGGGGGCAGACCATGCAAAAGTCCGTTGACCACAGGCGGGATTTTCCGGTTTTGGGGCGAGTGCGGCTGGAAAATCCCGCCTGGTGAGTCAGTCTCGATTTCATACGTTCACCACACCGGCGGGCACAGCCACAATTCTACCGCACCTTTAATGTGGAAAACCAATCTCTACACGGGCACCATCACCAAGACAGGGGAAAAGATACAAAGAGGAGTGGCCCCTTGGGGCTGATGATGGTGGGTTCATCTTTGCCATTGTTTGGCGACAATTTCGTCACATCCAAGACTTGCTTTTGGAGAAGCTGTGCGGAAGGAGTGAAGGTTTGAGACAGGTGATGACAAGGTAGAGTTACGTATCATCAGTCTATGTGTGCAAGCTGATTCCGAGGTTGGAATTCTCTGGCCGTTCACGCCAGCGGGATTCTCTGGTCCCGCTGCTGTGAACAGAGATTTGGCTGAGCGCTGAACTCACCGTACTCGCTTGCAGTGGCATCAGGACATGAACGGCCAGAAAATCCTCCTCCCCCACCTCCCCCCTCCCCCCACCCTCCCTACTGTCCCCAGTAGACGATGGCCTAGTGGTATTAACGCTAGACTATTAATCCAGAAACTCAGCTAATGCTCGGGGGACCTGGATTCGAATCCCGCCACGGTGGAATTTGAATTCAATAAATATATCTGGAATTAAGAATCTACTGATGGCCATGAAACCATTGCCGATTGTCGAAAAAACCCATCTGGTTCACTAATGTCCTCCAAGGAAGGAAATCTGCCGTCCTTACCCGGTCTGGCCTACATGTGACTGCAGAGCCACAGCAATGTGGTTGACTCCCAACTGCCCTCGGGCAATTAGGGATGGGCAATAAATGTTGGCCAGCCAGCGATGCCCATTTCCCATGAATGAATAAAAAATACATTGGCTTCAGCACGATGAAATTAGAACACATGAATAGATGGACACACAGAAATGCACATGCACAGACACGCATGTGCATAAACATACAAAGACACAGGCAAACATCATAAGCAAAAAGGAATGGCAGCAGAAGTGGACCATGGGCGGGATGGGCAATAAATGCTGGCCAGCCAGCGAAGCTTATGTCCCACAAATGAATTTTTAAAAAAATCTGTGAATTATGTTAGCAAGGGGCAGCAGCATGTAGATGAGGAAGAGGAGGGAACCAAGGTTAGATCCTTGGGGGACTCCAAAGGTAAAGGTGCTGAAACGGGAAGGAAAGTCATTATTAGTGCAGAAACTGCGGCTCCAATCGGACAGAAAAGATTGGATTACAAGTTGTATTACGAGTTGTCCCACTGGGATTGACAAGGGATACGTGGGGTTAAGAGAGACTTGGGGGCACTTATCCATGTCAGAAGAGAGATTGAAGCGGTGAGAAGAGATATTGGGCAGGGTTTTCCGGCTGCGCTCGCCCCAAAACTGGAAATTCCTCCTCCCTGCGAGGTCAACGGGCCTTTCCATGATCCGCCCCCTCCCCTGCCCAATCCGATTCCCGTGGCGGGCAGGATGGGGAAATTCCCCCCAATTGTGTCACGAACACAGTCAAAGAGAGCATCATTTAATTGGGCCTCTCTCAGCGCTGGGCTGTGATTCAAACAGATCTTGTCCTCAGCTCACCAACAGAATTTTCAAAACAACAGGGAGAGAGGGAAAACACTTCTTTTTAGCTTGCTGTCCCTTCTAAAACTCAACTGCAGCTCAGAACTGAAACTAAAAATAACCCTTGTCACCTGACCTGCCCACAGTTTCTTTTTCTCCTCCCATCCATGACATCACCAAAGGCTGTAAGCGGGGGACACACTGACTGTGAGAGCTGCAGAGATCATGGCTTTGAAAAAATCTCTTCAAGGTACACTAACGTCACACCACCTAGGCCCACTCCCCCGCCCTCTCCCTTGCTTCATGAAGGAGAAGGCGCCGAGGTGTGGAGGAGAGACCAAGGTGAGAGATGTTGAAAAGGAGTACACCACTACTGCAGCAGTTTGAGCAGAGCAAGTGTAGGCCAGTATAACCAAGTGGCTTTAATAAGGGCCAAGGTATTCCCTACATTTGAACCAATTTTCAGTCAAAACTGGAATGCGAATGCAGTCATCCAAGACATGGTTGTAGATGGAAAGGGCATTATTCATCAGCAGATGAACATTCCGTAGGGAAATTATTAATAATCCAGAATGAAAATGATGAATATCCATAATTAGTGATGCCAAAGTGGTTTAACCAAGTAGGAGATGCCACTGGAGGGTTATGCCAGTACAAAACATGAACATTAGTCAAACATTTAAAAATATCATTCAAAACATAGAACCGCCACAGTGCAGAAGGTGGCCATTCAGTCCATCGAGCCTGCACCGGCAACAATTCTATCATTCTATGAAACCACGATCTGCTGGGAATGTCCAAGGATGTGAAAATGATTATGAGGTTAACCCCCAGTGGGGCACGCTAGGTGGGAAGGTCAGCGAGAGTGCATGGCAAGACAATACAAGTTGCAGCTCAGAAGGAGTCAGCGATGGGTTGATCAGCCAAAGTTTAATGGCTCAGGTAGGTATTGGGGAAGCCTTCCATACTCATTTCTACACCCAGTAACACTCACACTCACACATATGCCATTCCCAACTGCAGTTGCAACTCTTCCTATAGCCATTCTCAGTAAAGGTCTGATCAACTTGTATTAACAGCAGTTGATTTGATTTGATTTGATTTATTATTGTCACATGTATTAACATAATACATGTTCAGTATTGTTTCTTGCGCGCTATACAAACAAAGCATACCGCTCATAGAGAAGGAAACAAATGGGTGCAGAATGTAATGTTATAGTCATAGCTAGGGTGCAGAGAAAGATCAACTTAATGCAAGGTAAGTTCATTCAAAGGTCTGGCAGCAGCAGGGAAGAAGCTGTTCTTGAGTCGGTTGGTACGTGACCTCAGACTTTTGCATATTTTTCCCGAAGGAAGAAGGTGGAAGAGAGAATGTCCGGGGTGCGTGGGGTCCTTAATTATGCTGGCTGCTTTGCTGAGGCAGCGGGAAGTGTAGACAGAGTCAATGGATGGGAGGCTGGTTTGCGTGATGGATTGGGCTACATTCACGACCTTTTGTAGTTCCTTGCGGTGTTGGGCAGAGCAGGAGCCAGACCAAGTTGTGATACAACCAGAAAGAATGCTTTCTATGGTGCATCTGTAAAAGTTGCTCACTCTTGCTGTTATATTCTAAACCTCCTATGATGAAGCCTGGAATTTCATTTCATTTTTGATTGCTTTTCTAACCTGTAAGTTACGTTATAATAACTTCTATAACTGGACCCCTAAATCCTTTTGTCGATCTACCTCTCCTCCCAGTGCTTCCCTATTTAAAATGTATTACCATCGGCCATGCTAAGATCCAAAATGTGCTATAAACAAATTAATTCACAGTCCGCATCTAATTGAAAATAGATAATCAGATCAGTTACAGTTCGGTGACAATTATATAAAAAAAATTATTTTTGTAACTACTGGAGAACTCTTCTTCAGTCTGATACTTTCAATCAGTTCCAGAAGTCATAAAGAGAAGGGGTTTTTATAGGAAAATGACAGGAAAAGGGAGGAAAAAAGGAGAAGAATGGGTAAAAAAAGAGGGAAGAGGAGGGACAAAGGGTGGCATGGTGGCACAATGGTTAGCACTGCTGACTCACAGCGCCAGGGACCTGGGCTCGACCCCGGCCTCGGGTGACTGTCTGTGCAGAGTCTGCATGTTTTCCCAGTATCTACGTTGGTTTCTTCCCGGTGCTCCGGTTTCCTCCCACACTCCAAAGATGTGCAGGTTAGGTGGATTGGCCATGCTAAATTGCCCCTTAGTGTCCAAAGATGTGTAGGTTAGGGGGATTAGCAGGATAAATGTATGGGGATTATGGGGGTAGGGCAGAGGGATAGGCCTGGGTAAGATGCTCTGTTCGAGAGTTGGTGTAGACTCAATGGGCTGAGCGGCCTCATTCTGCACTGTAGAGATTCTAGGACTAATCAGTTGTGGACCTACAACCCTGAAAATCTCAATTGTCCATGATACAGTTAATGAGGCGTTCGCCCATTACAGGGGTCACTGCATTATCCAGCTACCCTCACCTGTTTCATAACAATTAAATACAAATGAAGTCAATAACTTCCATCAAATTTATGTACAAATGTTTGCTGCTGATAAAAGACATTCGTCGTCAGATCCTTGTGTCATCCAACTTCTTGCAGTCTGATTTTGTACAGTCTTGCACCAGACGTCAATTAGATGTTGCTCTGTACAAGCTGATCAAGCAATGGTCAGGGTTCACCTGTAATTAAATAGTCGTCATTTCATGCAGTGCCATTTGCTGAGGACAACCATTTCAGCTCATGATTTCTGGATGACTTAATGATTTCATTGCCCCTGTTCCCATTGTCCATTCTGTCCTCTGTGATGGCAAGTTTTTAATGGCTAATAATGTGGCTGATTATGGATCTATCGATTCCTCTCACTGATTTCAGGTGAACAGTCGCTGCACTCAGTCTCCTGAGGAGTGCTTGCAATCAGACCCTCTCAAAGCAGAGCGTTTTCTACCAGATGTTTCCAGCATAAAATTCACCTTTAGCCATTACCATGGTAAAACGGCGTGAAGAAATATCCCAGGTCAGTACTGGGTGGCACGGTGGCACAGTGGTTAACACTGCTGCCTCACAGCACCAGGGACCCAGGTTCCTTTCCTGGCTTGGGTCACTGTCTGTGTGGAGTTTGCACGTTCTCCCTATGTCTGCGTGGGTTTTCTTCGGTTTTAATTTTTAACTTTCTCCAGTTTCCTCCCACAGTCCGAAGGATGTGCTGGTTAGGTGTATTGGCCATGCTAAATTCTCCCTCAGTGTACCCGAAAACAGGTGCCAGAGTGTCGTGACTAGGGGATTTTCACAGTAACTTCATTGCAGTGTTAATGTAAGCCTACTTATGACAATAATAAATAAACTTAAAACTTAAACCATGTTATAATATGGTGCTGTTGCTCAGGTGTTGCAGTTATGAGGAACTTAAGGCTTGTATGCTTAAACAGGAAACATTTATTGTTAATATTCAACTGTTTACAGATCCCAGGCTGCTGTCATGCCTGGTGCTGCTTCCATGCAGGTAGGCTTCTTCCAGAGTGTTCTCTCTTCGTCTATTACCATGTGACTCAATACATCATACTGTGATCAATGCTGTTCTCAGTCCCAGATTAACTCTTGTTCTACCGAGCATCTTTCCATTACAATTGCATTCTTGCAATTTCACAACAGACAGTATCATCATCATCCCTGAATATGTCCTGTCCCACCAACAGGATAATCCACCAGAGGTGGCATGATGGCACAGTGGTTAGCACTGCTGTCGCACAGCACCAGGAACCCGGGTTCAATACCGGCCTCGGGTAACTGTCTGTATGGAGTTTGCACATTCTCCCCGTATCTGCGTGGGTTTCTTCCTGGTGCTCTAGTTTCCTCCCACAGTCCAAAGATGTGCAGGTTAGGTTGATTGGCCGTGCTAATTGGCCCTTAGTGTCAGGGAGATTAGCAGGGCAACTACATGAGGATCCCTGGGTGGGAATGGTGTCGGTGGAGGCTCGATGGGCCAAATGGCCTCCTTCTGCACTGTAGATTCTATGATTCTAAATGGCAGCATCGAGGTATCCAGTCAGGAGGGAGTTGCCCTGGGCATACTCAGCACTGAATCCAGACCATATAAAGTCTCATAGCATCAGGACAAACATGGGCAAAGAAACCTCCTGCTGATTACCACATACCGCTCCCACCCCTCCAACCCCTTTCAGCTGAAGAATCAGTATAACCAGCTGGAAGCACTGAGGATGGCACAGGGACAGAATATACTCTGTGTGGGGGACTTCAATGTCAAAAACCGAGAGTGGCTCAATATCTCCACTACAGTCCCAGTTGGCCAGATCCTAAAGGACATGGATGCTAGACTCAGATTGCCGCAGGTGATGCAAGAATCAATAAGCAAGTTGGCCGATTGGATAGGTAACTGGCTGTCTGACCGAAGACAGAGGGTGGTGGTCGATGGAAAATTTTCGGATTGGAGGCAAGTTGCTAGCGGAGTGCCACAGGGATCAGTGCTGGGTCCTCTGCTCTTTGTGATTTTTATTAATGACTTAGAGGAGGGGGCTGAAGGGTGGATCAGTAAATTTGCTGATGACACCAAGATTGGTGGAGTAGTGGATGAGGTGGAGGGCTGTTGTAGGCTGCAAAGAGACATAGATAGGATGCAAAGCTGGGCTGAAAAATGGCAAATGGAGTTTAACCCTGATAAATGTGAGGTGATTCATTTTGGTAGGACAAATTTAAATGTGGATTACAGGGTCAAAGGTAGGGTTCTGAAGACTGTGGAGGAACAGAGAGATCTTGGGGTCCATATCCACAGATCTCTAAAGGTTGCCAGTCAAGTGGATAGAGCTGTGAAGAAGGCCTATAGTGTGTTAGCTTTTATTAACAGGGGGTTGGAGTTTAAGAGCCGTGGGGTTATGCTGCAACTGTACAGGACCTTGGTGAGACCACATTTGGAATATTGTGTGCAGTTCTGGTCACCTCACTATAAGAAGGATGTGGAAGCGCTGGAAAGAGTGCAGAGGAGATTTACCAGGATGCTGCCTGGTTTGGAGGGTAGGTCATATGAGGAAAGGTTGAGGGAGCTAGGGCTGTTCTCTCTGGAGCGGAGGAGGCTGAGGGGAGACTTAATAGAGGTGTATAAAATGATGAAGGGGATAGATAGAGTGAACGTTCAAAGACTATTTCCTCGGGTGGATGGAGCTATTACAAGGGGGCATAACTATAGGGTTCGTGGTGGGAGATACAGGACGGATATCAGAGGTAGGTTCTTTACGCAGAGAGTGATTGGGGTGTGGAATGGACTGCCTGCAGTGATAGTGGAGTCAGACACTTTAGAAACATTTAAGCGGTTATTGGATAGGCACATGGAGCACACCAGGATGATAGGGAGTGGGATAGCTTGATCTTGGTTTCAGATAAAGCTCGGCACAACATCGTGGGCCGAAGGGCCTGTTCTGTGCTGTACTGTTCTATGTTCTATAACTCGTCCTCACCAATCCATGATCTCAGATGCACTTGCCCATGACAGTATTGGCAGGAGCGACCAAGACACAGTGTTGGTGGAGGCAAAGTCCAGTCCTCACATTGAGGATACCCTCCATTTTGTTGTGTGGTGCAAATCCAGCAAGTCAAAACTGGGCACTGTGAGCCATCAGTAGAATTGCATACAACCGCAATTTGCAATGCAGTGGCGCGCAACCAGGAACCATATGGATTCTGAATGCAGCCCACCAGACACACTGTTGACCATTGTCCATTCACAGGGTTACCACATTCTGCTGATTTCCATCCATGTAGTTTTTTGTCTGACCGGTACAACTGAAGTGATAAGCACGTAAAGCAAGGGCAAATGAAGTGAGGTATAGAACCATCCAAAGTGTACATATTACTGTTATTTTTACCCATTTGAAGTTGATGATAGTTCTTTTAATGTGTAAATGACTAAGCACGTTGTACAATAAAAACAGAAAATGCGAGAAAATCTCAGCAGGTCTGACAGCATCCGTGGAAAGAGAACAGTTTTGAGCCTGGATGAATCTTCATCAGAGCGGGACATATTTGCTATAACTCATTATGAAATATTCGGCGTGGATTAATTGTATTTAATCTTATGCGTGGGGCCAAGTTTAGTGAACAAGCCCGTTGAGATGACGGAGGGCCACTCATGTGGCCCACTCACTAGCCTAGGTTTCCCATCTGTAATGTAATAGCCCGGCATATCCCCCACTCTACCATTAGGGCGGCACAGTGACACAATGGTTAGCACTGCTGACTCACACCGCCAGGGTCCTGGGTTCGAATCCCGGCTTGGGTCAGTGTCTGTGTGGAGTTTGCACATTCTCCCCGTGTCTGCGTGGGTTTCCTTCGGGTGCTCCGGTCTCCATCCGAAGATGTGTGGGTTAGGTGGATTGGCCGTGCTAAATTGCCCCTTAGTGTTGGGAGGGGGCTAGCTAGGATAGATACATGGGGTTATGGGGATAGGACCTGGATGGGATTGTGGTCAATGCAGACTCGATGGGCCAAATGGCCTCATTCTGCACTGTAGGATTCAATGATTCTATGATTACCATCAAGCTGGGGGATCAACACTGGTTCATTGAAAGTACAGGAGGGCATGTCAGGAGCAGGACCAGCCGGACCACCTGGTGAAGTTACCACACCGGCTACTTGTATGCCAAAGAGTGGAACCAGCGTACATTAGACAAAGACAAGCAATCCCAAAACCAATGGATCAGTCCATTTGCACCCCATTGTGAATGGTGATGGGCAATGAAGAGGGAAATTTCTTAACAGTTAATGAGGTTTTAGACAGAATACATAAGGCACTGACAGGACTACCAGTAAAGAGTTAAATGATTCTTGAAACAAAGTTGATGTGCTAATGAGAGAAATAGTGTACACAAATGTGGATGCAGTAAGAGAATTAAACAAGTAATTAAGATTTAAATACATATATACTAATATTTTAAAGTATTTTAAGTATTGCGTGAATCATTGCTCGTTTCAGCCGAAAGTAGGTTACTGCAAGGGGTGATGGTAAAGGCAAAGAGTTTAGAGCCAATGGCCTGGGAACCCTGTAGTTAGCAAAATTCATGGAATAAAAGAATCCTATAGTGCAGAAGGAGGCCATTTGGTCTATCGAGCCTGCATCAACCATAATCCCACCCAGGCCCTATCCCCATAACCCCATGTATTTACCCTAGTCAGTCCCCCTTATACTAAGAGGCAATTTAGCATGGCCAATCCACCTAACCCGCACATCTTTGGACTCTGAGAGGAAACCGGAGCACCCAGAGGAAACCCACGCAGACATGGGAAGAATGTGCAAGCTCCACACAGAGAGTGAGCCAAGCAGGAATCGAACCCAGGTCCCTTGCGCTGTGAGGCAGCAGTGCTAACCATTGTGCCACCGTGCCGTCCCCAATATCATATTCATATCAGAAAGTTTCTTATGAGGGAACACATCTTGCAACATTAATGAATAGGTTCGTTCATTGTCTAGACTCAGGACGTGCCTGAATGCAGGTTCATGCTTTGGCAATGATCCAGTGGGGATGTCCACTTTAACCTCTGTAGCCAGCATTTAGGGTAACCAGGCAACAAGGAAGTGACTTTAGCCATGATGGGAGTTAGCGTCCGGATTTAATGGACAAATGAGAAATCATTATACCGGATGGTAGAATGCAATTGGCTGAGGTGAATGTCAGAAATTATTATTGATGTGTGTACACTAAATGTAATTGATTTTAAGCTAATGTAAGGCAAGAATAATTGATCAGAAAAACTAAAATTGATCTGTTTTTTGATTGTATATGTCAGATTCATTGGAGAGATTCTGTCGCTTTATCTCAGAGCTACTTGACCCTTTTGGTGATCTCCTTGCAATTGCTTGTTCTTGTTTTAAATAAATGTTACATCTTTATACAAAGATAGCTGCCTCGTGAGTTTTGTATTGTCTCTAGTTAAGACAGGACCAATCATCTCGATTTACCCCACAATTAAACAATTAACAGGAGCAGGAGGCTCCTCAGTAATGGGGGAGACCATCACAACACTGCGAAAGACAAGGTTGAAGTGTTTGCAACCATTTTCAGCCAGAAGTGCCTGCTAACACTCAGTTTGGATTCTGCCAGGACTACTCAGCTCCTGACCTCATTACAACCCTGGTCCAAACATGAAGCAAAGAGCTGAACTCAAGAGGTGGAATGAGAATTACTACCTTTTGACTCAGTGTGACATCGAGGAACTGAAGTCAATGGGAATCGGGGTGGGGGGGGACCCTCCACTGGCTGGAGTCACACCTGACACAAAGGAAGATAGTTGTTGTTGCAGATCAATCATCTCAGTCTGAATCATCACTGTAGGAGTTCCCCGGGGGCGTGTCCTAGGCCCAACCATCTTCAGCTGCTTCATCAATGACCTTCCCCCCCATCATAAGGTCAGGAGTGAGAATGTTTGCTGATGGTTTGACATTTGCACAATGTTCAGAACCATTTGAGAGTTCTCAAATACTTTACTAGTTCAAGACCTGGACAACATTTAGAGCTGGGATAATGGGTGGCAAGTAACATCTGCACCAGACGAATGCCAGGCAATGACCATCTCCAACAAGAGAGAATTTAACCATCTCCCCATGACATTCAGTGACTGCACCTTCGCTGAATCCCCACTATCAACATCCTGAGATTTACCATTGATCAGGAACTGAACTGGATCAGCCATATAAATACTTTCGCTACAAGAGCAGGTCAAAGGCTGGAAATTCTGCAGTGAGTAACTCACATATAGGGCGGCACGGTGGCACAGTCGTTAGCACTGCTGCTTCACAACGCCAGGGATCCGGGTTCAATTCCTGGCTAGGGTCACTGTTTGTGTGGGTTTCTTCTGGGTACTCTGGTTTCCACCCACAGTCCAAAGATGTGCAGGTTAGGTGGATTTGCCATATTAAATTGCCACTTAGTGGCAGGGGGACTAGCTAGGGTAAAATGCATGGGGTTATGGGGATAGGACCTGGGTGAGATTGTGATCAGTGCAGACTCGATGGGCCGAATGGCCTCCTTCTGCACTGTAGGTTTCTATGATTCTATGAACTCTTGACCATTTCCCCCCCAAAACCCATCCACTCTCATCTACAAGGTAAGAGTCAGAAGTGTGATGGAATACTCTCCACTTGCCTGGACGGATGCAACTCCAACACTCAAGAAACTAAACACCATCCAGGACAAAGCAGCCTGCTTGATTGGCATCCCATCCATCACTTTAAACTTTCATTCTTTTTTCCACCAATACACAGTGGCAGCAGTGTGTGGACCATCAACAAGATACACTACAGCAACTCACCAAGGTTCCTTCAATGGCACCTTCCAAACCTGTGACCTCTACCAGACAAGGGCAGCAGATGGATGGGAACACCAGCACCTGGAAGTTTCCCTCTAAGGCGCACACCACCCTGACTTGGGACTACACCACCAGTCCTTCAGGTCGTTGGGTCAGAATTCTGGAACTCTCTCTCTAACAGCACAGTGTGTGTACCTACACCTACTGAGCTGCAACTGTTCAAGAAGGCTACCACATTCTCAAGGGCAATTAGGGATGGACAAGAAATACTGGCCTAGCCATGGATGCCCACATCCTCTTAATGAATAATTTTTAAAAATGCTACTTCAGTGCGGCAAAGCACTAATGGGCATAATCCTAATCCTAATCCTAATTTTACCCCAGAAATCTCAGCTAACTCTCCAATGCAGTGCAGAGGGCATTTTATAGTGTTGAAGGTGCTGTCATTTGGCTGTTACATTGAACCAAGACTCTATCTGGCTGTTCCAGTGACTCATACATGATATTTAAAGATGCCATCATATTATTCCAAGATTCGAATATATTAACAGTAACCTGGTCAATATGCTTCTCTCACTCAATACCACCAAATATAGATTACCTGCTCATCACTTTACTGCTTATGATATGTTGCAATTTGTCAACATAACTGTCACTGTGCTGCAAATTAATTCATTATGTGAAGTATCCTCAGAGGTTTCAACATGATAAGGCGTTTTATTATATATGTTTTCCTAAATTGCATGGCCTCATCATCCAAGTCATTTAATCTGTCATCAGTCTACTGAAGAAATTTAAAAATAACAGCATCCAGCATCCCATAATATCCAACAGATAACTAGCCTCTGGATACAAAATAGCGCAACATCCAAACGCATTGCCACAGAGCTCAGTGCATTTCACATCACATTATAACATCCATTGCACTGGAACATCCAACACATTCCAGCAATCGACCTCAACAAAGTTAAACTGTGAACATCTCAGCCTGTTAATTCTATTAGTGAACTCAGAGACACACGCACACAGCTACACCGACACACACACCATACCCACACAGACAGCCAGTCAGACACACACACACACACAGCTACACCGACACACACACCATACCCACACAGACAGCCAGTCAGACACACACACACACACAGCTACACCGACACACACACCATACCCACACAGACAGCCAGCCAGACACACACACACACACGCACACAGCTACACCGACACACACACCATACCCACACAGACAGCCAGTCAGACACACACACACACACACACAGCTACATCGACACACACACCATATCCACACAGACAGCCAGCCAGACAGACACACACACACAGCTACACAGACACACACACCACACCCATACAGACAGACAGCCAGACACACCCACACAACACACACACACACACACACACGCACACACCAAACACACCGCCCCCTCCCCCCAAACTGGGTGAAATCCTTCTAAAAGGCCACCAAGGCCTGGAAATTCTGCCAACTTCATTGCAGTGTTAATGTAAGCCTACTTGTGACACTAGTAAATAAAGTAATAAATAAACTTAAATTTAAACTTGGTGATGTGTGTGTGTGTGTATCTGTGTGAGCGAGTGTGTGTGTATATATGTGTGTGTGTGTATGCGTGTGTGTAGATATGTGTATGTGCATGTGTGTGTATGTATGTGTGTGTATGCGTGTGTGTGTGTAGATGTGTGTACGTGCATGTGTGTGTGTATGTGTGTGTGTATATGTGTGTATGTGCATGTGTGTGTATGTATGTGTGTGTGCGTGCATGTGTGTGTAGGCGTGCGTGTTTGTGTGTATATGTGTGTATGTGCATGTGTGTGTATGTATGCGTGTGTGTGGGTGTGTGTGTGTATGTGTGTGTGTGCATATGTGTGTGTGTATATATGCGTGTGTGTGTATCTGTGTGTATGTGCGTGTGTGTGTGGGTGTGTGTCTGTGGGTATATGGAAATATATTGGTATATTCCAGAGTCTCAAAATCAATCTACTGAGAAATCCACACAGCAGATTTTGCTGGATTCTGGTGTCCCCTTCACAATGCCGGAGATTCTGTGAGCAGACATTGAGACTGTGCTGTACGATGCAGTCCAATCATCCCTGACAAAGAGTATGTGTATATGATAGGTGACAAACACAACCTTGCCTTTGTCTCTGTTACCGATTGAAAGTTGTTCAGTACGTTTACTATGTGACGCTAAAATGATATTCAAACAAGATTACATGTCTTGGATAGAATTCAAGATTCAATCAGTTACTACCAAAGCTTCCAGCTACTCTTTTAGGCTTACGCAAGTCAGATGAAAGCCTGATGAAAATCACCGAGAGCTAAACTTCTCCGCAGAGCTCTGATATCTGTTTTACAGAAGCTCCAAAAAAAAAGGTTTATCAGCAATAATGCAGAGCAGTTTGTCATCTCATTAGAATTCTCCTCTGTTTGGATAGAAAATCCAGCTTCCCCCTGGAACATTGGGAGAAGTGACGTCTCGCATGGCATCTTGTAATTCCTGACCTCCTCAGTCCAACGCTGTGCCTTTGCCATCGTCTTTACCTGGCACAGCTGCTAAATGTTGGGCGCATCATTGGCACTAACTGCCCAATCATAGGTAAAGCAGTGTGGAATCCACTTCCTCCCAGTCAAACGGCTCACTGAACCATCTGTCAAACTCTTTCCCAGTCCTCTTACAGATTAATCTGCAGCGTGCCTCATTGGGTCAGATAGCAGTTTGGTATAATATTCTCTCTTGATGCCAAGAAAGTCCTTAAATGTTTATTGAAGAGCATTAGCCTTGTTAGTCACCAACACTCGCCCGATGGAATTCTATTGACCATGACCGGACAATAGGTATGAGTCAGCATAAGAATGATTGTGGATCATTCTGGTTTAATTGTCCATTCTTGCAGATAAACACAACCCATTAATCCTGATTCACAGTGAGTCTCCTAACTCAGCACTTCATTATATTGTCATTTCGCTTTGCAGCAGCGTCCAGTTGCTCCAAAAGACTTCAAGTACTTGTTTTCAAGGCTTCCTGTTTCATCTTGTATCTTTCCTTTCCCTCCCTAACAGCATTGTGGGTGAACCTGCATTTGAGGGAAAGTACCATTACCACATGGACAGCAACAATTCAAGGAATAAGCCCACAAGTTCAAAAGACGCAGTCTGGCCCATTGTCCCCGTGTCTCCAGAGTAACGTTTCTTGCAGTGTCATCATGGATAAGGACTTGGGAGTCCTAGTTCAGGATTCTCTTAAGATTAACTTGCAGGTTGAGTTGGTCATTAGGAAGGCAAATGCAATGTTAGCATTCATTTTGAGAGGACTAGAATACAAAAGCAGGGATGTACTGCTGATGATTTATAAGGCTCTGGTCTGACCACATTTGGAGTATTGTGAGAAATTTTGGGTCCCATATCTAAGGAAGGATGTGCTGGCCCCTGGAGAGGTCCAGAGGAGGTTCACGTGAATGATCCCGGGAATGAAAAGCTTGACGGTGTGTTTGAGGACTCTGCGTCTGTACTCGATGGAGTTTAGAAGGATGAGGGGGAATCTCATTGAAACTTACAGAATACTGAAAGGCCTCGATAGAGTGGACGTGGGCAAGATGTTTCCATTAGTAGGAGAGACCAGGAACCGAGGGCACAGCCTCAGAGTAAAGGGGCGACCCTTTAGAACCGAGATGAGGAAGAATTTCTTCAGCCAGAGGGTGGTGAATCTATGGAATTCATTGCCACAAAAGGCAGTGCAGGCCAGGTCATTGAGTGTCTTGAAGACAGAAATGGACTCATTTGATGAAGGAGCAGCACTCCAAAAGGTCATGATTCCAAATAAACTTTAAATGGACTTTAACCTGATTTTGTGAGACTTTTTACTGTGCCCGCCCCAGTCCAACGCCAGCATCTCCACATCAGAAATAGATAAGTTCTTGATTGGTATGGGGATCAAAGGTTATGGGGCAAAGATGGGAGAATGGGGTTGAGAAACTTATCAGCCGTGACTGAATGGCGGAGCAGACTCGATGGGCTGAATGGCCTAATTGTGCTTCTATATCTTATGGTCTATGGTCATGGATGATCCAAATCCTATGCTGGCCCATGAAATGGAAACAGAGAACACACTTCAGTGTGCTGGATGTTGGCCCTGAATGAACCATGGCTTTGGTGAAGACAACAGTGTCCGATATTGAAACTGCAGCCTTTCCTCGTGGAGCAACAGTTTCTGTCTCGGAGTTCGATATCGCTGTGGCCCGGTTAGAATTGTATTGATGCCTTTCCTCCCCTCTGTTTCTCATTCAGTGGCAGTGCGGGAGCTGCCAATAAAACAAATCTACAAAAGAGATTGCACCTGACCTTTTCAGTGCAGCTGCAAACATCTGAGATTGCTTTTATTAAAAGATACATTGAGCTTTGCAAGATGCGTGATGTAAGTAAAAGAACATGCAGATCTGTTCTTTGATAGCTATCAAAAAAACGGCAGGCAGACAAACAACGGGGAACAGCGAGAGATTGCGAAGGTACTATGTTTTATACATATGAAATGTTGGATATCAAACTGCAACTGTTTAGACCTAAAATCCCCATTGAACAGACCTGTCAGTTAAAGTGCAATCCTAGATGCCATGCAAAACGTCCACAACGCTGCATCACCAAGTACTCCCAAGTCGGGTACACGTTGGCACGTTGGATCAAACGCAGAACTATGTTGCCCCAATTTTGAGAAATCCCAATGAGATGTGGCAGACTCCACAAAATTTCAAATTTGCACAGGCCAATTACAGACAGTACTTTGGTGGGATGGGGCCAGACTGCAGCTAGTGTTCCACGTTGGGGTGAGTCACCCGGCCACATGGTAAATAGCCAAGCCCTTGGAAATGGTGCAGAGAAAGATCAGCACATCAACCCCAACGACAGAGGACTGGGTTATGGAGAAAGAGTAGGCCTCCAGCCTTGAAAGGAGATGAATGGGCAGCGGTGTTGTGGAGACCATTATAATATGACACGTAGGGTTGGCAATTGTGATTAAAGATATTTCTGGAGGTCTCAACACATGACTTAGAACATAGAGCCTGGAACAGTACAGCACAGCAACAGGCCCTTCGACCCATGATGCTATGGCAAAAAATGATGGCAAATTTGCGGTGGCACGGTGGCACAGTGGGTAGCGCTGCTGCCTCACAGTGCCAGGGATCCAGGTTTGATTCCCAGCTTGGGTCACTGTCTGTGCGGAGTCTGCACATTCTCCCCGTGTCTGCGTGGGTTTCCTCCGGGCGCTCCTGTTTCCTCCCACGGTCCAAAAGATGTGCTGGTTAGGTGCATTGGCCATGCTAAATTCTCCCTAAGTGTACCTGAACAGGCGCTGGAGTGTGGCGATTCGGGGGTTTTCACAGTAACTTCATTGCAGTGTTAATGTAAGCCCACTTGTGACACGAATAAATATACTTTAGACTTTAAATTTAAATTAATTCCTTCTGCCTGCCCTTGGTCCATATCCCTCTATTCCTTGCAAATTCATGTGCTTATCTAAAAGCCCCTTGAATGTCCTTATCGTGTCTGCCTCCACCACCATCCCTGGCCTCCACCACCACCCCTGGCAGCGCGTTCCAGACATTTACCACTCTCTGTGTAAATAAATTGCCCCTCACATCTCCTTTGAACTTTTCCCCTCTCACCTTAAGTGCATGCCCCTTAATATTAGACATTTCAATTCTGGGGAAAATATTCTGACTGTCACCCCTATCTGTGCATCTCATAATTTTATAGGCTTCTATCAGGTCTCCCCTCAGCCTCTCCTTATAGCTCATACCCAGGGAGGCGACGGCTTAGTGGTATTATCACTAGACTATTAGTTCAGAAGTTCAGCTAATGCTCTGGGATCCGGATTCAAATCCAGCCACGGCAGATGGTGGAATTTGAATTCAACAAAAAAAAACCTGGAATTAAGAATCTACTGATGACCGTGAAACCATTGTCGATTGTCAGGAAAAACCCATCTGGTTCACTAATGTCCTTCAGGGAAGGAAATCTGCCTCCCTTACCTGGTCTGGTCTACATGTTCGGTTCCCGGCTCGATTCCCGGCTCGGGTCACTGTCTGTGAGGAGTTTGCACATTCTCCTCGTGTCTGCGTGGGTTTCCTCCGGGTGCTCCGGTTTCCTCCCACAGTCCAAAGATGTGCGGGTTAGGTTGATTGGCCAGGTTAAATATTGCCCCTTAGAGTCCTGGGATGTGAAGGTTAGAGGGATTAGCGGGTAAATATGTGGGGGTAGGACCTGGGTGGGATTGTAGTCGGTGCAGACTCGATGGGCCGAATGGCCTCCTTCTGCACTGTAGGGTTTCTATGATTTCTATGATTTCTATGTGACTCCAGACCCACAGCAATGTGGTTGACTCTTAACTGCCCTCAGGCTACGAGGGATGGGCAATAAATACTGGCCAGCCCATGTCCCGCAAATGAATTTTAAAAACCCCTCCAATCCAGGCAGCATCCTGGTAAAGCCCCACATTCCAGCCAGTTATCGGCCAAAGATATTCTAAAGACGTTCCAATTTCCTGTCATTTGAAAAGCAAAAAGATTCATTACGCAATTGGTTGGAATCTGTCGAGTAAACAGCCTTTTTTTCTCATTTTCAATATTTTTATATCTGGTTGTGAGAAATGTTCAAAGAGAAATGACAAAAAAAACACACAATCTTTTTCAATTTGCTGATGATTTTTCTCCAGGGCCGCACACAGCAGTGTCCTGGAGATTGATCTTCTTCTATTCCTGGAGACTCCAGGCCAACCCTGGAGGGGTTGGCAACCCTAACCACATGGAACATATCGAGTTAAATTATGACTTCAGGACAAGAGGAAATCAGTGCAAACTGGTTAAAGGAAAGCTTAGGACTACTATCAGGGAACCATTTCTCAACAGGGTAACAGCACGTGGAAGGTATAGCATTGAGGCAAATAAATATTGGAGTCAATCAGGGGTCAGTCAGATGCTATGTTGGAGATTATAGAATCCCTATAGGGCAGAAGGAGACCATCCGGTCCATCAAGTCTGCACCGACTCTGATGGAACCTTATCCAGGTCCCTGCCCTTACCCTGTAACCCCACACATTTTACCATGGCTAATCCATCTAACCTACACATCTTGGGACACCAAGGGCCAATTCATCATGGCCAATCCACCTAACCTACGCATCTTTGGACTGTGGGAGGAAATTGGAGCACACGGAGGAAACCCCACAGACAGGGGGAGAACGTGCAGACTCCACACGGACAGTGACCCGAGGACGGAATTAAACCTTGGTCCCTGGTGCTGTGAGACAGAAGTGCTAACCAATGTGCCACTGTGCCGCTGAGATACAGTAAATACACCTTGAGAGTTTGAAACAACCTATGTTTGAGACAACCTAGGTTTTGTTATAACCGTGTTGTCGATTGTTGAGTTGTCAGGAATAGCTCAAAGAAGAATGCAATCTACCTATCCCCTTCCTAATGCGAGGGACAGCCTTCACTCAATTGTAACTCTATTTGATTTAAAAGGTTGTTTGTCCCAGCAACACTCCCAAGATGTGAATGCATAAGCTAAGCTTACAACCCAGTGCCGTCCTGAGGGAGTGCAGCACTGTCAGAGGTACTTCTTGGATGAGACATCAACTGAGGCCCTGTCTGCACTCTCACATAGCCATAAAGATCCAACAGCACAATTCAAAGAAGACCTGAAGAGTTATCCCAGTGGTCAACCAACATCACCACAACAGATTATCTGGTCATGTACCTCATTGTTGTTTATGGGACAGAATACTGAAAGGCGTGGATTGAGTGGACGGGGAGAAGATGTTTTCATTAGTAGAAGAGACTCGGATCTGACGGCATGGCACGGTGGCCCAGTGGTTAGCACTGCTGCCTCACAGCGCCAGGGACCCGGGTTCTATCCCAGCCTTGGTCATCGTCTGTGTGGAGCTTGCACATTCTCCCCGTGTCTGCGTGGGTTTCCTCCGGGTGCTCCGGTTTCCTCCCACAGTCCAAAGATGTGCGGGTTAGATTGACTGGCCATGCATCAAGTGACCCTAGTGTCAGGGTAAATGTGTGGGGATAGGGCTTGGATGGGATTGTGGTCGGTACAAACTCGATGGGCCAACTGGCCTCCTTCTGCACTAAGTAAAAGAATTGAAGAAGGCACAAACTCAGAATAAAGGGATGACCCTTTAGAACCGAGATGAGGAGGAATTTCTTCAGCCAGAGGATGGTGAATCTTTGGACTTCATTGTCACAGAAGGCTCTGGAGGCCAGGTCATTGAGTGTTTGAAGACAGAGGTGGATAGGTTTTTGATTGGTAAGGGATCAAAGGTTACAGGGAAAATGCGGGAGTATGGGGTTGAGAAACATTTCAGTCATGATTGAATGGCGGAGCAGGCTCAGTGGGCTAAATGGCCTATTTTGCTCCTTCTCTAATGTTCTTATTATCTTGCTGTGCACCAAATGGCTGCTATATTTCCCGTCAGTATGACAGTGACACAGAGTATCCTGAAGTCATGAAAACTGACTTTATTTTCCTTTAATATGGGATTACGTGGCCTCAGCATCACTTGGATATCATACATTCATTTCACTAAACAGCTAAATAGTAAGTAGTGCTTTTGGACGCCAGGGGTTACTTCCAAAGAGTGAATGAGCCAGAACAATAATTTCAGACGTGAAGAAAAGCTGAAATGATTTCAGAAACGATGAAATCCGTGGATTGCTCTCTCCTTCACCTCGTGGCTACTTGCACCACTTGGTCTAGGATCCTCAAGGTCAGTGTTCCTCTGTATCAAAGGCATGCCAATGGTATTATCATCACTGCAGGACGAGTACAGATCTCCATGTTCAACTCTATTTACCTCAAAGAGGTCACGGAAAAAACTCTCAGCAGTAGTGCACAGCCTCTGATTCTTTCATATGTACAAAGTGCCAGGGTAACATCAATAATGTCATGGGTTTTAGTTTAATCTATCCCAAAACTGCAATAAAATGTTGAAATACAATGTTATAAAAAGGGGTGTAACACATGCAGCTGCTTTGAAGGAGGGTTCCTGGTCATTGATCCTTATTGTTCATTTTTGAAAATTTAGTGCATCGGCATGGTTGACAAGGCAGGCATTTATTGTCCATCCCTAAGTACCCTCGAGAAGGTAAACATTCTTCTCAAATCACTCTAGTACACGTGATTGTGCCTCATAGAATCATAGAGTCCCTACAGTACAGAAGGAGGCCATTTGGCCCACCGAGTCTGTACCAGCCACAATCCCACCCAGGCCCTATTCCTGTAACCCTCATTTACCCTGCTAATCCCCCTGACACTAGGGTCAATTTAGCATGGTCAATCCACCTAACCCGCACATCTTTGGACTGTGGGAGGAAGCCCATGCAGACACGGGGAGAAAGTGCAAACCCCACATAAACAGTGAGCCAAGGCTGGAATTGAACTTGGGTCCCTGGCGCTGTGAGGCAGCAGTGCTAACCACTGTGCCACCGTGCCCCCGGGAATCGAACCCGGGTCCCTGGCGCTGTGAGGCAGCAGTGCTAACCACTGTGCCACCGTGCCACCGGGAATCGAACCCGGGTCCCTGGCGCTGTGAGGCAGCAGTGCTAACCACTGTGCCACCGTGGCGCCCCAGTGCCATTCACTCCGGCCTTCCACAATTCTGATTCAGTGACGATGAAGAAATGGCAAATTATGCCCCTGTCAGAATAAGGTGCGAATTGGACAGGAATTTATTTTTTTATTCATTTATGTGATGTGGGCATCGCTGGCTGAGCCAGCATTTATTGATAGGAACAATTAAGAGACAACCACATTGCTGTGGATCTTGAGTCACATGTAGGCCAGACCAGGTAAGGACGGCAGATTTCCTTCCCTAAAGGACATTAGTGAACCAGATGGGTTTTCACAACAATCGACAATGGTTTAATAATTCCAGATTTTTTTTTTACTGAATTCAAATGTCACCATCTTCAACAGCAGGATTTGAACCTGGATCCCCAGACCTTTATTCTGGGTCTCTGGATTACTAGTCCTGTGACAATACCACTGCGCCACCACCTCCCCCACTTGAAAGAGATGCTGTCTCCAATCAACTGCTGCCCTTGTCCTTCAAGCATTTGTTTCCCAAGCCTAATTGCCCTTGAGCTGAGTGGGATGCTGGACCATTTCAGAGTCAGCCATATTGCTGTGAAGGTTGCAAGCTTGGAAAGTGCTGCCAAAGAAGCCAAGGCATATAATGCATCCAGTTGATAGTCGCCATGCCTCACTTGTGAGTAGCAGAAGCAGACTGGGGAATCATCTTAAACCTGTTCTCATCTGCTCCCCAGGCAAGTATATTTTAGCAAGAATCACTGAATGGTAGCCACATGGGAAATCTGGTTGGTCTTTCACACTCTTAGTCAAAAGCACTGAGGCTACGGTGGCACAGTGGTTAGCACTGCTGCCTCACAGCGCCAGGGACCCGGTTCAATTCTGGCCTCGGGTCACTGTCTGTGCGGAGTCTGCACATCCTCCCCGTGTCTGCGTGGGTTTTCTCCGGGTGCTCCGGTTTCCTCCCACGGTCCAAAGATGTGCGGGTCAGGTTGATTGGCCATGCCAAATTGACCTTTAGTGTCAGGGGGATCAGCAGGGTAAATACGTGGGGTTACAGGGATAGGGCCTGGGTGGGATTGTTGTCAGTGCAGAGTCGATGGGCTGAATTGCCTCCTTCTGCACTGCAGGGATTCTATGATTCTAGGTAGAAACACTGCAGCCAATATCAATGATGCCATGCATGCCCCTGGATATTTGGATGGGTTTTCAGTATTGGCTGCGTATTTCACAAAGCTAAGAATGTTAGTGGTTACATTCCCATTTGTTCTGCTCTGTACTGAGATGTAAGTGTTGCTGACAGGGCCAGCATTTCTCACCCAAACCTAATTGCCCTTGAATTGAGTGTATTGCGAGACCGTTTCAGAGTCAGCCATATTGCTGTTGGCCAAACCAGGTTAAGGCGGCAGTTTTCTGCCCCATTGAGGACATCAGTGGAGCAGATGGATTTTTATGACAATCCCAGGTTGTTATTAACAAGACCAGTGTTTCATTCCAGATTTATTAATGATTTGAATTCAAATGCTCTTCGTTGCCATGGTGAGATTTGAACTCATGGCCTGCATTTATCGGATGGCGGGGTCTGACTTCCAAAGATGTGCGGTTTAAGTGGATTGGTCATGCTAAACTGACTCTCATGTCAGGGGATTAGCAGGGTAAATGCATGGGGTTAAGGGGATAGGGCCTGGGTGGGATTGTGCTTAGTGTAGACTCGATGGGCCAAATTACCTACTTCTGCATTGCAAGATTCTATGATCCCCGCCAACTCCGAGTGCCCCGCGGATATTTCACGCTCAGATGAACAGGAAAACTCAGAAGGAAGGCCTGCGTTAGAGAGCTTCCAGCCAATCAGTTTGGCCGGCAGCCCTCCAGTTCCTGCAGTGATGGTGTTGCCTGGGGAAGAGACAATGGTGGGGATGGAGCTCTAGAGGCCTCTGGACCTTAAGGCGAGGGATGCCAAACTTCAGAAGGATGTTTCTGATGGAGACATCCCATCCCCTGCTCTAGATGTACCTCTGATGTTTCTTGACCTTTCCAAACACATGTTTAATACTCCACCAATCTAAAAATTGAGACTGGGTGGGAAATGGCCCTTAAGCGGCCTATAATGGTGGCAATCAAGGGCTTCCTGTCTGAGGCCTTGTCCACCCCAGCGTAAAATCACTGTGTGGTGTCAGCGTGTGGAAACCCAGAGGGAATCGTGTCCTTTCAATTTCACACTCCCCACCCCCCCCAAAAAACCCACTGATGGGGAGGCATAAATTCTATCCCATGTCTTTGAAACATTAGTCCAGGCCTCTCGGATTACTATTCCAGCAACATTCCCACAATCCTACTCAACTCCCCCAGTGCAGCTGTTCTAATTTCTAATGAAGAGTACCTAAATCTTCATTTTGAGGAGTTGGCAATGGCTACAAAGAGCCTCTTGACTCTGAGCATACCTGCCTTTGCAAGTTGTATAGTGGGCGGCCTGGCGTCCCAGGCCTCAACAAACACCCAGGAGCTGAAAGGAAGTGATGGCAGCTCTTGAGGAGAAAATACGTGCCTTTACAGCACTGCTTGTGGGCAAGAGGGAGCAGAGGTGCTTTCTGCCCTCAATCTCCCATTCGCAACCCCCAGGATTGAGGATCGGACTCTTCCCGGGATCTGAGTTTGGTCTGTCTGGTCCTGTGGCCTTGCCCTGGAGGCTTCCCCATCCAACTAGAAGCCAAGCCTGTCAATCAGGCAGATGAGCAACCTGTCAAGTACAAAAGAAGCATCTCTCCCATTTACCGACTGAACCCACCCCTGTCAATATCTAGGCCATAGCCGCGATGTGAAGAATCTGTGGATCTAAATGGTGAAGGATAGATGGTAACGCTACCAATCTTCTGGCTTTGTGTTGATTCTTTTTGAATCATCTCTCAATCTACTTCATCCTCTAATGCTTTTATCCACTAACTCAGTGGTTTGTCCTTGTCTCTGTCCTCTCAGCTTTTTGATTCCAATCAACTGGTCATCCGTCTCATTTGCTGTTTGAGAGATCTCAGGGAATAAGATTTACTTACAACTGTCCATTTTACGCACAGTATCAGGCCCTCCTATCACAATCTATCACGCCTAATCCCTGCTGAAAGTGGAAGGGAATGGGGGTGTGCGGGGAGGGGGCTATTGAACAGGCAACTCATCTGGTATCACATGCTTTCAGCCCCACTGCTATTGAGGTTTTTGTTTTATTCTTTCATGGGGTGTGGCTAGGTCAGCATTTATTGCCCATTCCTAACTGCCCCTGAGAAGGTTAGCCCCAGAGTTTCCAATGAGTTTGCAGAACAGGATAAGGGTACAAATGCGGGAAATTGGGACTAGTTTAGGGGTTAAAACAAAAAGGGCAGCATGGACAAGTTGGGCCAAAGGGCCTGTTTCCATGCTGTAAACCTCTATGACTCTACAGCAGGCTCAGAAGAAATTCTCCACTTTGTATTCAAGTCTAACACTACTGCCGGAATTTTACCGCCTCGCCCGCCCGAGGCTCGTACGATCCCACCTGAGGCCAATGGAAAATGCCGTTCTGCGAACCTCGCCCACCGCGATTCCAGGCCGGGCATGCCGGTAAAATTCCGGCATACATTAGATAGATAGATAGAACAGTACAGCACAGAACAGGCCCTTCGGCCCACGATGTTGTGCCGAGCTTTGTCTGAAACCCAGATCAAGCTATTTCCTCCCTATCATCCCGAAGTACTCCATGTGCCTATCCAATAGCTTCTTAAATGTTCCTAAAGTTTCTGACTCCACTATCCCTGCAGGCAGTCCATTCCACACCCCAACCACTCTCTGAGTAAAAAACCTACCTCGGACATCCTTCCTATATCTCCCACCATGAACCCTACAGTTATGCCCCCTAGTTACCGCTCCATTCACCCGAGGGAATAGTCTTTGAACGTTCACTCTATCTATCCCCTTCATCATTTTATAAACCTCTATTAAGTCTCCCCTCAGCCTCCTCCGCTCCAGAGAGAACAGCCCTAGCTCCCTCAACCTTTCCTCATAAGACCTACCCTCCAAACCAGGCAGCATCCTGGTAAATCTCCTTTGCACTCTTTGCAGTGTCTCCACATCCTTCTTGTAGTGAGGTGACCAGAACTGCACACAATATTCCAAATGTGGTCTCACCAAGGTCCCATACCCTCTCCTTTCCTTCTCTATGTACGGTATGCTTTGTCTGTATAGCGCACAGGAAACAATACTTTTCACTATATGCTAACGCATGTGACAATAATAAAGCAAATCAATTCTAATCAAAAAGTCTTGATTTCAAGAGGAGCTTTTACAAATACATAGGGTAAGTGGAATATAACATGTACATTGTGCGTCAATACCTCAAGTTAATCCTTGAGCAACAAGCAAGTGGAAATAGGCGAGCAAACTAGTAAAAGGAAAATTCGGGACTGATGTTAGGAAGCAGGAAAGAGTTATTAACATTTAGAATAATCTGTGAGTCGGGATTGAGTAATAAATGTGGAGGTTTCCATCTGAGGAAGGATGTTCTTGCTCTAGAGTGACTGTCGCAAAGGTTTGCCAGATTGATTCCTGGAATAGCTGGACTCACGTATGAGGAGGGGTTGAATCAGTTAGGGTGATATTCACTGGAGTTCAGAAGAATGAGGAGGGAATCTCATAGAAACTGATATAATTCTAACAGGACTAGACAGGGCAGATGCAGGATGGATGCTACTTATATTTTGTTTATTAGTGTCACAAGTAGGCTTATATTAAAGTTTATTTATTATTTATTAGTCACAAGTAAGGCTTACATTAACACTGCAATGAAGTTACTGTGAAATTCCCCTAGTTGCCTGTTCAGGTCAGTGCACCTAACCAGTCACGTCTTTCAGAATGTGGGAGGAAACCCATGCAGACACGGGGAGAACGTGCAAACTCCATACAGACAGTGATCCAAGCCGGGACTCGAACCCAGGTCCCTGGTGCTGTGAGGCAGCAGTGCTAACCACTGTGCTACCGTACCACTCCACTGCAATGAAGTTACTGTGAAAATCCCCTAGTCGCCACACTCTGGCGTCTGTTCGGGTACACTGAGGGAGAATTTAATATGGCCAGTGCACACCTAACCAGCACATCTTTCGGACTGTGGAAGGAAACCGGAGCACCCAAAGGAAACCCACGCAGACACGGGGAGAACGTGCAGACTCCGCACAGGCAGTGAATCGAATCCTGGTCCCTGGCGCTGTGAGGCAGCAGTGCTAACCACTGTGCCACCTCCCGATGGTGGGGGTGTCCAGGGGTCATAGTCCAAGGATACGGGGTAAACGTTTCAGGCCTGAGATGAGGAGAAATACCTTCATCCAGAGAATGGTGAGCCTGTGGAATTTGTGACCAATGAAAGAAGTTGTGGCCAAAATATGTATGCTTTCGAGAAGGAGTTAGATATAGCTCTTGGGGCAAAGGAGATCAAAGCAAATGGGTGTTGTGGGAAAATCACCACTCGGAGTCAGATTTAAAGATTCAACATGCAGTTTATCGGACAAAGCTTTGGGAGAAGCGCTGGGCTCTCCGCAGTGCTCGCAGTCACCTTCTCAGTTTTAAAATGGCAGCTGAGCTTCTTTTATACTTTTCAAAGAATCGGCAAGTACAGACATTAGCAGTTTTCACATCGTTAGCCGATTATGCCCCCCTATCAATGACTGATCTCGTTAACAAAACTCATTGTTTCGGTTCTGCTTTATCTTAAGCTAAGGTGATCATCTGGACCTCAAGGTCTGGTTTATTTCCTGTAGTAATTAGACAATAACAGGATTTAGCTTGTTGTGCAATGTCTATGCCTAAGTCAGCACATCTTAATGTCTTTCTACAGAGTCCATTTTGTACCAGGTAACCATCTTGTATTTTTTAATTTCGGGATTCCCTCTGGCAGCATCTCACTTTTACTCCAACATGGGGTTGGGGGGCAGGCGGGATAGGGCTATTGAGCTGGATGATCAGCCATGATCATAGAACCATAGAACCATAGAAAATTACAGCTCAAAAACAGGCCTTTTGGCCCTTCTTGTCTGTGCCGAACCATTTTATGCCTAGTCCCACTGACCTGTACTTGGACCATATCCCTCCACACTCCTCTCATCCATGAACCCGTCCAAGTTTTTCTTAAATGTTATAGAACCATAGAAAATTACAATCATACTGAATGGCGGAGCAGGCTTGAAGGACCGAGTGGCCTCCTCCTTTCTTTATATTTCTATTATGTTTCTATGTAAGACAGTTAGATTTTGTTACGGGGCAGTCTACGGGCTGTGAAAGGATGGGAAGATTACTCTCCTTTATACACACTCATCTTTGTTATGTTGTTGAATTTAACATCAAATAATCCACTTTCATGAATAATGCAGAAATACCACCGATCCCTCAGGTCACTTCAGTCAAATCGCTTCACAGGAGATGGATTTTCTACTTTAAAGTATCTGAGGATGTGCTTGCCTCAGCAAAATTGGTTCCAAATAAAGCCGCGTTGAACTGGTTTCAGTGGGTGCTGGGCTCCCATTACGGCTGATGCAGATATCAAAAAATGCAAAAAAGGCAGACTTTTATTTATATCCCACCTTATCGCAACTGAAAAACATTTTCCAACACTTCACAGACAACGTGTGACTTTGAAGTACGGTCAATGCTGTTTTGCCGATAAATTTAGCAGCCATTTTATGCAAAAAGATCTCGCAAACAGCAGTGAGATGTTTTTGTTGGTGTTGTTTGACAGAACAATGATCCGGACATCAAGGGAACTCTCAACTCTTCTTTAATCTGGGGTCTTCACTATCCCAACGGAATCCCAACTTTCCCAACGGAACTGCTGATGGAAGGATGTGGGGGCTCACTTCAACCTCTGATCCAAAAACATTCAAATTTTGCAGCTCTCTGTCAGTCCTCCACTTGAAGTGCCAGCCAGGATTATTATCTCCCTTGGAAACTTAGGGTTCCAGTCCACAATCTACTGACATGGAGACTGGTATACTACTCATTGAAATAAAAACAGAAAGTTCTGGAAAAATCCAGCAAGTCACGTAGCACAGTGGGTAGCACTGCTGCCTCACAGCACCAGGGACCCGGGTTCAATTCCCAACTTGGGTCACTCACGGCCTGTGCGGAGTCTGCACGTTCTCCCCGTGTCTGCATGGGTTTCCTCCAGTGCTCCGGTTTCCTCCCACTGTCCGAAAGACGTGCTGGTTAGGTGCAATGGCCATGCTAAATTCTCCCTCAGTGTACCCGAACAGGTGCCGGAGTGTGGCAACTCGGGGATTTTCACAGTAACTTCATTGCAGTGTTAATGTGACACTAATGTAATAATCTTTATAAAATTTTACTTTACAGCAACTTCATTGCATCGTTAATGTAAGCCTACCTGTGGCACTAATAAATAAACTTCAAACTTTAGCCTCTGTGGAGAGAGAAGCAGCTTAGTGACCTTTCATCTAAACTAAAACAGAAAAGTGATGCCCATGATGTGGGCATCACTGGTAATGTGAGTATTTATTGTTTAATCCTAATTGCCCTTGTGAAGGGGATGGAAAGCCACCTCTTGAATACAACTGATTGGCTTGGTTAGTCAGTTATCAACCACGTTGCTGTAGATCTGGAGTCACATGTAGGCCAGACCAGGTAAGGATGGTAGATTTTCTCCCCTAAAGGACAATTGTTTTTAAATATGAAAATTCAGTACTTTCATGGTTACCATTATCATAGAATCATAGAATCCTTGCAGTGCAGAAGAAGACCATTCAGTCCATTGAGCCTGCACCGACAACAATCCCACCTAACTCCTAGCCCCTTAACCACATGTATTTACCCTACTAGTTCCCCTGACACTAAAGGGTAATTTAGCTCAGCCAATCAACCTAACCTGCACATTTTCGGACTGTGGGAGGAGACTGGAGCACCCGGAGGAAACCCACACAGACACGGGGAGAACATGCAAACTCCACAGTCAGTCAGTCACCCAAGACCAGAAGTGAACCCGGGTCCCTGGTGCTGTGAGGCAGCAGTGCTAACAGGTACTACTTTTCATTTTAGATTTTATTTAATTAATGAAATTTAAAATCCTGGGATTCTCTGATCTCGCCCGCAGCTGGGATTCTCCAGTCCTGCTGCAGTGATTTGCCTGAGCGCCAAATTCTCCATTCTCGCTGGCCGCAAAAGTGTGTGAGACTGGAGAATTCTGGCCCTGGATAGGATTTGAATCCATGTCGCTGGATGATTTATGCAGCTCTCCACATTATTCGCCTAATAGCAGCACCATCATATCCCTCACCGTATCTCAGGCCAGAACATTACACCGTTAACACCTCTCACCAACCACTCCTCCCCCTCTGCTCCACAACCCCCACCACCGTGAGCAGACTGGCAAGATGGGTGATCAAATCTAATTGGGGGGAGGAGATAGGTACCCAGCCTGTTACCTACCCGCTTCCACTGGTATTTTATCAGCAGCTGGATAAGGAGTTGTTAGCCCACTCAACCCTTAGACCAATTGAAGAACTTAAATGACATGTAAATGGCTACACGAGGGTCTTTTCCCTCCGCTACTGGTATTTTATTGGAGCGGGGAGGACATGTCATGTGACAAGGCCACCAGGTAAAACACCTAGCAATCTGGTTGCAGCCTCAGCAGGGGAGGGGGAGTGGGTGGGGAGGTAGGGAGGGTGGTAAGCGGGCAGGGAGATGGTGGGGCCACTCAACTGGCTTCCGTGAAACTGTCCCACTTGCCCTCAGTGTTCAACCTCCATCACTGGCCGAAACTTTCCAGACCAGCCACAGGAAATCTGGCGGCTCGGTCAAGCGTCCATTGACTTTTGCCAGGACCGGATGATCACTGTGGTGGACGGGCTTGAAAATCCTGCCCTCTGTTCCTCATGTGGAATTGGCTGCAGTACCAGCAGGAGCCACTGCTCATGGTGGTGCTGATTGGGTGAGGGTGGGAGCTATGAGCTGAGCGATTTAGCGATCTGATGATTCCCAGCCCTGCAGAGATGGGTTCGCCCCCCCCTAGCTTCTCAGCTGGTGAGAGGGCCACCCTCTCCCAAATTCCGCTCTCTGATTCCCTCTCCACAGATGCTGCCTGACCAGCTGAGTATTGAAGTTTTCGTTTTTATTTCAGATTTTCAACACCTGCGATATTTTTGTTTTCTTTGCTATTGACTGACATCTGGAGGAAGCAATGACCATTTGCCATTCAACTAACCAGGTTCAGGAGTCAGAACAACATCACGTAGGGGAGGCGATGGCCTAGTGGTGCTATTGCTAGACTATTAATCCTGAAACTCAGCCCATGTTCTGGGGACCCGGGTTCGAATCCTGCCACGGCAGCTGGTGGACTTTAAATTCAGTAACTATGAAACCATTGTGGATTGTTGGAAAAACCCATCCAGTTCACTAATGGTAGAATACAAATTCAATTTTTAAAAATCGGGAATTAAGAATGTACTAATGACCATGAAACCATTATCAATTGCCAGAAAAACCCATCTGGTTCACTAGTGTCCTTTAGGGAGGGAAATCTGCTGTCCTAACCTGGTCTGGCCTACATGCGACTCCAGAGCCACAGCAATGTGGTTGACTCTCAACTGCCCTCTGAACAAGCGTCCTTAGGAATGGACAATAAATGCTGGCCAGCCAGCGACGCCCATGTCCCAAAAACGAATTTAAAAAATATCGGACTGTGGAGACCCCACATTCTTCATTTCAGAAATATACTTAAGATGAACATACCAAGCCTCTTCCAAATCTATTGTTTGAAAATTCAAGTCGCAGGAAGAACAAAGAACAAAGAACAATACAGCACAGGAACAGGCCCTTCGGCCCTCCAAGCCCGCGCCGCTCCCCGGTCCAGGATTGAATCCTGAATCCAGGATCCCCGCCCAATTTTCCAGCCTATCTACATACCAATATCCTATCCACCGAGCTGTCCCCCACAGCTACGATGCTTTGTTCATTACAACCTATTAACTCACCCCCACCCCCCCATTCCAGACCATGTGATCCCCAGGGAGAGGCGAAAACCCAGACTGAAAAACCCCAGGGCCAATATGGGGAAAAAAAAATCTGGGAAATTCCTCTCCGACCCCCTGAGGCGATCGAAACGAGTCCAGGAGATCACAATGGCCCTGATCGGAAAATGCTTCCCAACCCTAGTCATTTCCACTTCCACGAGAAACAAGGAACAATTAGCCCGCGCCGCTCCCTGGTCCAAACTAGACCACTCTTTTGTATCCCTCCATTCCCACTCCGTTCATATAGCTGTCTAGATAAGTCTTAAACGTTCCCAGTGTGTCCGCCTCCACCACCTTGCCCTGCAACACATTCCAGGCCCCCACGACCCTCTGTGTGAAATATGTCCTTCTGATATCTGTGTTAAACCTCCCCCCCTTCACCTTGAACCTATGACCCCTCGTGAACGTCACCACCGACCCGGGGAAAAGCTTCCCACCGTTCACCCTATCTATGCCTTTCATAATTTTATACACCTCTATTAAGTCTCCCCTCATCCTCCGTCTTTCCAAGGAGAACAACCCCAGTTTCCCCAATCTCTCCTCATAACCAAGCCCCTCCATACCAGGCAACATCCTGGTAAACCTCCTCTGTACTCTCTCCAAAGCCTCCACGTCCTTCTGGTAGTGTGGCGACCAGAACTGGACGCAGTATTCCAAATGCGGCCGAACCAACGTTCTATACATCTGCAACATCAGACCCCAACTTTTATACTCTATGCCCCGTCCTATAAAGGCAAGCATGCCATATGCCTTCTTCACCACCTTCTCCACCTGTGACGTCACCTTCAAAGATCTGTGGACTTGCACACCCAGGTCCCTCTGCGTCTCTACACCCTTTATGGTTCTTCCATTTATCGTGTAGCTCCTCCTTACATTATTCCCACCAAAATGCATCACTTCGCATTTATCAGGATTGAACTCCATCTGCCATTTCCTTGCCCAAATTTCCAGCCTATCTATATCCTTCTGTAGCCTCTGACAATGTTCCTCACTATCTGCAAGTCCTGCCAGTTTTGTGTCGTCCGCAAACTTACTGATCACCCCAGTTACTCCTTCTTCCAGATCATTTATATAAATCACAAACAGCAGAGGTCCCAATACAGAGCCCTGCGGTACACCACTAGTCACAGGCCTCCAGCCGGAAAAAGACCCTTCCACTACCACCCTCTGTCTTCTATGACCAAGCCAGTTCTCCACCCATCTAGCCACCTCCCCCTTTATCCCATGGGATCCAACCTTTTTCACTAGCCTACCATGAGGGACTTTGTCAAACGCTTTACTAAAGTCCATATAGACAACATCCACGGCCCTTCCTTCGTCAACCATTTTGGTCACTTCTTCAAAAAACACCACCAGGTTAGTGAGGCATGACCTCCCTCTCACAAAACCATGTTGACTATCGTTAATGAGTTTATTCCTTTCTAAATGCGCATACATCCTATCTTTAAGAATCTTCTCCAACAACTTCCCAACCACGGACGTCAAGCTCACCGGCCTATAATTACCCGGGTTATCCTTCCTACCCTTCTTAAATAACGGGACCACATTGGCTATCCTCCAATCCTCTGGGACCTCACCTGTGTCCAGTGACGAGACAAAGATTTGCGTCAGAGGCCCAACGATTTCACCTCTCGTCTCCCTGAGCAGCCTTGGATAGATTCCATCAGGCCCTGGGGATTTGTCAGTCTTTATATTCTCTAACAAACCTAACACTTCCTCCTTTGTAATGGAGATTTTCTCCAACGGTTCAACACTCCCCTCCGAGACACTCCCAGTCAACACATCCCTCTCCTTTGTGAATACCGACGCAAAGTATTCATTTAGGATCTCCCCTACCTCTTTGGGCTCCAAGCATAAGTCCCCACTTTTGTCCCTGAGAGGTCCGATTTTTCCCTAACAACCCTTTTGTTCCTAAGGTATGAATAAAATGCCTTGGGATTCTCCTTAATCCTGTCTGCCAAGAACATTTCGTGACCCCTTTTTGCTCTTCTAATTCCCCGTTTGAGTATTTTCCTACTTTCATTGTACTCCTCCAGAGCTCCCTCCGTTTTTAGCTGATTGGACCTAACATACGCCTCTCTTTTCCTTTTGACCAGTCCCTCAATTTCCCTGGTTATCCACGGTTCCCTAATCCTACCCTTCCTATCCTTCTTTTTTACAGGCACATGCTTGTCCTGTAGCCCTAACAACCGTTCCTTAAAAGACTGCCACATACCAGATGTGGATTTACCCTCAAACAGCCTCTCCCAATCAAGGGCTGCCAATTTCTGCCTGATCCCAATAAAGTTAGCCTTCCCCCAATCCAACACCTTACCCTTGGGACACCACTCATCCTTTTCCATCACTATCCTAAAGCTAACAGAATTGTGGTCACTATTTGTCACATGTTCCCCAACCAAAACTTTGAAGACCTGACCGGGCTCATTCCCCAGTACCAGGTCCAGTATAGCCCCCTCTCTAGTCGGGCTGTCCACATATTGTTCCAACGAACCCTCCTGTACACATTTTACAAATTCCTCCCCATCCAGAGTCCCTGCCCTCAGCGATTTCCAGTCTATACCAGGGAAATTGAAGTCTCCCACTACAACAACCCTATATTTCCTGCACCTATCCAGTATCTCCTGACATATCCATTCTTCCACTTCCCTTGGGCTGTTGGGGGGCCTGTAGTACACCCCCAACATAGTGACTGCGCCTTTCCTGTTTCTAAGCTCCACCCAGAGTGACTCGCTACACGACTCCTCCGAATTGTCCTCCCTCTGCACCGCTGTAATATGCTCTCCAACCAATACCGCTACTCCCCCACCTCTTTTGGCCCCTCCTCTGTCTCGCCTAAAACACTTGTACCCTGGAATATTCAGCTGCCAGTCCTGTCCCTCTTTCAACCAAGTCTCTGTCACCGCAACCACATCCAAATTCCTCGTGCGCATTAAGGCCCCAAGTTCGTCTGTTTTACCTGCTACGCTCCTTGCATTGAAGTATAAGCACTCCAGACCCAAATCAAATTGTTTAATTGTACTGAGATTATCGACAATGCACCAGGGAGCAAGTTTTTTAATTGAAATCATATCAGTAGAGTACAGTTGGATACCTTGTACACTCAGTCAAAGAAAATTAACTTATTCCTCTCTGTTTAAAACCATGAACCCTAAATCCAAGTCTCTTAACATTCAGAACTGTTCTTGTCAACAATGAGACTTTCTAGAGTTAAATGGATTTTTAAAATTCTCTCTCCCCAGATACTGTCAAACCTGCTAAGATTTTCCAGCATTTTCTGTTTTCGTGAGACACAGGCGTCGCTGGCTGGCAAGCATTTATTGCCCATCCCTAGTTCCTCGCATGGAATTGGCTGCAGTACCAGCAGGAGCCACTGCTCATGGTGGCGCTGATTGGGTTGAGAGTCAACCACATTGCTGTGGTTCTGGAGTCACATTTAGGCCAGACCAGGTAAGGACGGTAGATTTCCTTCCCTAAAGGACATGAGTGAACCAGATGGGTTTTTATGACAATCAGCCACGCTTTTATGGTCATCAGTAGATTCTTAATTCCAGATTTTTTTTATTGAATTCACATTCTACCATCTGCCATGACGGGATTTGAACCCAGGTCCCCAGAATATTAGCTGAGTTTCTGGATAGTCTAACAGTAATATCACCAGGCCATTGCCTCTCCTATAAGCTCAAAAGTAACTGTGTTGGACTTCAACAGAGCCACTTGCCTTTAATTCTCACAATCTGCCAAAATACTGAGAGGAGGATAACTGCAGCTACATAGAATTGTAGAATGCCTTAAAGCATAGAAGGAGGCCATTCGGCCCATCGAGTCTGTACCGAGCATAATCCCACCCAGGCCCTAATCCCGTAACCCTCATTTTCCCTGCTAATCCTTCTGACACTAGGGTCAATTTAGCATGGCCAATCAACCAAACCTGCACATCCCTGGAGTTACACAAGTGCAGGGCAGTGTAGCAACAGGAGCCAGCAACACAGCCCTTTGAACAAATCACTTAGAAAAGAGGTAAAGGAAGTGGTTCTTATTGTGTCAGTTATCCTCAGCCGGAGGATACAGGGGGCTTTCTAATGGATTCGAGTTATTCCCCATGTGCTGCCTGCAATGGTCATTTGCCTAGGCTAGCGGAGAGTAAAGAATCATAGGGCTCAGATTTAAGGGAATTGGCCAAAGAAAAATGAGGAGGAATCTTTTCCACACAGCAATTGTTCAGGACCTGAATGCACAGCCAGGGAACGGAAGCAACTCCAATTGAAGTTTTCAGAAAGGAATTGGATCAGGATCTGAAAAGGAAAAAAAAAGAAGTGGAGGGATACAGTGAAAAAGCAGGGAAGTAGCACGGGGTGAATTGCTCCTTCAGAGGGCCAGTGCAGACATGAGGGACAGAATGGCCTCCTTCTGTGCTGTAACCATTGTGATTCTATGGCCGCAGACACCAGACCATCAAAGTTTTTGAAGGTTTCATGAGTAACTATGCTGTTACCATATTTTGGCCACTTGCCATAAAAATTAATTGTTTAAAAGCTTGAACATGAAGTATTAATATTTTATTTTTTTGAATGTTTTTAATTCTACAGAACAATAGTATTACTGGTTCCAGACTGTGTGTTAATTGTATTTTAATTGCGTTTAATTTTATGCAAGTGGTTGACATTAACTGGGCGTCACATGAGCTCACATAAATAGGCACAGGCGATTGGGTGAGGAGGTGTATGCTTGTAAATAAATATAAAAATGTGTAAAGATTTGGCTCCAGTTCTGTCCTTCACCATCTGGCTTTCTGGAATGAGACACTCTGATCGCTTTTATTTAGCTGGATTGTTGCATCAGGTGATAACGTAGGCAAAAAGCTTTTAAGTGGAAAATTCTCCTTGTTTCTGAAAAGTGAGTCACTAAAAACAAGCACAGCTTTTGAATGTTCTGATCACATCAAGTGTTTAAGTGGAGACAACTATACCAAGGGCAGAATTTTCCACAACCTGAGGTAAACAGGCAGTTTCTAAAGCATCAAACTTCAAACCCTTCAAGATGAACATTCACAGACTGTAGAATAATGTTGGAACATAGGAATTAGGAGCAGAAGTAGGCAAATTCAGCCCTTCAAGCCTGCTCCTCCATTCAATCAGATCATGGCTGATCTCTCCCTCCACTTCCCCACTTGTTCCCCATATCCCTTTATCCCATTTTTATTAGAAATATATCTTATCACCTTCTTGAAACCATTCAATGATTCAGACTCCACTGCGCTCTGGGGACAGCGAGTTCCAGAGATTCACTACGAACTAGGAGCAGGAGCAGGCCATTCAGCCCCTCGAGTCTGCTCCGCCATTTAATACAATCTTGGCTGATCTCGTCTCGGCCTCAACTCCACCTTCTTGCCTGCTCACCATAGCTCTTCAAACCCTTACTAATTAAAAATACTCTCCACCTCTTCCTTAAATTTACTCATCCACCACACTCTGAGGTAGTGAATTCCACAGACTCATGAAACTTTGAGAGAAAGAATTTCTCCTCATCTCTGTTTTAAATCATAGGAATCCTACAGTGCTGAAGCAGGCCATTCGGCCTATCGAGTCTACACCAACTCTGCAATGGAGCATCCCACCCAGACCCTATCTCCCGTACCCCACATATTTACCCTGCTAATCCACCCTAACCTACACATCTTTGAACACTAGGGGACAATTTAGCATGAGCAATCAACCTAAATTGCACATCATTGGACACTAAGGGACAATTTGATTTGATTTGATTTACTATTGTCACACGTATTAGCATACAGTGAAAAATATTTCTTCTTACGCGCTATACAAACAAAGCATATCGTTCATAGAGAAGGAAATGAGAGAGTGGAGAATGTAATGTTACAGTCATAGCTAGGGTGTAGAGAAAGATCAATTTAATGCAAGGTAAGTCCATTCAAAAGTCTGACAGCAGCTGGGAAGAAGCTGTTCTTGAGTCGGTTGGTACATGACCTCAGACTTCTGTATCTTTTTCCCAAGGGAAGAAGGTGGAAGAGAGAATGCCCGGGGTGCGAGGGGTCCTTAATTATGCTGGCTGCTTTGCCAAGGCAGCGGGAAGTGTAGATAGAGTCAATGGATGGGAGGCTGGTTTGTGTGATGGATTGGGCCACCTTTACCATAGTCAAACCACCTAGCCTACGCATCTTTGGAGTGTGGGAGGAAACCAGAGCACCTGGAGAGAACGTGCAGACTCTGCGCAGAGTCTACCGAGGCTACAATTAAACCCGGGTCTCTGGCGTACTGAGGAAGCAGTGCCAACCATTGTACCACCGTGCCATTTATCTGCCACTCCTTATCCTAGAACTATGACATCTTGTTCTAGTTTCTCTCCACGTCTACTTTGTCAATCTCTCTTATCACCTTTACCCCAAAGGCATAAGATTTGGGGAAGGTAAAATTAAAATCTAAGTTGACATTCCTGAATATGGGCAGGCAATGGCCTAGTGGTATTATCACTAGAATATTAATCCAGAAACTCAGCTAATGTTCTGGGGACCCGGATTCGAATCCCGCCACGGCAGATGATGGAATTTGAATTCAATATAAAATATCTGGAATTAAGAATCTACTGGTGACCATGAAACCATTGCCAATTGTCGGCAAAACCCATCTGGTTCACGAATGTCCTTTAGGGAAGAAAATCTGCCGTCCTTACCTGGTTTGGCCTACATGTGACTCCAGAGCCACAGCAAAGTGGTTGAATCTCAACTGCCCTCCTCGGGCAACTAGGAATGGGCAATAAATGCTGGCCAGCCAGCGACACCCATGTCACACAAATGAATAAGAGAAAATGCAAGGCATAAAACCATGGCACACCACTGAGGAAAGACAACAAGATACCTCAGGATGCGGTGATCAGCTACAATCGTGCTTAAAGGTCTGTAGATTGTTCAATGAAAGAAATATTGAGGGAGATCAGGTGTTGAAGTCATGTGAAAGAATGAATTGAAGCAATGGTGGCGTGATGAATCATGATTTCACCACAGCGAGAACACAGGGGCCACTGGAACGGGAGGAAGGAGATAGGGGCACTAAGCAAAGTAAAATGGAGAGAAATGTGAAAGGTTGAAGGGGAGAGAATGATTCTGCATTGCAAGAATCCCCGAATGGATGATCATCTTTTTCTTGTATCCCATCCAGGAAATGAGAAAGATGAGCTTGGGGGTCAAGGGCTTTGATTGATGATGGAAGTAGGGAGAATCTTTCTCTCCCCTGCCACGAAGCATTGACTGCCTCAGAATTCCCGTCACTCATGGTTGCAGTTTTGTCTGCATGATTTTCTTCAGGAAAAATTGATCTGTTTATAAGTCCGACATGGCTAAAGTAGCCCTCAACTGATCCTGATGTAAAACATCTAATGATATTCTTCTATAAATTAAATATTGCTTGTGGTGCTGAGTTGGTGCCTGTGGATTGCAGAAGAGGGTCAAACAGCTGCCACAAATCAGATTCCAGAGGAACTTTATTAGCTGCCCTTTTCATATGTTTTAAATAATTTTGAATATTTTCTGAGATTAATAACACTGGGGATTGAATAAAGGTGAGTTAGGACGAAAGATCCTGCTTGGAATTAAGCATTTCTAATCTTAGTATCTTGGAACCATAGAAGCTTCGAGAACAAAGAGGATGTTCAGCCCATCAAGCCTGGTGCAAACCCTTTGCTACAGAGATTCAAAATTTAAATTATTGTTTTTACAAGGTTTTCTCTCATTAACTTGCAGTGCTGCAGAGTCGAATGTTTTCAAACTTTTCCATATTTCACACCAAGGACAGAGTTCGTCACAATCTGAGATAAACAGGCAATTTCTAAAGCATTGAATTTGACACCCTTCAAGATGAACATAAACGTAGAAACATAGAAGGCAGGAGTAGGAGGAGGCCATTTGGCCCTTCGAGCCTGCTCCGCCATACATCACGATCATGGCTGATCATCCAGCTCAATAGCCTAATCCTGCTTTCTCCCCATAACCTTTGATCCCATTCTTCCCAAGTGCTATATCCAGCCGCCTCTTGAATACATTCAATGTTTTGGCATCAACTACTTCCTGTGGTAACGAACTCCACAGTCTCATCACCCTTTGGGTGAAGAAATGTCTCCTCATCTCCGCCCTAAATGGTTTACCCCAAATCCTCAGACTGTGATCCCTGGTTCTGGAAACACCCACCATCGAGAACATCCTCCCTGCATCTACCCTGTGTAGTCCTGTTAAAATTTTATAAGTCTCTATGAGATCCCCCCCCTCAATTGTCTGAACTCCAGCGAAAACAATGCTAACCTAGTCAATCTCTCTTCATACATCGGTCCCGCCATCCCTGGAATCAGCCTGGTAAACCTTCTCTGCACTCCCTCGAGAGCAAGAACATCCTTCCTCAGAAAAGGAGACCAAAACTGCACACAATATTCTAGGTGTGGCCTCACCAAGGCCCTGTATAATTGCAACAACACATCCCTGCTCCTGTACTCGAAACCTCTCGCAATGAAGGCCAACATGCCGTTTGCCTTCTTTACCGCCTGCTGCACCTGCATGCTTACCTTCAGTGACTGGTGCACAAGGACACCCAGGTCCCGCTGCACACTCCCCTCTCCCAATTTATAGCCATCAGGTAGTAATCTGCCTTCTTGTTTTGGCTTCCAAAGTGAATAACTTCCCATTTATAAAGAACAGGAAACCTTTCATAGACTTTAGAATCATAAGAGCTAAGAGCAGGGGTAGGCAATTCAGCCAGCGTTGCAATAGGTAATTGACATTAGTGATCAGCCTCAGATTCTCTGCCCTGCTCACAGAGTTTTGGGGACTAGATTCTCAGACCGCGCTGGGATTCTCCTATCCCGCTGATGTGAGCGCCACATTCTCCATTCTCGCTGGCAGCGGTAGTGGGGTGTGCGAGACCGAAGAATTCTGGCCTTGATGTTTTCTGTAAAAATCATATGTGGAATTCTCCCATCCCGCCCACGGTCGGTTTGGTGGGCAGGAGGGGAGCGGAGAATTTAACCAGAGCCAAAAAGTCAGAAACCCACTGGAGTAAAATCATGCTGCAAATCCCCCACTGGTAGGTTAATGGCAGGTCTGTCTTCCTGCTGGCTGGTGGCACGGACGCTATTTGTATCTCGTGAACGTTCATTAAAAAAGTTTTCCAATCTTGCGTACACCAGTGGGAAATTGTGTCAGTCTGAAATCCAATTGATAAGTTCATAGAATCCCTACAGTGCAGAAGGAGGCCATTCGGCCCTTCAAGACTGCACCAACCACAATCCCACCCAGCCCCTCTCCCCATAACCCATACATTTACCCTAGCTAGTCCCTCTGACACTGAGGGGCAATTTAGCATGGCCAATCCACCTAACCTGCACATCTTTCGGACTGTGGGAGGAAACCTGAGCACCCGGAGGAAACCCATGCAGACACAGGGAGAACGTGCAAACTCCACACAGACAGTGACCCAAGCCGGGAATCGAACCCGAGTCCCTGGCGCTGTGAGGTAGCAGTGCTAGCCACTATGCCACTGTTCCACCCATAAAGAGAGGCACATACAAGGTGACCCTCAGGACTGCCAGAGACTTTGAGATGAGTGCAACAAAGCCTTTCTGCCATAGTGCTGCACCATGCCTGATGTGCTGTGTACCAGCCTGGTGAGGCAGGCCCCTTTCTGTCTCTATCTCCATGCCAAGCTAGTCTTCATGTACAGCACCGTGCTGCTGGACCCATGGACCCTCCCTGTGTCACCCTCTCTACTGTACCTGGGGTTGAGACCTACAGGGGCCACCTCCCCGCCCCCCCCCCCCCCCCCCCCGCCCAATTCGACAAACCGGTGTCTGTCTGGACAGCACTGTGCTGTGGGACTCAGGCAGCCACCGCAACAAAGATCCAAAGTCCAACCAGGGCTTGAGTGTGAGGTGAGCCCAGGGGGAGGCCTAAAGAAAAGAAGGGGACAACGTGGAAGGAGGTCTGTGCGAGGAGTGGGGGAAGGGTGAGAGCTGATGGTGGCAGGCAGAGGGGATAAGAGGTGGATGAAGGGGACGAACAATGGAAGGCAGATTGAAGACCATGTGGAGTGAAGTTAGACCTCGACAAGGCTGCGTGAAATTCAGACAAACAAGGGGGTCTAAGGGATTGCATGTGTATAACTGGAAGGGGATGCACGCAGACTACAGATTATGGGATATGTGCCTGTTGGTGTGGCAAATTCGGGATGGTTCATGTGTACATTAAACAGGTTGCGGCTGCAATTTGCTCTGTGAAGGTCACGGTTGTCCATAGCCCTCCTTGGAAATGGGAACTTTGTCAAGGCCCGTGTTCCAGTTCAGGGGCTGGCAGACAGGAGTCAGAGAGTGCAGACGTTCCTGCTGTGCGACGGAAAGCGGTCATGGATGAGACCATTCTTCCGCTGCTGAACTGGATGGCGCTTCGCGGGCAGATGGCAGCTGCGGCTGATCTCCTGGGCCACGGCCTCCCGGGCCGGAGAGGGGAGCTCGGTGTGCTTTCACCACCCATTTCTTGTGTGGCGGTGAGCCTGGAATCCTCCAGTAAGGGCCTCAGGGGCCCTGGCAGTAAAAGCTGATGCTGCCTTCTTCTTGAGGCTGCCCAACCTTTATCTCTGGGTTCCGGACATCCTGCACAGTCTGTTAAAGACAGATGGGCTACAGAGAGTGATGTGAATGTGCTGGACTGGTGGTTAAACATGGCGGCGGGACCTGGGAACCCACCAGCTGACAGCGGGCACACGTATCAGTTGCCGGTCCACCAGGAGATTCGGAGGGGGAGCCCGCCTGTGCATAACTAATAAAGCCCAATATCCACTGGGGCGGCATGGTGGCACAGCGGTTAGCTCTGCTGCCTCACAGCACCAGGGACCCGGGTTCGATTCCCAGCTTAGGTCACTGTTTCTGTGGAGTTTGCACGTTCTCCCCGTGTCTGCGTGGGTTTCCTCCGGGTGCTCGGGTTTCCTCCCACAGTCCAAAGATGTGCGGGTTAGGTTGATTGGCCAGGTTAAAAATTGCCCCTTAGAGTCCTGAGATGCATAGGTTAGAGGGATTAGTGGGTAAATATGTGGGGCTAAGACCTGGGTGGGATTGTGGTTGGTGCAGACTCGATGGGCCGAATGGCCTCCTTCTGCACTGTAGGGTTTCTATGATTTCTATGTATTAGTACACAGTGAAAAGCATTGTTCCTTGCCACTATTCAGACAAAGCATACCATTCATAGAGAAGGAAAGGAGAGGGTGCAGATTGTAGTGTTACAGTCATAGCTAGGGTGTAGAGAAAGATCAATTTAGTGCGAGGTAGGTCCGTTCAAAAGTCTGACAGCAGCAGGGAAGAAGCTGTTCTTGAGTCGGTTGGTACGTGACCTCAGACTTTTGTATCTTTTTCCCAACGGAAGAAGGTGGAAGAGAGAATGTCCGGGGTGCATGGGGTCCTTAATTATGCTGGCTGCTTTCCAAGTAAGTGGCAAGTGTGGACAGAGTCAATGGATGGGAGATTGGTTTGCGTGATGGATTAAACTACCTTTTGTAGTTCCTTGCGGTCTTGGGCAGAGCAGGAGCCATACCAAACTATGACACAACCAGAAAGAATGCTTTCTCTGGTGCATCTGTAAAAATTGGTGAGAGTCGTCGTGGACATGCCAAATTTCCTTAGTCTTCTGAGAAAGTAGAGGCATTGGTGGGCTTTCTTAACTATAGTGTCGGCATGGGTGGGACCAGGACATGTTGTTCTGAGTAGATAACGGTCGGAATTCTCTGGCTATTCCTGGTCCGCCGTCGCTGCGGGTGAGAATGAAGAATTCGGCACTCAGCCAAATCTCTGTTCACTGCAGCGGGACTGGAGAGTCCCAGCCGCGGGCAAGATCGGAGGATCCAGCCCAATGTGTTTGGAGGTTTGTGTGCTCTCTCCGACACCCAGACTGTCCTCTACACGCTGGAAATGAAGTCTCTCACTGTGGCCTGCTATCCTCTGAAGGGATATGCCATTAAACCTTTGATTCTGGACTTTGGGCCCACATAAAACAATAACTCTTATTTCTATCGTGGTCTTGCCCTGCACCCCTTTATCTGCCTTATCCCTCTTTTATTGTATGAGTACAAAAGAGGTGAACATTGCAAAACCCCTTTCCTGCATATTGCGTGTGTGTAAAATAAACCATACTCTTATTTTATCTCACCTTGAGTTTGCTGTGGGATTATTAGGTGTGATTTGGAACGCTCCAAACTGAAGGCTTGGGGAAATCAGAAACACCTTTCTGTTTACGGATGGGCAGTGTGGGGATTTGGTATCGGGTGCAAAACCCAAAGGAAACATCACACTCTGGGGGTTCAGGAACATGAAGGAGCCTTCCCAGACCTTTCATAGAGGTCATAGAGTCATAGAGGTTTACAGCATGGAAACAGGCCCTTCGGCCCAACTTGTCCATGACGCCCTTTCTTTTTTAAAACCTCTAAGGTGATCCCAATTGCCCGCATTTGGCCCATATTCCTCTATATCCATCGTACCCATGTAACTATCTAAATGCTTTTTAAAGACAATATTGTACCTGCCTCTACTACTACCTCTGGCAGCTTGTTCCAGACACTCACCACCCTCTGTGTGAAAAAACTGCCCCTCTGGACACTTTTGTATCTCTCCCCTCTCACCTTAAACCTATGCCCTCTAGTTTTAGACTCCCCTACCTTTGGGAAAAGATATTGACTATGTACCTTGTCTATGCCCCTCATTATTTTATAGACCTCTTATAAGGTCACCCCTCAGCCTCCCAAGCTCCAGAGAAAAAAGTCAGTCTAACCAGCCTCTCCTTATAACTCAATCCATCAAGTCCCGGTAGCATCCTAGTAAATCTTTTCTGCACTCTTTCTAGTTTAATAATATCCGTTCTATGGTAGGGTGATCAGAATTGCACACAGTATTCCAAGTGCGGCCTTACCAATGTCTTGTACAACTTCAACAAGATGTCCCAACTCCTGTATTCAATGTTCTGACCGATGAAACCAAGCATGCCGAATGCCTTCTTCACCACTCTGTCCACCTGTGACTCCACTTTCAAGGAGCTATGAACATGTACCCCTAGATCTCTTTGTTCTGTAACTCTCCCCAACGCCCTACCATTAACTGAGTAAGTCCTGCCCTGGTTCAATCTACCAAAATGCATCACCTCGCATTTGTCTAAATTAAACTTCATCTGCCATTCGTCAGCCCACTAGCCCAATTGATCAAGATCCCGTTGCAATTGGAGATAACTTTCTTCACCGTCCACTATGCCACCAATCTTAGTGTCATCTGCAAACTTACTAACCATGCCTCCTATATTCTCATCCAAATCATTAATAAATGACAAATAACAGTGGGCCCAGCACTGATCCCTGAGGCACACCGCTAGTCACAGGCCTCCAGTTTGAAAAACAACCACCCTCTGGCTCTGTCAAGAAGCCAGTTTTGTATCCATTTAGATACCTCACCCTGGATCCCATGAGATTTAACCTTATGCAACAACCTACCATGCGCTACCTTTCATTGGACATTATCTCTCAAACCCAGTGGGCACAACTGAAAGATCACAGCAGGAGGCCAGGGTCTGATCCCACTGGATGAGGTAGGTGGGAGTGGGTGTGAAAGAGGTCAAGGGGTAGGGGTAAGCCAAGGCCCAAGATTTCTTCATTGCAGTTCTTTCTGGCTCACATGTCAACCTAAAATTAAAAACTTCCCTGCCTGGCCCATGGTTCTTCTGCAGGTAGGTTTGACCTGAGACAGAAACTCTTCTGAATAAAATAGCAACTGGAGCCCCAGTTGGACTACTTTGTTAAACAGGATTTCACTGTTGGTGCCCTGAATATAGCAGGAAGACAGCAGGGGCTTCAGGATAAGCTGTTCCCCTCATTTTAATTCCCTCTCCTCACTGCCAGGTTTCCATCAGAGATGGAGTGGATGGTGGGGGGTGGAGTTGAATTCAAGACCTGTGTTATCAAAATCTTGGGCAATAATGTAGATCTGAAGCAGATAAACTGTAAGGGCCCTCAGTGCTGCTCCTTGGGGTAATTCAGTCTCATATAATCCCTACAGTGCAGAAGGAAGCCATTTGGCCCATCAACCCTGCACCAACAACAATCCCACCCAGGCCCTATCCCTGTAACTATATATATTTGTCCTAGTTAGTCCCGCTGATGGTCAGGGGCAATTTAGTATGGCCAATGCACCTAACCAGCACGTCGTTGGATTGTGTGAGGAGACCAGAGCACCTGGATCCATGCAGACACGGGGAGAATGTGCAAACGACACTCAGACAGTCACCCAAGGCCAGAACTGGTCCCTGGTGCTGTGAGGCAGCAGTGCTAACCACCATGCCACCCTGCGATCACTTCTCTAACTAGTAGCCGCTGCATCTACTCTTCCAGTCAATTTTCACATCGAATCTCACAGGCCTGTTTGTGTAAGCACTTTTCTGGTGAACTTTATCAAGAGGGTTTCTGGAAATTTGGACAGACAATATGACTGGGCCCTTCCAACTTTTCATCTGGCCTGCCACTTCATAGAATCATAGAATCGCTATGTTGAAGTGGAAATTTTCCTGCTTCTTGACTGTGATAGAAAAACTCAACAAAGTTCGTTCCGACAAAATAATTAGCCTTTATTTACGAAAGACTGCATGCAGTTTTGGCTGAAAACTTGAGTTCAGAGAGCAGTTGGTACAACTTGCTAATTCCTCCTCAAGTCCGCCATTATACAAAGAATCAGTTCAGTATTTATACATAATCATTATCAGTTTGCGTGACCAGAGCATATTCAGGAATTCGGTTAGTAATAGAATTATAAGCAATGTCATTAATCATGTCATAACCTGCTGACCTCCTCGAACTTTTTGTCTCATCATTCATACCCTTATCTTGTCCTTTGATGGAACAGAAAAAGGTCGGTGACTCCTTCATCCCTGACCTTATCTTGTTTTATTTACTCATACAGCCTTAAGTTATGCAGAGTCAGCCTTGCTTATATTGTTCCAAATAGCTGACCAATTTTCCCATCATGCTATTCCTCAGTTCATACAACTTCTCACCTACAGTGCAGAAAGAGGACATTCGGCACATCGAGACTGCACCGACCACAATGCCACCCAGGCCCTATTCCCAGAACCCCACACATTTACCCTGCTTATCCCCCTGACACTAGGGTCAATTTAGCACGGCCAATCAACCTAACCCGCAAATCTTTGGACTGTGAGAGGAAACGGAGCACCCGGAGGAAACCCACGCAGACACGGGGAGAATGTGCAAACTCCTCACAGACAGGGTCCCTGGTGCTGTGAGGCAGCAGTGCTAACCACTGTGCCACTCTGCCGCCCAAACTCCTCGAAAGAGTTAAGAATTTTCCCCTCCTGAAATAACCAGAGCTGTCACATACTGGCTTATTTTCACCAAAGAAACTTTGATCTTATTCTTCAATTATTTGAACTGAAATAAATTTCAAGCCATTGGCCTTGTGAGGAAGAGCCGTGCAAAGGCTGTCTTGATAGCTTGTAATCCTAAAAGTGACAGACAGGTGGATATGAATTGTACAATCTCTCATCATGAGCTAGTCCATAGCATTGAGAGCAGTGACCTTCTCACAATTACAAGCTGCAGTGTTTATTCAGTCAGATTCTGCAGAACACTGTTAGAAACAGCTATTATGAATGACTCCAAATAAGGGGGTATGAACCCAAGACATAAAGCTGAGAACCTTGCAGTGCTTTCCCCCATATTAAAATACATGGATCTAGGGTAGCACGGTGGCACAGTGGTGAGCATTACTGCCTCACAGTGTCAGGGATCCGGGTTCGATTCCAGCCTCGGTGATTGTCTGTGTGGAGTTTGCACATTCTCCCCGTGACTGCGTGAGTTTCCTCCGGATGCTCCAGTTTCCTCCCACACTCCGAAGATGTGCAGGTTAGGTGGATTGGCCATGCTAAATTGTCCCTTAGTGTCCCAAGCTGTGTAGCCATGGATTAGCACAGTAAGAAGTCTCACAACATCAGGTTAAAGTCCAACAGGTTTATTTGGTAGCACAAGCCACAAGCTTTCGGAGCGCTGCTCCTTCATCAGGCGAGTGGGATGAATGCTTTGAAACAATAATAGATTACGGAACCCACTCACCTGATGAAGGAGCAGCGCTCCGAAAGCTTGTGGTTTGTGCTCCAAGTGGAGAGGATCTCCAAGAAGATTGCGCATATCGACACAGACATCAAGCCTGGTGTTGTTAAACTTCTTACTGTGTTTATCCCAGTCCAACACCAGCATCTCCACATCATGACTACCATCGACACCGCAAACCGCCGGCTCCAAGTGGAGAGGATCTCCAAGAAGATCGTGCATATTGACACAGACATCAAGTCCTGGTGTTGTTAAACTTCTTACTGTGTCTACCAAATAAACCCATTGGACCTTAACCTGGTGTTGTGAGACTTCTTACTGTGCTCACCCCAGTCCAACATTGGCATCTCCACATCATAGCCGTGGGTTAGCCATGGTAAATGTGTGGAGTTATGGAGTTAGTGGGAAATTCCTGAGGAGAGTCGGTGCAAACTTGATGGGCTAAATGGCCCCCTTCTGCATTGTTTCTTCACGCACCTGATGAAGGGGCAATGCTCCGAAAGCTCGTGCTACCAAATAAACCTTTAACCTGGTGTTGTGAGACTACTTATTGTTTCTTCAGAAGGAACTCTTCAAAATGCAGCTAATGAAAATACAACAAAACTTACTCCAACTTATAAATCAAAGAAAGGGTTTAATAAAGAAACATCATTACTCCAAACTTGGGGCCTCACCCTGGGCCAATCCAAGCTCACCACAATTCTACATAGTTCCTTATTTATAGTGAATCAGCTGATCAGCTGACTATTACATCTTGTTCCCATTGGTTACATTGCATCCAATCAAAGTTGTCACCAGTTACATTCTAACATGCATTGTAAGGATATTATGACAACATTGGAAATTTATGGAACAGAATGAGGTCTTTCAGCCCATTGTCCCTGTGCCAGCTGGAAAAGAGCTTTCCAGCCAATTCTCACTTTCCAGCCCTGGGCCATAGCCCCACAGAATAAGTGTACATTCCAAGTATCCTTTTTAAAATGTGATGAGGATTTCTATCTCTACCACCCTTTCAGGCAGTGAGTTCCAGAAACCCAACCAACCTCTGGGTGAAAGCATCTCTCAACTCCCTTCCAATCCTTCTGCCAATTACTTTAAATGTCTCTCTCCTCCTCTCCCTCCCCCCATCACCCCGGTTTTGTGAGCTGAATCAGTTTTGTGCTGTGTGTGCAGAAGGGTTCACAGGTGCGCAGAAAGGTGTGTCTACAATTGGGACAGCGGATTTAAGAATCTGGGCTCATGGAAGTAAACAAAGGGGAAAGCCACACTCCCCACCCAGCTTCACACGCATCGCCACTAGATGTGGAACCGGACCTCCACACTAGATGACAACAAATTACATCTACATAGCGTTTTTAATGTCGAAAATATCGGGCAGCAGTGGCACAGTGGTTAGCACTGCTGCCTCACAGCACCAAGGACCTGGGTTCGATTCCCGGCTGTGCGGAGTCTGCACGTTCTCCCCGTGTCTGCGTGGGTTTCCTCCGGGTGCTCCGGTTTCCTCCCACAGTCTGAAAGACGTGCTGGTTAGGTGGATTGGCCATACTAAATTCTCCCCTCAGTGTACCCGAACAGGCGCTGGAGTGTGGCAACTGGGGGATTTTCACAGTAACTTCATGGCAATGTTAATGTAAGCCTACTTGTGACTAATCAATAAACTTAATATCCCAAAGTGCATGCGGGCACAATCAAAAAATATACACCAGGTTACTCGAGGAAATAGTTGACCGGGGGGGGGGGGGTGCGGTGGGTGAGCAAATTGAGCAGGTTTGTTTTATGTGGCAATCATTACTTTGAGACAGAACACCAAAAAACAGGGACTGCAAAAGTCTCTTAAAAATAAAGCTCCAATCGATTATTTGACTCGGGAAGAATTGGTGTATGAATTGAAGGGACAGTGATCCTGTGGCACTTACTGTGATTACATCTCACAGTAAACTGGCCCACACAGAATGATCAATGGGCTGGGGGAAGTAAAGAGACCCATTTAAACAAGGACATTGTTGGAAGGTAACTTTCCAGACAATAGATGAGGTAATATTGGCCGCACACGATTACGCAACGAACGTTCTGAAAGTCAGAATTATTTCTTCCTTCCCCGTTCTTTTTATAACAGATTCAAAAAGCTGGAGGTAGTGATATATCTGACAGCTAGGGTGGGATTTTCTGGCCATGCTCGCCCCAAGAATGGAAAATCTCGCTTGAGGTCAATGGACTTTTACCTGGTCCTGTCCCGCCTACTATGATTCCCGTGGCGGGCGGGATGGGAAAACTCCGCCCGTCACCTATTATTGTTTCAAAGCATTCATCTCCATACAGAGTGGTACATGCCAGCCCCGTGTGTAAAGAACTTTGCCAAATTCGCAAAAGCTACTTATAAGTTTAGAAAATAATGAGGGGCATAGATCAGCTGGATAGTCAACATCTTTTCCCAAAGGTAGGGGAGTCTAAAACTGGAAGGCATAGGTTTAAGGTGAGACGGGAGAGATACAAAAGGGTCCAGGGGGCAATTTTTTCACACAGAGGGTAGTGAGTGTCTGGAAGGAGCTGCCAGAGGTAGTAGTCGAGGTGGGTACAATTTTGTCCTTTAAAAAGCATTTACACAGTTACATGGGTAAGATGGGCATAGAGGGATATGGGCCAAACGCTGGCAATTGGGACTAGCTTAGTGGTAAAAAAAGGGTGGCATGGACAGGTTGGGCCGAAGGCCCTGTTTCCATGCTGTAAACCTCTAATACTCTATGACTCTATGAGGTTGCATTCCTATCTTTAGAATTCTATGTCTCTGGCACTGTAATGCATCCTTCTCCAATGTTACTCAATTGTCTCTCTCCAATGGCGAGAGATATACATGAGCCCTTTGTGGACTCTAGCTAATAACTTATTTACTTTCATTACGATCAAGGGATAGGATTTGCAAACATATGGTTCAAATCATTTTTTCTTTCACTAGCTGTTGTGTTTTGGAATAATGTCAGAACATACCCAAATTCTTTGTAGCAAAACTCAAATGGCATATCTCTCAACAACTCAGCGAGTTTATCCAGTGACTAATGGGTCATTCAAATCCAGAGGGCCCCAAATCCAATTCATCTGTGTTGGTTTCCAGATCTCAGGCAGACTGGGTGGCACGTTGGCACAGTGGTTAGCATTGCTGTCTCACAGCACCAGAGACTCGGGTTCAATTCCGGTCTTGGGTGACTGTGCGGAGTCTATATGTTCTCCCTGTGCCTGCGTGGGTTTCCTCTGGATGCTCTGGTTTTTTCCTACAGTCCAAAAATGTGCAAGTTAGGTGGATGGGCCATGCTAAATTGCCCCTTAGTGTCAGGGGGATTAGTAGGGTAAATATGTGGGGTTACAGGGATAGGGCCTGAGTGGGACTGTTGTTGGTGCAGGCTTGATGGGCCGAATGGCCTCTTTCTGCACTATAGGCATTTTATTCAATGATGGGCAGGGATGGTGTAATCCAGGGATTACACCTAATCATTAACTCATGACCCCTGTTGAAACATGAACTTGTAGGAATCAGGTAAGCAAAGGATTAAACTGTTAAGCCTTTTGTGCTAAACAGCCTGTTCATGTGAACCGTTCAGGCTCGTACACATAGAGTGGCCCTCAGAACTTGTTTCCCAGCCAGAATCAATCCCTCAGGGATAGAGGGAGACAAAACGGGTCAACGAGGAGCACGTGGAGACACAGGGCATAACATATGTCACAGGAGCTAACGTACAACATTGTACATTACTCAAAGCATTGAAGGAAATGCAAAACCTTGGTCGGAATATCTATGAAAATATATGGCATGTGACATAACACAGAGTGCACAACAGTTCTGGTTAAAAGCAGGGATATTCCTTTCATTGAAAGAATGGTATGTTTGAGTGTCATATGGAGTAGGGACATTGAATAAGGACATCAAGGAACACAGTTGGTAGAAGCCTGTTCCTTGATTGATTTATTATTGTCACCTGTATTGGTATGCAGTGAAAAGTATTGTTTTTTGCACGCTATACTGACAAAACATACCGTTCATAGAGTACACAAGGGAGAAACAAAGGAGATGGTGCAGTGTTACAGTCATAGTTAGGGTGTAGACAAAGATCAGTTTAATATACGGTAGGTCCATTCAAAAGTCTGACAGCAGCAGGAAATTCATGAGATCCATGGGTCAGTTGCTATTGCTAATTTAACTGAATTGATTTTTATTTTTGTGCTGAGCTGTACCTGAATTTTAAAACATACAATCTCTTGGCCTCTCCCTCAGTGTATTAATATCCCTCTGTTCTCATTGTTAGGAAGAAATGACACTCGCATTGAGTTCCTTCCCCCATTCAAACACAGTTCATCAGTTTCTTTATTAACAAACACTGCTCATGTCACCATTAAACTCTCATCAGCTTGAGACAAACTCAGCTCTCACCAGCCTCACCAATTAACCAATTGTGTTTAATAATTTTCTCCATCGTCAGAAGTGAAGCAAAGTGAGTGATCCATTAACTGTGAAGATCTGATGTTGAACTGTGATCATTCCTTCTCACTCATGCTCTCTCTGAACACAAGTTATGATACAAGAATCATAGGCTCCCTCCTTGTCTCCCTGGATGTTGCTGCTTTGATTGTCGTTTTAGTGCTGTGCGTTAAGCTGCTGAGTTTTTCTCTTGCTTAAGATCAGTGTAATGCTCCCACGAGGTTTTTTAAACGATATGGTCAAGTCAAATTTAATGACCATGAATCCACTACTCCACAGTCATTGCAAATATCTCAATCACTTCAGAAGTTGCTTCCGTAGATTGATTGACACACTGAATTTCTGTTCGGCTGGGAGATGGTAGTTATACTGCTAGACTAGCATTCGAGAGGTCTAGACCAATGATGTAGAAGCACAAGTTCAAATCCCATCCTGGGAACTGGGAAATTTAAACATAGGGGTGGCACGAAAGCACAGTGGTTAACACTACTGCCTCACAACGCCAGGGACCCGGGTTCAATTCCGGCCTCGGGTCACTGTCTGTGTGGAGTTTGCACATTCTACTCGTGTCTGCGTGGGTTTCCTCCAGGTGCTCCAGTCCAAAGATGTGCAGGTTAGGTAGATTGACCATGTAAATTGCCCCTTAGTTTCAGGGGGACTTACAATGTGGGGTTACGGGGATAGGGCCTAGATGGGATTGTTGTTTGTGCAGACTCAATGGGCTGAATGGCCTCATTCTGCACTGGAGGAGTCTTTGATTCTCTGTTTTCTCCATGGTAACTGGGTCAGGATGAGACTTTTACCCAGTACATAGCAACTCCTCCCCAGTTTTAAAGTTTTAAAGTTTATTTATTAGGTCACAAGTAGGTTTACATTAACACTGCAATGAAGTTACTGTGATAATCCCCCAGTCACCACACTCTGGCGCCTGTTTGGGTACACTGAGGGAGAATTTAGAATGACCAATCCATCTAACCAGCACGTCTTTTGGATTGTGGGAGGAAACCGGAGCACCCGGATAAACTCACACAGACAGTGACCCAACCTGGGAATTGAACCCGGGTCCCTGGCGCTGTGAGGCAGCAGTGCTAACCACTGTGCTCCTGTGCCACCCTTGGATGGGTCAAGTTGCCAACCCTCCAGCTTTGGCCTGGAGTCTCCCGGATTTGGGGGTAATCTCCAAGACACTGCAATCCTGGAGGAAAATCACACAGGGACATTCACAAAATAAGGGGCAAATTTTCCCATTTCGCCTGCCACGGGAATCATGGCAGGCGAGGAGTGGACCATGGAAAGGTCTGTTGACCTCGGGTGGGGCGGGGGGGGGGTGGGGGGGGTGGGTTGGGGAGGGTGTGGAGGTGGGGGGCGGTGGTGGGGAGGGGGGGGCTCTTTGGCTGACGGTCAAGTATCATCCAATTGGGTTATGAGTCTCTTTGTTTTCCAATTGGCATAGGAAGGCAGTGCGTCACAAGGATGAATGTGTTGTCCAAATAGCGGCTGGAATGTGTCATGTGGCGAAACCTCCAGGAATATACTTAAACGCAGTTGCCAACTGTGGGTGGCTCGGTGACACAGTGGTTCGCACTGATGCCTCACAGCACCAGGCACTCAGGTTCCATTCCCGGCTTGGGTCACTGTCTGTGCTGAGTCTGCACGTTCTCCCCGTGTCTGCGTGGGTTTCCTCCGGGTTTCCTCCCATAATCCAAAAGACGTGCTGGTTGAGGTGGATGGGCCACGCTAAATTCTCCCTCAGTGTACCCGAACAGGCGCCGTAGTGTGGCGACTAGGGGATTTTCACAGTAACTTCACTGCAGTGTTAATGTGAGCCTACTTGTGACACTAATAAATAAACTGAAACTTAAAGTAGGGCTTATTAAAAATATTGTTCACGCTCCCATGGTATTGTTGGCAGAGCAGCCAGGGAGCACCATGTGGTTGTGCTGCAGTGAGACACCTAATCAGAGACAGAAGAGGAGACAGGAGATAGAGATTGGAGCCAATTAAAGAGACCAAGTTCCCATGACTGAATGGAGAGAAAAACTGGGATATTGATTCACTATTGTTCGTTTTGCAAGACTGCACATATTTAAAATCTCCACTGCTATCCCCTTTACAGCTGTTGAAGGTTATTAAATGTTTTGATCAGGTAAATAGGGAAAAATTGTCAATTGAGAAATGGGTCATTAACCAACAAACATATATTTAAAGTCAGTGAGTTCCATAGACTCACAACCCACTGTGAGAAGTAGCTTCTCCTTATCTCTGTATTGAACCCTCCCTCCTCTTACTCTAAATCTCTGACTTCTTGCCCTAGACTGTTCCAGAAAACATTTGGTTAATATTTACTTTATCAATCCCGTTGAGCATTTTATATCCCTCAGTTAAATCCCCCCTCATTCTTCTGTACTCCAGCGAGTACAAGCCCAAGCTCCTCATCCGACAGCCCTTCAAACCTGGAATCAATCTAGAGAACCGCTTCTGAACCGCCTCCCGTGTCTCTGCATCCTTCATCAAAGAAGGTGATCAAAACTGAACACAATACTCCAAGTGTGGTCTCACTATTGCCTTATACAATTGTAACAACACCTCTCTACTTTTATACTCGAGACCCTTTGCAATAAATGCCAAGATTTCATTTGCCTTCCTTGTAACATTCTGCACCTGCATTCCTACTTTCTGAGACGCATGCACAAGGACACCCAGATCCCTCTGCACAGATGCCTTTTGAATTTGTTTCCCATTTAAATAGCAATTTGCCCTTTTATTTTTCTGGCCTATTTTCGCGTTTATCCACATTAAACTCCATCTGCCAGACTCTTGCCCATTTCCCTAACCTGTCAATACCCATTTGTAAACTTTTTATCTCCTCATCACAGCCTGCTTTCCCACTTATTTTTGTGTCATTAGCAAATTTTGCTATGTTACGCTCTGTTCTTGCTTGTAGATCATTGATATAGATTGTGATTAGTTGTGGTCCGAGTACTGAACCCTGCGGGACCCCACTAGTTACAGGTCGCCAACTGGCAAAGGACTTATTTATCCCAACCCTCTGCTTTCTATCAGTCAGCCAATCCTTGATCCAAGCCGCTACTCTACCCCTTGGGATCTAACCTTCTGGATCAGTCTCTTGTGTGGCACCTTATCAAATGCCTTCTGGAAGATAGATCACATCCACAGGATCCCCATTATCTACCTTGCTGGTTACATCCTCAAAGAACTTGAACAGGTTTGTCAAACAAGACGTGCCCTTCACAAAACCGTGCTGACACTGACAAATTGAGCTTTGCTTTTCCAGATGCTCTGTCACCTCCTCTTTAATGATTGACTCCAGCAACTTTCCCACCACAGAGGTCAAACTGACTGGTCTATAGTTTCCCACCCTCTGTCTCTCTCCTTTCTTGAATAAGGAATTAGCATGTTTCCAGTCATAGAATCATAGAAACCCTACAGTGCAGAAAGAGGCCATCAGGCCCATCGAGTCTGCACCGACCACAATCCCACCCAGGCCCTACCCCCATATCCCTACACATTTACCCGCTAATCCCTCTAACCTACGCATCTCAGGACACTAAGGGGCAATTTTAGCATGGCCAATCAACTTAACCCGCACATCTTTGGGCTGTGGGAGGAAATCAGAGCACCCGGAGGAAACCCACGCAGACACGAGAAGAATGTGCAAACTCCACACAGACAGTCACCCAAGTCGTGAATCGAACCCAGGTCCCTGGAGCTGTGAAGCAGCAGTGCTAACCACTGTGCCACCGTGTTGCCCACACCACTGTGCTACCGTGCCGCCCACACCACTGTGCTACCGTGCCACCCACGGTACCATGCTGTCACTAACTTTTGCAGTCCACCGGTACTTTTCCGGAATCCAGGGAATTTGGGAATATCATAACTAATGCATCCACTATCTCTGCTGCTACCTCCTTTAACATCCTAGTGTATAGGCCACCAGGTCCCGGGGACTTATCTACTTTTAAACCCTTTAGTTTACTAAGTACCTTCTCTCTGGTTAGAGTAATTTCACCAAGTTCCACTGTATTAACTGCAGTTTTTGGGACAGAATTATCTTCTACTGTGAAGACAGAGACAAAGTATTGGTTTAGTGCCTCTGCCATCTCTGAGTTTCCCATTGTTACCCCACCATTTCCATCCCTCTAAAGGGCCAACATCTACTTTCACTATTCTCTTCCTCTTTATATTCTTATAGAAACTTTTAGTGTCAGTGTTTATGTTTTCAGCTAGCTTCCTTCCATGCTCCATTTTAGCATTTTTGAGATTGTATTTAGTCACCTTTTGTTGGCGTTTGAAGTTCTCCCAATCCCCCACGCTGCCACTAACTTTTGCAGTATTATTAGCCCTCGTTTTTACCCTTATGTTAACCTTGATTTCCTTATTAAACCATGGAAGATTTTTCACCCTTTTAAATTCCTCTTTCTTTCAGGAATGTACCTTGGTTGAGCTGTCTTTAATATCTCACTAAACAACTGCCACTGTTCTTCTACCGTCCTTCCATTTAATACTCTTGCTCAGTCCACTTGGGCCAACTCTTTTCTTAGGCCTGCATAATTACCCTTGCCCAATGCTAAAACTCGAGTATGTGATTCTGTTCTCTCACTTCCACGCTGAATTTGAAATTCTACCCATGCTGTGATCATTCCTTCCAAGTGGATTCTTAACTACAAGGCCATTAATCAATCCTTCCTCATTGGATAATACCAGATCTAAAGTAGCCAGTTCTCTGATTGGCTCCATAACATGCTGCTCTAAAATAACTGTCCCTCATACACTCTGTATGTACACTTCCTCAAGGCTACCCCCACCAAGTTGGTTAATCCAATCAATACGCATGTTAAAGTCACTCATAATTACTGCTGTGCCCTTTTCACAAGCCCTCCTCATTTCCTGATTTATACTCTGCCCTACTTCTAAAGTACTGTGCGGGTGGTCTGTAAATTACTCCTGGCAATGTGTTCCTTTCCTTGCTTCTTATTTCTACCCAGTCTGACTCAACATTTTGGTCTCCAGTGCCAATATCATTTCTGAATGCAGCCTTGCCGTTATCCTTAACCAATGGAGCAACTCCACGTCCTACACCTTGTCGCCTGTCCTTCCGGAATACTGAATATCCTTGGACATTCAACTCCCAGTCCTGATTGTCTTGTAACCACGTTTCAGTAATCCCCACCAGGTCATACCCGTTTGCCACTATTTGTGCTGTCATCTCATCAACTTTGTTACGAATACTGCGAGCATTTAGGTATAAAGTCGTTGAATAAATCTTACTGATTTGTCTTTCTCTCTCTCTCTCTGTCCTTATTTGCTGATCTCCGATGACATTGAGCCTTAAATCTCTAATACTCATCTCACCATAAAGCCTCTAACTCAATCCCCGGTCTGAGGCCTCGCGTGGGGGGTTTCGTAGCAGCAGCAGCCACCACCTCGTCAGTGCTGCTGGTGGGTATGGACTCTGAGATTAGCTGGTATCTCTTGGTGTGTGTGACCTCTGCTCCGGGTGTCCTGAGTGGCACAAAATGCAGCAGGTCTTCCTGCAAGGAGGCAACGTGATGACCTTGGCAGCTATCCAGCCGGTGACTGAGAGACCCCACCCCCCAACCTCAACAAGATTTCTCCCTGTGCTAAAGAGACTGACATCACAACCTTTCTTTACTTTTAATGTCCTGCTTTTATTTTGATCTTCCTTGGCACGTCATGGCATTGTACATTACAGGAGGAGATCATTCAATCTAACATGCCTGTGCCAATTCCTATAGAGCCATCAGATCAGCTCCCCATTCCTGCACTTTCCCTGTGGCCCTGAATGGTTTATTTCTTATTCAAGTTTATCCCAAATTCCTTTTAAGAAGTGTTCTATTTTTGCAATTGGCCCCAACACCTCTCCCAATCCGCTCACCTTTCCCTGCAGTTTGGGTGCCTCTTCCTCTAATTATACCTCTCTAATTATTTTTTTAAAACTTCCAGCTGAGTGTAAAGCTGTAAAATTAAACTTTACATTCAGAATTTGGTACGGGTTCTTTATTTTGGAATACTAATCAAGGACACCACACTCCCCGGATGTACTCCCTTCCACCTTCTTCAAATCAGGAAAAGAATCAGAAGCCTGAAGACACACCACCAGGTTCAAGAACAGCTTCTTCCCTGCTACCATAAGATTTTTGAATGGACCTATCATATATTCAGCTGACCTTTCTCTTCACCCTATCGGTAATTGTATCATTATATTTTCCACCCTTTTCTTTCCTTCTCCCCTTTGAACTTTATGAATGGCATGTTTTGCCTGTATAACATGCAAGAAACAATAATTGTCACTGCATCCCAGTACATGTGACAATAATAAATAAATTAAATTATGGGGCGATGTTCGAGGGGGTTTAGGATAACCTGAGACTAACAAGACTAATAGATTAGAATAGCTTAATTTAGAGTGAATATATAGAGTAAAACTACAAAGTACCTGGAATTACAAAGGTACTGTTTGCATAGAAACACATATAACCACTGTTAGAGAATTTAAACATGCATTTTTGGAAACATATTATATTCTGGATTAAAAACATACATCTTAGCCAATTACACTGTTTGAAGCATGTTGGGATATAGCAAAGTAAGAAGAACCACATTCTTTGAAAACAATACAGCTACTGAGAGAAGCAATATAGCTGTCTTATCAGTGCGGGCTTTAGAAAGTACAGGCTTCCCAGACAGAAGAATGAACAGAGTAATAACATTTTCCCAATAAGGGGTTGCTAAGTAGTCAGTGGGAAAATAACTTTTTAACTCTAAGGATCTACGTATTCAGGGTTGCTAGGAGGCAGTGGGAAAGATCTTTCGAACTCGACGGACCTACGTATTAGGGGTTGCTCGGAGACAGTGAGCAAGAACTTTTAGACTCTATAGACTTGTGTATTCTCATGCTACCAGAGAGTAGAATGTTATTGGCCAAGGTAAATGATTCATACTAAAATGATTGGCTCATGTCAGGCTAGGATGAGCAAAAAAGACGGGCAAATGATTTTTGAAAAGTGTTAATTGCAATACTGATAACAATGCAATTTAGAATAGTTTGGGATGCCTCAAATTATTCTCCTATGTGTGTGGACCAGGCCTGGGCAACAAAATACATCTTCGACCAAGATTACTGTCTCCATGAGTCCTTTGTACTTTGTCTCCCAAAAAACTCCTACAGGAGGTGCTGGCCTAGTGGTATTATCGCTAGAATAATCGAGACACTAAGCTAATGCTCTGGGGACCAGGGCAGATAGTGTAAGTCAATAAAAATATCTGGAATTAAGAATCTACTGATGACCATGAAACCATTGTCGATTGTCAGATAAACCCATCTGGTTCACTAATGCCCTTGAGGGAAGGAAATCTGCCATCCTTATCTTGTCTGACCTACACATGACTCCAGACTCACAGCAATGTGGTTGACTCTCAACTGCCCTCAGACAACTAAGGATGGGCAATAAATGCTGGCCAGCCAACGATGCCCATGTCTCACAAATGAATCAAAATCAAAATCAAATAAATCAAAGTGATTGCGGCAGTCTTTATTCATGTGTGTCTGACAGTGAAAACACAAGGGCAAATAATTTTAGAGAAAGTGTTATCTCAAAATGGGGCAATCCTGGCAGGAGTCAACCATCATTCAGGCAAGGTGGGGAGCTCAGAATAAAATGTCTGACATTTTATATGTGGTACACAGACAAGGACACTTAACACAATAAAACTACAGTAAAATTATTGAAGAAGGTTGGTTGCCAGTTAGTTTAATATTTCCTTGAGATAAGAGTTATTGATTTTCTATATTTGAAGACTCATCCTTTTAGTCTGATGGATGCCCTTTTGTTCAATTCATATAAGTAGGTTTAAGTTTGATCATTCCCTTTCTGCAAGGTAATATATAATTTCAATTGATTTTCTTAGAATATTGTTTCTCCCTCTGAAATTGTAATAAGTGTAACTTTTGGCTCATCGAGAAGCTGCCTCATTGCTGTGAGTCAGTTAGTTACTCGTGTGTTAGTCTACTCAGTATGATGGAAATCACTTTAATTGCAAGTCAGTTGACTTTCTGCCAAGTTTATTCCTGTGCCTACCTGAGATAGAGAGACCACAAAGGGTGGAAAGTAGCGCATGTTGGAACAGTACAGGGGGATATCTGCTGGAATTTTACCATCCCGTCCGCCCGAGGCTGGTAAGATCCCGCTCGAGGCCAGCGGAGAGTGTCGTTCTGCGAGCCCCACCCGCCCGGTTTCTGGGCCGGGCGAGGCAGTAAAATTCTGGCCATCCGTTCAAAATGCTGGATTCATACCAGAATATCAAAGTGCTGACTCCCTTCAACAATGGGTATGGTGGCACGGCGGCACAGTGGTTAACACTGCTGCCTCACAGCGCCAGGGACCTGGGTTCGATTCCCGGCTTGGGTCACGGTCTGTGTGGAGTTTGCACGTTCTCCCCGTCTCTGCATGGGTTTCCTCCGGGTGATCTGGTTTCCTCCCACAGTCCGAAAGACGTGCTGGTTAGATGCATTGGCCATGCTAAATTCTCCCTCAGTGTAACCCAAACAGGCGCCGGAATGTGTCACCTAGGAGATTTTCACACTAACTTCATTGCAGTGTTAATGTAAGCCTACTTGTTACACTAATATATAAGCTTTAAACTTAATTAGAGTAGAGGCAGGTAGGGGGTGGGGTTCCCCACCTGACACCCACCCAACCAAATAAATTCCATCTTTACCCAAACTCACCATGGAGGTGGGCAGTTAATTCTGCTCAAAGTATCAGCTCCATACTCATCCCTCAGATGGAGTGTCTCTGTCCCTGCTGTGCAATTGCACCTCTCATGTCACAGTATTGAGTGGCTTTCTTTTTTAAGTTGCGGGAAAAGCAATTGGTGGCGTAGCTTCCCATCATCCCGATTCTGTTACAATGGCCCCATGGGAAGTCAGGCATGTGACGAATCGTCCTCACTGACAACAATTGCAGAAGTCTGTGAAGGTCGACATACCCATCATACATCTGCCTTCACCACCACCTCCCGTGGTTAGCTCCTCACCAAGTAGCCTTTGTCAAATTGCCCAGATTCAAACAGGCAGCAATTATTTAATTTTTTGGCTTTTTCACGTCTGCCTTGAAATCCAAATGCTCACATTTAATTTTCAAAGCGGCAACCTCAGCTTTTTGATTACTGGAACTAAATGGAGTGAACAGAAGAACCCAAGAAAGTCACCAAATAACCTAACTGTTTGATTCCTTCTCAGAGAGGCTGAGCTCTGAGCTGCTGGTCACAATTACATAGGAATTCCCTCAGGCTGCCACTGATTGTTCCTTATCGAGGAAAACTTCGGAACGTGTGCTTTGCAAATGAGCAGATGTGTCCACATAAATTTTTAACAGGCCCCATTTCCAGCCTCCAATTGAATTATTCCTTTTTTTCACCCTAGGAAATCCCGCTGGAGTTATCCCAATGTACTGGGACTGGTGTTATCTGAGAAAAGTCCCACATTCACATGTTTTATACAGTGCTGATAATTGGCATATTGAACTGCGATAATTGGTAGACAGTGTGGCAATGATTGGGCATGTGGAACCACGGTAATTGGTACAGCGAACTGTAATAATTGGTACACGGGTCTCGATTATTGGCACACAGAAATGTGATAGTTGTCAGAATTCAGGCAACATGTACACATGACTGTGTGGTAAAGCATAAGACAGTGATAATTGGTACACAGAACCACAGCGAAGGATGCACGGATCAGCAGATTGGTGTGCCAAGGTGCTCCGCATATTGGAGCCTTGATGCTGATCTTGGTTTCAAATAGCACTTGTACATAAATGGAATTGCACCCGACTGGAAACTCAAGATATGGCCCTGAGAGTCATAGAGCCTTAGAGATTTACAGCATGGAAACAGGCCCTTTGGCCCAATTTGTCCATGCTGCCCAGTTTTTATCATTAAGCTAGTCTCAATTGCCCGTGTTTGACCCATATCCCTCTATACCAATCTTACCCACGTAACTGTCTAAATGCTTTTTAAAAGACAAAATCGTACCCACCTCTATTACTACTTCTGGTAGCTCGTTCCAGACACTCAATTACTCTCTGTGTGAAGAAATTGCCCCTCTGGATCCTTTTGTCTCTCTCCCCTCTCACCTTAAACGTATGCCCTCTAGTTTTAAACTCCCCTACTTTTGGGAAAAGATGTTGACTTATTTATGCCTCTCATTATTTTATAGACCTCTATAAGATCACCTCTAAGCCTCCTATGCTCCTGGGAAAAAGTCCCAGTCTATACAGCCTCTCCTTATAACTCAAACCATCCTAGTAAATCTTTACTGCACTCTTTCTAGTTTAATAATATCCTTTCTATAATAGGGTGAGCAAAACTATTCACAGTATTTCAAGTGTGGCCTTACCAATGTCTTGTACAACTTCAACAAGACATCCCAACTCCTGTATTCAATGTTCTGACCAATGAAACCAAGCATGCCAAGTGCCTTCTTCACCATTCTGTCCACCTGTGACTCCACTTTCAAGGAGCTATGAACCTGTGCCCCTAGATAGCTTTGTTCTATAACTCTCCCCTAGCATTAACTGAGCAAATCCTGCCCCAATTCAATCTACCAAAATGTATCTCTTCACATTTATCTAAATTAAACTCCATCTGCCATTCATCAACCCATTGGCCCGGTATGCCTCTCATTCAACTGAGAGGGTGGGATGCTCGTGGTGTGCTGGCTACATTGAGATAGATAAGGTCCCATAGACTGGAATAGGGAGGTGAAGGAGAAGACTTTTTAAATTTGATTTATTCTCATCACATGTATTGGGATACAGTGAAAAGTATTCTTTCTTGCACGCTTTCATAGACAAAGCATACCGTTCATAGAGTATATAGGGAGCAGGAAAGGAGAAGATGCATAATATAGTGTTACAATCATAGCTGGGGTGTAGAGAAAGATCAACTTAATATATGGTAGGTCCATCCAAAAGTCTGATAGCAGCAGGAAAGAAGCCGTTCTTGAGTCGGTTGAAACGTGATCTCAGACTTTTGTATCTTGTTCCTGATGGAAGGAGGTGGAAGAGAGAATGTCCGGGGTGCATGGGGTCCTTGATTATGCTGGCTGCTTTTCCAAGGCAGTGGGAAGTGTAGACGGAGTCAATGGGTGGGAGGCTGGTTTGCGTGATGGACTGGGCTACATTCACAGCCCTTTGTAATTTCTTGCGGTCTTGGTCAGAGCAGGAGCCATACCAAGCTGTGATACATCCGAAAGGGATGTTTTCTATGGTGCATCTGTAAAAATTGGTAAGAGTCGTAGTGGACATGCTGAATTTCCTTAGCCTCCTGAGAAAGTAGAGGCCTTCGTGGGCTTTGTTAACTGTAGCGTTGGCATGGAGGGACCAGGACAGGTTGTTGGTGATCTCGATACCTGGAAACTTGAAACTCTTGACCATTTCCACTTCATCCCCATTGATGTAGACAGACACATGTCTTCCACTACACTTCCTGAAGACACTGAAGACATATGGAAGAATGGCATAACTGCCAACGCAAAATGACAGAGAGATAGAGGGATAGTCGGAGGGTTGCAATCAGACAAGATAATGGTAATGACTTTGGCCAGGACAGTCTTTACGCTGTGAGCTGGGCTTAAATGAGGGAACTGTGGGGATCCAGGAAACAAAGGCTCAATAACCTTGGAAACGGAAGGGATGGGGGGGTGGAGTGCCCAGATCAGTCAGGAATGAGATTATTTGAGGAGAATGGAGACAGCAACAAAGCAAAGGGTGTTGTTATTTAGGAATAGGGAGAGAGATCAAAGTGGAAATTACAACGGGAGCTGTGAAATGACTGACATGTAATGGACTATGTAGCCGGCTGTATGAATTACGGCGATGGGGAAAGAGTCACTGCTTGCAAACCGAGCTGTCAGTGTTGAACTGTCAATAGGTTCATTCGAGGTGACATCGCTCTGTGGCACGACAAGATGGTATGTGACTGAATAAGAAGCTGCAGTTGAGTAATGAACTGACCTGGTTGACAGTGTCGTGGCCCCTCGGAGTTATGGTGGACCCACTGCTGACCTCTAATCTCTCAGTGTATAAAGACTAACCTTAGCGGAATCTGATCAGGCTTCATCCAAAAGCACAAATTCCCGGTGGTTCGGATCTGCAGTATACTATCTGAGTGTGGTGGAGGCAAATTCAATTTTTGCTTTTAAAGTGAGAACTGGATATTTATCTGAAGGTTAAAAATTTGCAGGGTTACGGGGAAAAGATAGGGGAATGTGACTAGGTGAGTTGTTCTTGCAGAGGGCCAGCATAGATACAATGGGCCAAATGGCCTTCATCAATGCTATAGCCATTCTATGGTGTGAATATTCAGGATGGCATGCACTCGGGACCTGCCATCCTGAAGTTGGGCTGTAACCCTTCCCCGCTGACCCCCGACAGGCCAGCTCACACTTCAGGCTCAATTGTGTGTTGATTGGCAACAGGTGGGACATCCACCCAACCTTTGGAAGGAAATCCTGCCTTGGAGAGCTGTTAGCCAATCAGGTTAGCCAACAGCTCTCCAACCTGTGCAGGCGCAGCACTCCAGGTACTGCAGCCCTGTGTCTGAGCTCAAGTCCCAGGACCCTGGGGGGCAGGAGAGTAGGGGATTCTCTGAGGGATTATGAGGGGGGGTGGGCGATCCCAGTGTTGAGGAGTAGGACAGTGGAAGAGGGGGGGATGGGTAGGGGTGAGGCAGAGGATGAGGTGGGTGGGGATGGAGGGAGGGGCCAGGAGTGGGGTGGGGAGGAGGTGGGGGGGTAAGGGATTGGGGAGGGCTGGAGCTCCCAGGTCCTGCAGAGGAGGGCACCCAAAGTCTGAAAGGGCCTTCAGATTGAGGCACCCACCACCACCCACTGCCCTGAAGTAGCCATTAAGCAGCTACATAAGTGAAAGGGTGGTTCATGCTCGTTCCACTTTAAAATTGCATCTGGGCCAGGTTGGGCAGGAATCCCGTCCATGCAATTTTACATAGTGTGGCACAATGGCACAGTGGTTAGCACTGCCACCTCACAGTGCCAGGGGCCTGGGTTCAATTGCAACCTTGGGTCACCATCTGTGTGGAGTCTGCATGCTCTCCTCGTGTCTTCATGGGTTTCCTCCGGGTGCTCCCGTTTCCTCCCAAACTCCAAAGATGTGTGGGTTATGTTGATTGACAATGCTAAATTGCCCTTTAGTGTCAAGGGGATTGGTAAATACATGGGATTACAGGGATAGGGCCTGGATGGGATTGTTGCTGGAGAAGACTCGATGGACCAAATGGCCTCCTTCTGCACTGTAGGGATTCTATGATACACACTCCCGCCCACCCCCCAACATCACCTCAGAACCTGCCTGGGGAGCGCATAAAATTCTGACCTATGATTCTATTTGTGGTAGAAATAGAAACGGAACAGTAGAGAAGCGGGGGGGCATCCGGTCTATTAACAGGTAAATGCAGAGCCGTACTGACACAGCAAGGCCCATCCAGATGAGGAAATGTGGCCTTCTGCAAGCTAATTCATGCTAAGTACCCCGTCAGAAAGGGATCCTATTATCTAGTGTCTAACGTCGCACTCAGCGGAGGTTTTGCATTGCTGTAAATATCCTGTCTCACGGTGCAAGCTGCTTCAGTGGAGACTGAAATTGCGACTTGTTACATTTACAAACACCTGCTTTCTATTCCCGTCAGTTCAGCAGTTGTCTGCATGTGTGAAGTGAGCCTGTGTGAAAACTTGCTTAAAATTCCATCAAGTAGTTTGTATTCAATAGGCTTCCTCGCACAGTGATTCATGTGGATCCTCTAATACGTTTAATGGATGAATTCTGTCGAAAGACGTCGGGGATTTTAATGAGATGGGCTCCAACTCGTATTCCTGTATGAGTGGTTTACATCAGTGCCAGTCTCCTCCTTTATAGTGAAATGTTTCTTGCAGGCAGCTAACTTTAACTGCTCCACTGTGCAATTTATTCCACACATTGCGAGTTGTAAACTCCTTCATTCTAGGGGGAAAAAAAACAATGCATCTGAGAAAGATAAAGCAAAATGAAGCAATCAGAATTGCCTCATCGAAGCAGCTTTAGAATCATTAATATTTCTCCGAACCGTGTAAGTAACAGATTTAATTGTTGATTTTTCTTCCCGCATTTAATCACACATTTGGCTTGGCTTATTGTGTGACTGGAGTGTTAGTCAAGGGAGGCGTTGGCCCAGTGGTATTATCACTAGATTATTAATCCACAAACTCAGCTAATGTTCTGGGGACCTGGGTTCGAATCTCACCACGGCAGATGATGGAATTTCAATTCAATAAAAAATAATATCTGGAATTAAGAATCTGCTGATGACCATGAAATCATTGTCGATTGTCGGAAAAGCCCATCTGGTTCACGAATGTCCTATAGGGAAGGAAATTTGCCATCGTTACCTGGTCTGGCCCATGTGTGACTACGGAGCCACAGCAATGTGGTTGATTCTCTCAACTCCCCTCTAAACAAGAGCAACTAGGGACGGGCAATAAATGCTCATGTCCCATGAATGAATAGAACAAAAGTTTGAGTGAGGAAGCAGGGGCAGCTTTCCTGACCTGTTGGGAGGTGGACTGGGGGAACCCCAAAAGGGGCGGGTAAGTGTTAAATTTTCTTCCAATCACCTGCACTTCTTCCAACTCCCATAACTTGTACCACTTTCTTTAAAGTTTAATTTTTTAAGTTTATTTATTAGTGTCACAAGTAGGCTTACATTAACACTGCAATGAAGTTAATGTGAAAATCCCCCAGTCTCCACACTCTGGCAACTTTTCGGGTACCCTAAGGGAGAATTTAGCACGGCCAATCCACCCAACCAGCACATCTTTCAGACTGTGGGACGAAACCAGAGCACCTGGAGGAAACCCACTCAGACACCGGGAGAATGTGCAAACTCTGCATTGACGGTGACCCAAGCTGGGAATCGAACCCAGATCCTGGCGCTGTGAGGCAGCAGTGCTAACCACTGTGCCACCGTGCTGCCCACATAATGGGGGGTGGACAGTTACATCATCAAATAGGCAATAGGCTGCGTTAAAGGTGGCAGTGAACGGTGATACGCATGGAGTTACAATGGAATAATGGGAAAGGTAACCAATGGAAAGCCTAAAAGTTCAACCCAAGGGCCATTCTATTCCTGTTGCACATCAATGATCTGTAAGAGGGAGTATAGACAGGGTCATTAAGATCTGCTGCTGGCATCAGGGTAGGCTGAAAGGTTGGAGACAACCATGATCTGGCTTGTCTGATGCAGATCATGGAATGACACAGATCAGAAGGAGGCTATTTAGCCCCTCGTGCTAGTGCCAGCTCCTTGAAAGAGCTATTGAGTTAATCCAAGACTTTCCCACAGCCCTGTCAATGTTCTCCCTTCTCATTTGAATGCTGGTATCGAATCTGCTTCCACCACCATTTTAGGCAGTGCATTCCAGATCACCACAACCCTTTGGGGGCGTTTCTCCCAAAAATGTTGTAAGTGATGAATTTACAGGAAAAATGGCACAAATCACAATTGTTTTCTCAGTGTGAGTTCAGACTCGAATTTCCCCACTCCGTGCAATGCAGAGGTCACAATCAGGAATATCATTAAAGGTTTGGGGGGTAGGGCCCATTCACGCCAGATTTTGACGGTTCTGGAACTCTGCGCATGCGCAGTGGCCCCGCACTGTCAGACTCCCCATTTGCTGGCCCCTGCAGTTCTGCCCCTCCAGCGCCCCCCATGGCCCAATTGCAGCCCCCACAAGCATTCCCGAGCCAGCCCTGACCCCCCCTCCGTCCAGGAATGCCCCGATCTCCAGCTTCACCCGCCCCCAAGGGTGATGATCCCCCACCCCGGCAGACACCCCCACCTCCCCCACAGGAGGCAGTTACCCTCCTGGCAGAGCCCCCCCACCCTAGCAGACACCCCTTCCGTGGGAGGCAGACACCCACCCTGCGGCAGACACTTCCCCCCCTCGCCTCAGCCCGCTCCAATCACTGGCCTCCCTCCAGCTCCGATCGTTCCAAATGGCAGAGTGGCAGCGGGACCCCCCACCTCCACCGATCACCTCTAGGCCACGCCCCAGCTTGCCCTGCCCCTAAGCACCGCCCCAATAGGCCCTGCCCTTTTGGCACTGCCTGATGCCCGGTGGGCAGTGCCAAGGTGCCTCTTGGGCATAGGCACTTTTCCCCTTGGTCTGTGCCAGGGGCACAGACTGGCATTGCCGGGTGCCCATGCCCTGGGCTACCAACCCCCACCGCCTAACACCTTGGGGGGCCCTGATTTCACCCCCCCTTCACTCCAACGGGGTGTCCTCCTAGTTCCCCGAACATGGGGAGCTACTCTAAATTCCGCCGGACTGAAATACTCCTGGTGGGGTGGGAGGTGCTATCAGACCCCGAGAATTCAGTCTCGGGCCCGATAATCACATTCAAATTACATTAAAATAAGATTAAAATGACTTACCTGCTGTTCCCGCCAGTTTCCAGCGTGATCCGAACCGCGCCGATATCTGTTACTGGGAGACGCGCGTGCATCGGGAACGCATGTGCGAATCCCGCGAATCGGCGCACGTGCGAATCTCCTGGCCTGACCCGCCAAAAAATGAGTGGGTCGGAATTGGAGAATTGCCCCCCTCTGTTTCAAAGAAGTGGCTTCCCTTGTGGTTTTAGGTCATTGTGACAACTACTTTAAATCTGTGACTATCGGTAATGATTATTGCGTCACTGCAGTTTCTCCTTACTTAGCGTGTCAAAACTATCGATGGCTTTGACCACCTCTTTATCTTAACATTTCTTGATGTGAGGAGTCCAGTTTCTCCAGTCATTCCAGAGTTCCTCATCCTCAGTACCATTCCAGAAAAATACTTTCACACCCTTTCCAAAGTCTTGAGGTCCTTCCGAATATCTAAATGGATCGAGAAAAATGCAGAAGCTGAGTTGAGAAATGGCAAATTAAATTCAATTTGGCGAGTCGATAATGTATGGTAATGGCAAATAAAGCAGATTATGTCAAAGCCAAAACACTGAAGGGTCAACCTGAATTGAAACATTGGCTCTATTCTCTCTCCACTGATGCTGTCAGACCTGCTGAGATTTTCCAGCATTTTTCTGTTTTTATTTCGGATTCTAGCATCCACAGTATTTTGCCTCTAGATTATAGAATCATGGGATCTCTACAGTGCAGAAGGAGGCCATTCAGCCCCTCAAGCTTACACTGACACCCAGGCCCTATTCCTGTAGTCCCACGTATTTAGTCTGCTAATCCCCCCAACACTAAGGGGCAATTTAGCATGGCCAACTAACTTAACCCGCACATCTTTGGACTATGTGAGGAAACCAGAGCACCCGGAGGAATCCCACGCAGACACGGGGAGAACATGCAAACTCCATACAGACAGTCACCCAAGGCCGGAATCGAACCCGGGTCCCTGACGCTGTGAGGCAGCAGTGCTAACCACTGTGCCACTGTGCCGCCCCTATATCTTGGGTTGGTTGACACAGAGTAGAACGACAAAATCACAGGCATCAATACTGAGCCTGCAGAGACATCAGTCTGCCCTGGGCGTAGTTTTGGACACTGAGGGTGCAATTTTCCTGTCCCAGCCGCCACGGGAATTGGAGTGGGCCGGACACAGACTATGCAAAGATCTGTTGATCTCGGGCGAGATTTTCCGGCACTCAGGTGAGTGTGGCTGGAAAATCCCAACTGGAAAGCATGCTGTACGACATCAAGAGCTGTCCACCTAGCACCTGGTATTAAAGACCTGATGACAAAGAGAAAATAAGAAAGCTGATCTTAATTCTCATAGAATAGAATCATAGAATCCCTACAGTGCAGAAGAAGGCCATTCAGCCCATCGCATCTGCACCGACCACAATCCCACCCAGGTCCTATCCCCATAACTCCATGTATTTACACTAGCCAGTCCCCCTGACACTAAAGGGCAGTTTAGCACGGCCAATCCACCTAACCCGCACATCTTTGGACTGTGGGAGGAAATCGGAGCACCGAGAGGAAACCCATGCAGACACTGGGAGAACGTGTAAACTCTGCACTGACAGTGACCCAAGCCGGGAATCGAACCTGGGTCCCTGGCGCTGTGAGTGGCACGGTGGCACAGTGGTTAGCACTGCTGTCTCACAGCACCAGTGACCTGGGTTCGATTCCCGGCTTGGTTCACTGTCTGCGTGGAGTTTGCACATTCTCCCCGTGTCTGCATGGGTTTCCTCCGGGTGCTCCGGTTTCCTCCCACAGTCTGAAAGACGTGCTGGTTAGGTGCATTGGCCCGATCAGGTGCCGGAATGTGGCGACTAGGGGAATTTCACCGCAACTTCCTTGTGACCAATAAATAAACTTTTTTTTGAGGCAGCAGTGCTAACCACTGTGCCACCGTGCAGCCCCGTGACAGAAGATTAAATGGGGATTTTGTCGAATTATTCAATGTGAAGAAATGAACAGGTTTAACCTTGAAAAACTATGGCTTCAGGAAGAAGCGTGCAGGGGGGTCCTTTGGATGAAACTCACAGGATGAAAGCTAGGCATGGAGCAGTCGGACAAATGAGGGTGGTGAATTGAGATTGGACTGCTCATCGAGGGGGAGCAATGCCGATATCATCAATCAATTTACGGTGGATTGGACTCAGTGAGAAAGTCAATTGGGAGATTGCAGATAGTGAAATGTGTATTCTATTTGTGAGCTCTGGGGCTGAGCAGACAGTCCAAATTGGTCTTTTCCAGTTCTGAACATTTCTAACTTCCTAATACTTCACAACAAAACAATTCCTTCGGCCCTATAAATGCCAGATTTTTGTTTTTTTTTTCTAAAATTAAAAATGGGCGAGCATGAATAAAGTGAAGCACAGAAGCAGCTGAATAATATCATAGAATCCCTACAGTGCAGAAGGAGGCCATTCAGCCCATCGAGTCTGCACCGACCACAATCCCACACAGGTCTAATCCCCATAATCCCATGCATTTACCCCAGCTAGTCCCCCTAACACTAAGCAACAATTTTAGCATGGTCAATGCACCTAACCAGCGCGTCTTTCGGACTGTGGGAGGAAGCCAGAGCACCCGGAGGAAACCCACGCAGACACGAGGAGAACGTACAGACTCCACGCAGACAGTGACCCAAGTCGGGAATTGAAACTGAGTCCCTGACGCTGTGAGGCATCAGTGCTAACCACTGTGCCACTATGCCATCCCAAATATACCGGTTACTTGAATCTTGCTAACTGAATCCTAGGTGGCCCCGAATTTGTAGTAATTACAATGTTCTTGGATTATATTCGGTAAACTGCTAGTGACCCAACATTAATACCAACCCTCAGCATCTTCACTAATGACTTGCCTGCCAGTGCCCACTTGCTGTAAAGTGTTGGTTACAGTTTGGCTGAAGATGTTTTCCGAGTCGCACGGAGGTTTACTATAGTCTTTATTGACACTTGGAGCTATTTACAAATATACATGGAAGTGTACAAGCTAGGAGTGTCTCCAGGCTTGCCGGTACACAAGGCTCTGTCCAACACTAGTCTGACCCTGGGTATGGGGTATGTGCTCTCTCACATCACTGTTGTCAGTACTGTATTCAATCCCACATTAGCCCTTATACTACGCCACCTCCAATCATTTATCCAATGCATTACTAGTCACTGGACTAGGAATCCAGAGACCCAGGGTAATGCTCTGGATCTTGGGTTTAAATCCCACCATAGGAGATGGTGGATTTTGAATTCAATAAAAAAATCTGGAATTAAAAATCTAATGACGACCATTATTGATTGTCGTAAAAACCCATCTGGTTCACTAATGAAATGGTCAATGCCTCTATTCTCCCTATCAAAGTGCATAACCTCACACTTTCCCACGTTGAATTCCATCTGCCACTTCTTTGCCCAATCTCTTAGCCTGTCCAAGTCATTCTGCAGCCACCTCACTTCCTCAATACTACCTGTCCCTCTACATATCTTTGTATCATCCACAAATTTAGCAACCATGCCCTCAGTTCCATCTTCCAGATCATTAATGTATATAGTGAGGTCAGTAGTGGGGATGTTCGCTGATGATTGCACAATATACAGCACCATTTGCAACTGCTCAGATACTGAACCAGTCCATGTTGGAATGCAGCAAGAAATGGACAATATTCAGGCTTGGACTGACAAGTAACATTCACACCACATAAGTGTCAGGCAATGACCATCTCCAACAAGAAAGGATCTAATTAATGCCCCTTGATATTCATTGGCATTACCATCACTGAATCCCCCACTATCAACATCCTGGGGGTTACCATTGACCAGAAACTGAACTGGACTGGCCATAAAAATATTATAGCTAGAAGAGCAGGTCAGAGGCCTGGAATTCTGTCGCAAGCAACTCACCTTCTGACTCCCCAAAGTGTGTCGACCATCTACAAGGCACAAGTCAGGAGTGTGATGGAATACTCTCTACTTGCCTGGATGAGTACAGCCCCAGCAACACTCAATAAGCTTGACACCATCCAAAACAAAGCCCACCGCCTGATTGGCACCCCAACCACAAACATTCAATCCCTCCACCACTGATGCACAATGGCACGATATGTACTATTTACACGATGCACTGCAAGATTCACCAAGGTTCCTTAGCTTAACGTCCGCAGTTGGGAAAATGCTGGAATCCATCATTAAGGAAGAAATAGCAGGACACCTGGAAAAGAATGGTTCAATCAAGCAGACACAGCATGGATTCATGAAGGGAAAGTCATGTTTGACCAATTTACTGGAATTCTTTGAGGATATAACGAGTGCGGTTGACAGAGGGGAACCGGTGGATGTGGTGTATTTAGATTTCCAGAAGGCATTCGATAAGGTGCCTCACAAAAGGTTGCTGCATAAGATAAAGGTACAAGGAGTTGGGGGTAAAGTGTTAGCGTGGATTGAGGATTGGCTATCTAACAGAAAGCAGAGAGTCGGAATAAATGGGTGCTTTTCCGGTTGGCAATCAGTGACTAGTGGCGTGCCACAGGGATCGGTGCTGGGGCCTCAACTATTTACTATATACATAGACGATCTGGAGGAGGGGACCGAGTGTAGGGTAACAAAGTTTGCGGATGACACAAAGATGAGTGGGAAAGCAAATTGCGTGGAGGACACAGAGAGTCTGCAGAGAGATTTGGATAGGCTAAGTGAGTGGGCAAGGATCTGACAGATGGAGTATAACATTGGTAACTGTGAGGTTATCCACTTTGGAAAGAATAATAGTAAAATGGACTATTATTTAAATGGTGAAAAATTACAACATGCTTCTGTGCAGAGGGACCTGGGGGTCCTTGTGCATGAATCAGAAAAACTCAGTTTGCAGGTGCAGCAGGTAATCAAAAAGGCAAATGGAATGTTGGCCTTTATCACGAGAGGGATGGAGTATAAAAGCAGGGAGGTCTTGCTGCAACTGTACAGGGTACTGGTGAGGCCGCACCTAGAGTACTGTGTACAATTTTGGTCCCCTTATTTAAGAAAGGATATATTAGCTTTGGAGGAGGTACAGAGATGGTTCACCAGGTTGATTCCAGAGATGAGGGGGTTAGCTTATGAGGAGAGATTGAGTAGACTGGGCCTGTATTCATTGGAGTTTAGAAGGTTGAGGGGAGATCTTATAGAGACATATAAGATAATGAAGGAGCTAGACAGAGTAGAAGCAGCGAGGTTATTTCCACTTACAATGGAAACAAGAACTAGGGGGCATAGCCTCAAAATACGGGGGAGTCAATTTAGAACAGAGTTGAGGAGGGACTTCTTCTCCCAGGGGGTAGTGAATCTTTGGAATTCTCTGCCCAATGAAGCAGTAGAGGCTACCTCGTTAAATGTGTTTAAGTCACTGAGAGATAGATTTTTAACCATTAAGGGAATTAAGGGTTATGGGGAGCGGGCGGGTAAGTGGAACTGAACCCACTATCAGATCAGCCATGATCTTATTGAATGGCGGAGCACGCTTGAGGGGCTAGATGGCCTACTCCTGCTCCTATTTCTTATGTTCTTATGTTCTTATGTTAGGCAGCACCTTCCAAACCCACCACCACTACCATCTAGAAGGACAAGGGCAGCAGATGCCTGGAACACCACCTCGTGGAGGTTCCCTTCCAAGTCACTCACCCTCTTGACTTGGCCTAGCCAGCAACATCCACATCCCTTGAATGAATAACAACAAAAAATGATTGTAGTTAACCTCATGTCTTACATTATAATTATTATCATTGTCGTTACTATTATCACTACCCCATCTCCCCCCCACCCTCCCCCCCTTCAAGTCCTTCAATTCAAAGTTTCAGGTAGACTGGAGGCCTTATAACCCATCCATAACTGATTCTAACAGCTGTAGGAGGAGTGGTAGACACTGTTGCTGCTGGTTCTCTCAGTTGATTTCTGTTTCTTCTTTTGTTTTCTGGGTATCTTTTTACCCATTTCTTCCATTCTTTCATGTTGAATTGCGTTCGATCATTTCAGCTGTTGTACTGGTCGGTGGTTGTTTTCTTCCTTTCCTGCGTGGTGGATGAATATTGTGCTGTGCACTTTGTGTTTCTTTCACTTCTTCCATCATCATGTGGGTCGTCACGATGTATGTGGAAGTTTATATTTCAAAAACGGAATCCTTATTCTCACTTGTTTCGCAATTTTGCTGAATTTCTTTGGGCCTTCTTCTTTGAGCCGATGAATCTTTTCATTCAGCTCAATAACTACTCTAGTAAGTTGAGTTGTCTTTGCTTCAGAGTTATCTGTGGATTCGGAATTATTTAGGGATTTCTTAGGACATGCTGTAGCCTGGATGTGTTAAAGATTTAGTTCACCCTCTGCCTGGACAGCTGACTCTGTACTCTGGGATCTGAAGATTGATTTCCAAATGATATTCCGTGACGCCTTCTGCTGCAGCAATGAATTTGAAATTTCTGCCTCCAGCTTCCAAGCTTTTTTTATGAACTTTTTTTGGCGATTTTCTTTTCACTCTGTGCTTGTGCTGCTGAAGCTTTTTTTCAGGTCAGACTGTTTTGCTGAATTTTATTTTTCAGTCTTCCAGGGTTTTAGTTTTTTTCTAAAACCCTGGAAAAAAGGGTTTTTATCAGGCCTTGGGTTTTTCCACAAGCGGCCACCGTGTTGTAAGGTATTGGTTACAGTTCAGTAAGTTTAAAGAAGTCTTCATAGTTTACGGAGGGTTCCCGTAGGTCTTTACAGACTCTTAAGAGCTATTTGTACATATGTAGTAAATTATACGAGTCTGGAGCTGTCTGCATGCTTGCTGGGGCACATGGTTCTGTCCTACACTGGGGTGCAATTCATATGGAGGTGATGGCCTAGTGGTATTATTGCTACATTATTAATCCAGAAACTCAGCTAATGTTCTGGGGATTTGGATTCAAATCCCGCCACGGCAGATAGTAGAATTTGAATTCAATAAAAAATATCTGGAATTAAGAATCTACTGATGACTTTGAAACCATTGCCGATTGTTGGAAAAACCCATTTGGTTCACTGATGTCCTGGAGGGAAGGGAATCTGCCGTCCTCACCTGGTCTGGCCTACATGTGACTCCAGAGCCACAGCAATGTGGTTGACTCTACTGGGGCAACTAGGGGATGGACAATAAATGTTGGCTAACCAGCGACGCCCATGTCCCATGAATTAATTTTTAAAAAGTGCTCTCTTTCATCACTGTGTGGGAAGCACGACACTAAGTTCCACATTCACTATGGGCAGACGTTTACGGCCTCACTCGTCCCGAAACCGTAAAATCCCACCTGAGGCCAATGGACCTTTCCATGGCCCGCCACTCGCCCGCTCCAATTCCCGTGGCAGGCAGGGACGGTAAAATTCCGGCCTATACATGATTGACCCTGTAACTACAAAACCTGGCAACTCGAGAGGGATTGGGAGGTCGATGATGACACAAAGGCTGAAAGCAGCTCAAAGCAATAACATAATTCAATAAAGATCATCTGACTAAATATATGGACCTGAAAATTGAAATGATCTTTGAAAAAAAAAACCTTCAATGTCGGGCCCAGAAGCAGATAGCCTATCTGATGTTCCAATAATTGCTTTCCCTTTTGTGTTCTGCGGAAAGCATGAAATATTAAGAGGATGTGTTCGCAGCTGTAGCACTTTGCATTTGCAATGCTTGCTTGATGAGAGTGGGGTGAGATGGCAATCGTAAAGTATTAACTTTAGACGAAATGGCGGACGGGTGGTCGGAGAGTAGACACGCTACCTACAAGAAGAGGCAGAAGAGGGCCCTCGATGATGGTATTCGAACAAGAAGGTCAAAAGCACCTTTGCACAACCTTCAGTTCAGGAGATTGAAAGTTGCTGCAGATTTATTAGGCCGTGTTACATTTCCTGTTTATTTGAACATATTGAGGAATAGAGCGGGTTTTATCTGGTTTCAGCAGAGCAGTGGTTTCGTGACACAAGAGAGACCAAGTGATAAAACTGCAATCAGAACGAGAGAGACAGAGAGAGAGAGAGAGAGAGAGAAAGTAAGAGGGAACAAAAAAACAGGGAGAGTGCAGGAAGGCTGCTGTATAGATCTTAATCATTTTAATTCTGGAGGGATTAGCTTTGTACACTGTCCAAACAGCTACTGTGCGGGGAATAATAATTGGAGCATTGTATTCCCTTGTGGGATTTACAAATACATCTAAACAGCCACAACACAGCAGAGTCGTAGGGGAAAAAAAATCCACTTTAAACACTGTGTCCTCCTGTGATGGGCAAGGAATGTTAATGCTGCGAATTGTTGATGACTCGTTAAACAGGGATAGCCACAACTCGATTCTCAATTCAGCAAGAGAAATGACCTAAAAATGAGGTTGCAGGCTGCCCTGGTGATAGCAGAATGCCAAAGCTGAGTTTGATGTTAATTGAAGTGGAAATCAAAGGAATTAAAGCCACCGGAAAAATATTTGTTTCCGTGTGAGGAGATGTGAGCTATTTTCTTTTATTTTTGCAGTGATTTTCCTGGAGCACTTTTATTCTGATAATGTCTTAAGATGTTTTCCTATGTTGAATGTGTTAAAAGCAAGCACTTGTTGTTGAATTAGATACAGGTGGTCCATTCTTTTTAACTCATTCATGGGACATGTGCGTTGCTGGCCAGGCCAGCATCTATTGCCCATTCTTATTCACCCTTGACAAGGTGGTGGTGAGCTGTCCTCCCAACCTCTGTCGTCCCCATTGTGTAGGTACACCCACAGTGCTGTTAGGGAGAGAGCTTGCAGGAATTTGTCCCAGAGACATTGAAGGCACGGCAATATACTTTCAAGTCAGGCTGGTGTGTGTGGCTTGGGTGGGAACTTCCAGTGATGGTGTTCCCATGTATCTGCTTTCCTTGTCCTTCTAGATAGTAGTGGGTGTGGGTTTGGAAGCTGCTGTCAGAGGAACCTTGGTGATTTCTTGCAGTGCATTTTGTCAATGGTACACAATGCTATCACTGTGTGTCGGTGGGAAGGGAGTGAATGTTTGTGGATGGGGGTGTCAATCAAGCAGGCTGCTTTGTCCTGGATGGTGTTAAGCTTCTTAAGTGTTGTTGGAGCTGCACTCATCCAGGAACGTAAACAGTATTCCATCACACGTCTGGCTTGCACCTTGTAGATGGTGGACAGGCTTTGGGGAGTCAGGAGTGAGTTACTTGCTGCAAGGTGCCTATCCTCTGACCAACTCTTGTAACCACAGTATTTATATGGTTAATCTAGTTCAGTTCCTGGTCAATGGTAACCACCAGGGTGTTGATAGTGGTAGACCCAGTGATGGCAATGCTATTGATTGTCAAGGGACAATTGCTAGATCCTGTCTTGAGGGAGCTGGTCATTGCCTTGTTACTTTAGCCCAAGCCTAGATGTTGTCCAGATCTTGCTGCATTTGGACATGAACTGCTTCACTATCTCATGAGTGTTGAATGGTGTTGAACATTGTGCAATCAACAGCAAACATCCCCACTTCTGATCTTATGATGGAAGGAAGTCATTAATGAAGCAGCTGAAGATTGTTGGGCTGAGGTCACTATGCTGACAAACTCCTGCAGTGATGTCCTGGAACTGGGATGATTGACGTCCAACCATTACAACCATTTTCCTTTGTGCCAGGTACGACTCCAACCAGTTCAGAGGGTTCAAAGAACAAAGAAAAGTACAGCACAGGAACAGACCCTTCAGCCCACCAAGTCTGTGCCAACACAGATGCCTCTCTAATCTAATTTTTTCTTGCCTCTACGTGGTCCATATCCCTCTTTGCCCTGCTTATTCATTTATCTATCCTGATGCCCCTTGAACGTTGTTATAGAATCTACTTCCACCACCTCCTCAGGCAGCGCATTCCAGGCATTCACCACCCTGTTTGTGAAAAACCTGCCCCTTACAGACCTTTTAAACTTTTCCCCTCTCACTCTCAACCCCTGCCCCCGAGTAACTGACCCTTCAACCATGGGGAAAAAGACTCTGACTATCCACTCTATCCAAGCCTGTCATAATTTTGTAAACTTCTATCAGGTCCCCCCTCATCCTCCGATGCTCCAGTGAAAACAATCCAAGTTTGTTCAACATTTCTTCATAGTCCATATCCTCCAAACCAGGCAACATCCTGGTAAATCTCTTCTGCACCCTTTCCAATGCATCAATATCCTTCCGGTAGTGTGGCGACCAAAATTGTACACAATACTCCAAATGCGGCCTAACCAAAGTCTTATACAGCTGCAACATGATTTTCCAATTCCTATACTCATTGCCCTGACTGATAAAGGCCAGCATGCCACCTGCCTTCTTGACCATCTCATCCACCTGAGTTGCCACCTTCAGGGAACTGTGGATCTGCACACCTAGATTCCTCTGTATGGTAGTATTTCTAAGGGCTCTACCATTTACTGTATACTTTCCTTCTGCAGTAGACCTTCCAAATTGCATCACCTCACATTTGTCTGGGTTAAATTCCACCTGGTTTATTTGGTAGCAAAAGCCACACAAGCTTTTGAAGCTCCAAGCCCCTTCTTCAGCTCCTTTGTTCTTCAGGCTTGGAGCTCCGAAAGCTTGTGTGGCTTTTGCTACCAAATAAACCTGTTGGACTTTAACCTGGTGTTGTTAAACTTCTTACTGTGTTTACCCCAGTCCAACGCCGGCATCTCCACATCTTAAATTCCACCTGCCATCTTTCGGCCCAGGTCTTCAGCTGATTTATATCCTGCGGTATCCTCTGACAATCCTCCTCACCATCCGCTATTTCCCTAATTTTTGTATCATCTGCAAATTTACGAATCAGACGACCTACATTTTCCCCCAAATAATTTATATATATTACAAACAACAGAGGCTCCTGTCACAGACCTCCAGTTAGAAAAGTATCCTTCCACTGCTACTCTCTGCTTTCTATGCCCAAACCAGTTTTGTATCCATTTTACCAGCTCACCTTGTGTCCCATATGACTTTACCTTCTATATCAGCCTGCCATGAGGAACCTTATTGAAGGTTTTACTAAAGTCCATGTATACAACATCCACTGCCCTGCCCTGGTCAATTTTTCTTGTCACTTCCTCAAAGAACTCAATCAAATTTCTGAGACACGACCTCCCCTTCACAAAACCATGCTGCCTATCGCTAATAAGCCTATTCTCTTCCAGATGTGGGTACATCCTGTCCTTAAGAATCTTCTCCAATAATTTCCCCACCACTGATATAACGCTCATGGGCCTCTAATTTCTCTAATTGTCTCTTCTGCCCTTCTTAAACAGAGGAACAATGTTAATTACTCTCCAATCCTCTGGTATCTCGCCCGTGGCTAAAGAGGATACATAGATTTGGGCCAAGGCCTCAGCAATTTCTTCCCTCACCTCTCTCAGTATTCTGGGATAGATCCTATCTGTCCCGGGGGACCTGTCTACCTTAATGTTTTTCAAAACCTCCAGTATCTCCTCCCTTTTTATCTCAACATGTCCTAGAATGTCAACATCCTCCTTTCAACACTCACCATCCACCACATCCTTCTCTTTTGTGAATACTGATGCAAAGTACTCACTAAGGACCTCACCCATCTCCTCTGGCTCCACACACAAATTCCCTCCACTGTCTTTGAGTGGACCCACCCTTTTCTTAGCTACCCTCTTCCTTTTTATATACGCATAAATAGCATTGGGATTCTCCTTAATCCTGCCGGCCAAGGACATTTCATGGCCCCTTTTAGCCCTCCTATGTCCCTGTTTAAGTTCTTTCCTGCTACCTTTGTATTCATCAACAGCCTTATCCATTTTCAATTTCCTGAAATTTATGTATGTCTCCCTCTTTTTCACTAAACACACAATCTCTCTTGTCATCCAGGATTCCCAAATTTTGCCACCTTTATCCTTCATTTTTACAGGGACATACTTGTCCTGAATTGTTAACAACTGACTTTTAAAAGACTCCAATATATTGAATGTGGATTTACCCTCAAACAGCTGTCCCCCAGTCTACATTCCCTAGCTCCTGCCTAAATATTGATGTAGTTAGCCTTCCCCCAGTTTAGTACTTTCACTCTGGGACTACTTCTATCCTTTTCTACAAGTATCTTGAAACTTATAGAACTGTGATCACTGTTCCCAAAGTGGTCCCCCACTGAGACATCAATCACCTGTCCGGGTTCGTTTCCCAGAACCAGGCCTAAGATAGCCTCTTGCCGAGTTGGATTACCTACATATTGCCTCAAGAAGCACTCTTGGACACACTGAGCAAACTCTGCCACATCCAAGCCTCTAGCACTAAAGGAATCCCAATCTATATTGGGGAAGTTAAAATTGCCCATTATAACAACCCTGTTGTTTTTACATCTTCCCACAATCTGCTGACATAAGAGTTCCTCCCCTGGCTGTTGGGAGCTCTGTAGTACAACCCCAACAGTGTGATTGCGACACTCCTGTTCCTGAGTTCTATCCATAAGACCTCATTGCATGATTCCATCAAGGTGTCCTCCCTCTGTATAACTGTGACATTCTCCCTAATCAGTAAAGCAATGCCCCAACTCCGCATCATGCCCACCTCAATTGTCATCTTCTCTATCGTGCCTGAAGCATCTGAATCCTGGAATACTAAACTGCCAGTCCTGCCCTTCTTTTATCCAAATGTCCATAATTTCCGCAACATCATAATTCCATGTAGTAATCCAAGCTTTAAGTTCATCCGTCTTACCTGTCATACCCCTTGCGTTGACCTCAGACCATCAGTGCAATCATGTTTTGTACACTCTCCTTGTGTTTTATTTCTCTTAGCCTTACTGGACCCATTTACTGACCCATTTACTGACACACTCTCCACAGTCTCTGTACTCTCTGACCTACTGTTGTGGATCCCACCCCACTGCCTTATTAGTTTAAATCCACCCGAACTGCACAATCAAATCTCCCCGCTAGGTTGTTAGTGCCCTTCCAGTTAAAATGCAACCTGCTGTGGAAGAGATCCCAGAGGTCTAAAAACCTGAAATCCTCCCTCCTGCACCAACTCTCAAACCACTTATTAAGCTGCGCTTTCTTCCTATTACTTGCCTCACTACCACGTGGCGCAGGGGGTATTCCTGAGAATACAGCCCTGGAGAGCCTGCATTTCAGCTGCCTTCCCAACTCCCTGAGCTCATTTTGCAGGACCGCATTTTCCTTCCTACCTATGTCATTAGTTCCAACATGGACCACGACTACTGGCTGTTTGCCCTCCCACTTCAGAATGCCCTGTGCCCACTGAGTGACATCCTTGAACCTGGCACCAGGGAAGCAACAGACCATCCTGGAGTCTCGATTGTGGTCACAGAAGCATCTGACTCTGCCCCTTTACTATTGAATCCCCGACTACCACTGCATGCCTGCACGTTGACCCTCCCTGCTATACAACAGAGCCAGCTGTGGTGCCACTGTCCTGGCCATTGCTGTCATCATCCTCTGATATGCTGACCTCCCCAACAGCATCTAAAACCATGTATCTGTTTGAGAGAGGGAGTGGGACAGCCTTAGATGGCTCCTGCACTGACTCCCTACCGTTTGTGACCGTTACCCATCTATCTTCCTCAACCTTGGGTGCGATCACCTCCCTGACACTTCTGTCTATGATGCTGTCCGCCATATGCACGCTGCTAAGTGCGTCCACCTGACGCTCCAGTCGATCTAAGTGATCTATTAAGAGCCTCATTTGTGCGCACTTCCAGCAAATGTAGTCCTCTGGGACAATTGGTCTGTCCTGGATTACCCACATGTCACAGATGGAGCATCAGACTGGTGTGACCAACATTACCCTCTGTTAGTTAATTAATTAAAATTAAAATTTAGTTTGGGTGGACCCTCTTTTGTTTAAGTAATAACTAAGTTAAATTGGTCAGTCAACCAAGTTAATTACTCACTAAACAGTCTTGGTTATTGCCCACATTAGTAAGAACAAATTGGAAATAAATATAATCTAAATCTGTAGTCTTACATTAACACTGAGGGAGAATTTAGCATGGCCAATGCACCCTAACCAGCACGTCTTTCAGACTGTGGGAGGAAACCGGAGCACCCGGAGGAAACCCACGCAGACACGAGGAGAATGTGCAGACTCAGCACAGACAGTGGCCCAAGGCCAGAATCGAACCCGGGTCCCTAGCGCTGTGAGGCAGCAGTGCTAACCACTGTACCACCGTGCTGCCCAGCTTATATATGGCTTCTGGATTTCATAGAATCTACACTGCGGAAGGAGACCATTTGACCCATCGAGTCCGCACCGACAACACACCCACCCAGGCCCTATCCCTGTAACCCCACATATTTACCCTCCTATTCCCCCTGACACTAGGGTCAATTTAGCACAGCCAATCAACCTAACCCACATATCTTTGGACTGTGGGAAGAAACCGGAGCAGCCGGAGAAAACCCACGCAGGCATGGGGAGAAGGTGCAGACCCCACACAGTCAGTGACCCATGCCGGGAATTGAACCTGGGTCCCTGGAGCTGAGAGGCAGCAGTGCTAACCACTGTGCCACCCTATACCAACTGTAGCTAGAAACAAGGAAATGGTTAAGTTGCTGACTGCTGGGATGCTTTATAGTTTAATGTGTCGGGGCACAGTTTAGCCGACTCTGCTGTTTAGTTTCCGCTGAGGTGCAGGATATATGACTTGGGGCCTGCCAAATTCTCCTCTTGTCACCACAATGTGAAATGAAATGGCCAAGACAGGCTTGAGATGGGAAGTGGGACCAATCTGTCAGGATGATAAACAAGTTGGCATCTCATGCTTTTGAAGGAGCTCTCTCAACTCTGGAGGTCATCCCATCCTCTTGTAGGTCATGGATCTGCCCAAGTTCTGAGTGACTAACTCTCCTGTACCCTCCGGGGTCAGTTGAATTAGTGAGTACCCGGCGTGGAATGCATGCCGATTCAAATACAAGCGGAGGCGACTTTTGAAAATTAATTTTAATTTTAAAAAAGAGCTTTAGCCAGCGACACTGTGACTGCTGACACTGTTGCCCTGTTCCCAGTCTCCAAGCCCTATTCCTTATGCTAGTTACATCCACCTACCCCCACTGCATACCCCTCACATCCAGGGCTGGCACTGGGATGAATGTTGGATGATGCTGAGGCCACTGAAATTGGGTAGAATCCAGAAGCACGTCTTAGACCTCAATATATTTATGTGTTTAGTTCCATTCAAATCCCAAAAATTGAAGAAAGAGCCTAAAGACCAACACACAACCATGTCTAGTGGTAACAGGGCAACTTATTACTCGACCTATCAAGTACAGTGGAGGGATCTTCTATCTCAACGCACCAGAATGTTCCTTAGGGAAGGAAATCTTACCTGGTCTGGCCTACAAGTGACTCCAGACCCACAGCAATTTGGTTGACTCTGAAATACCTTCTGAAATGGAGGGCGGTCAGGGATGGGCAATAAATGCTGGCCCAGCCAGCGATCCCCACATCCTGTAAAAATGAATTTTAAAAAGCAGGAATATCACAGGGATTTCCATCCGATCAGTTTGTGTTGGTTTGACCATTTGAGCTGCAAGGAGAATTCTCAGCCTTTCAGATTTAAGGAGCCCGGATTGCTGGAGACATTTTAAAAAATCCAGCACAGGCACGATGGGCTGAATAGCCTCCTTCTGCACTGTCATGATTCTACAAATATAACCAAGGTCTCCCCGTACCTTAGGGTCGCTGCTGTGCCAACGAGGTGCCCCACGCTCCCAGGTAAAGGTCGCACTCCATTGCTCGGAATCCCAAAAGGTAGGCAAAATCCCTTCTGGAGCCAGGGGCAACCAATTGACGGCAGCAGTGGGAAGGAAATGTCTCCATTCCTCCAGGTGTTGGAAGACAAGCCTAAGTACCCGGCCCCAGAGGTAACGGAGATTCCTCCTTTCTATAACTCAAGCTGCTTAGTCGCTCCTTTTCTCCTAGGCCGGGTGAAAGCTAATGAAATAAAGCTGTGTTTGCGACACCATTATGCACAGCATACATCTCTTTTGGGAGCTGAAGTTATTCTGCATGAAGTGCGAATATTAATAACTTACCACAGTCACAAAAATTTACTAGGATTGAAAGCAATCTAATTCATTTTTACGGAAAGCTGAATTCCCTTTGAAGGATGCTTCAATTAGATTTGCATTATATCGGCTGATTTAGATAGTGCTTGTAAATGAAATCAGCTGTAAAACTTGTCAGTATTATTTCATTTATACTGTCCCTACAGCTCTGTTCGAAACTTGGTGGGAAGGAGGGAGGGGGGTGGGGAGTTTGGAACTGCCTCCGTCGGCACAATCGAGAATTGCGCCTGAAGATGTACCTATTTTGTAGCTGTCAAATTGCGCCCAGTTATCCTTGCAATCTAATTCAAATAGGCCTGAGGGGAACAACTCTGTGAATCCAAATGGTATCTGAGCAAGATTGAAACATGATTTGGACAGAGGCAGTGTGACTTAGGCGTGAGGGTTATAAAGTTAGAAGTAAAAAAATGAGGCTCGCTATAATAATCCCAGAAGTCAGCTGCAAAGGGACACTGCTTTATTGCGCCAAAATAAAGTAAAACAAAACCACAAGCCTGTGGTGAACACAAACAGGTCCCAACTTTCTTCTTGGCAAATCAAATGAACCTCATTAAGCAAATTCAGGGACAAAGGGAATGCCCGAAACAAAGAACAAAGCAGAAAGGAAACTGAAAACATCAAATCAAAATTTGATTAAGGGGGGAATCGGTAATGCACCCCAGTCTCTGTGGTGCCCAATGGGCTTGGAAGGCCTTAATGGTGCCCTCGGACACCGCAGGCTCCCTTTCCAGGGACACCCGGCCATGAATACAGCCGTGGTTGAGGGGCAGACAGTCGGGCTGGACGGCCCCCCCCCCCGGTTGCCCGCTGCTGGGACCTGTTTATGGCTTGTTTGGCCAGGCTCAGGAGCAGGTTCGCGAGGAGGTCCTCCACTTCCCCTCCCCGTACTGGATGCAAACAGGTACCTACCTACTGGGACAATACAATAATGGACCCACTCAGGGGCCTGCTTTATAAAGGGCTTGGTCTACGAGCTCCACTCGGTAAGGTAATTACCAATCCCCAGGGAGCTCGTATTCTACAAGTCCGACAGATTGACCTCCCTGTGATTCCCCCGTGCAAGACCTCGGGGTTATCATTCCCGGCAAGCAGCACATAGGCCACTCCCCAGCACAGCATTGTTTCTTTTAGAATTCATTTCAGTTGTCTTGTGGAGAATGTGTGCATCATTTCAAATTCTTCCCTCCCGATTCACAGTAGAAGGCTGCAACAAAGAGGCCTTTTCACAGTCGTTGACAAAGACCTTCAGGCCCTGTTGCCCTTTTCATCTCTTGTTGGGCGGAGGTGTGCACAATGATTGCTTGAGGGAAGAACGGAAAGGGGGCCGGTGGTACCCATAAGCAAACACGTGCCATTACTGAATATTGCATAATGAAGGTATTGAGGCAAGCATCCATCTACAGCACAAACATCTCTGCCTCTTGGTGCATTCAGGGAGTGGAATGGATGAAGTAGAGAGCTCGTGTCCCCAATATCCCAGACCTCAACTGGCAGGAGAAGGCCAACATGGTAGAGATACTGAATGCCCTTGTACCCAGGCAGTACCAAAGGTAGTTTAAAGACTTGACCCCAGAGCAAGGAAGGCAAGGAACTCTCAATGTTGCAAGATTCTCCCACAACCAAAGTGGTCATCGCACTCAGGTGGAACAAGCTGATTAATGATTTAATGTCCATTCCTCCCCTCAGTCCAACACCTGCTAATGATGAAGGCCAGTAGCTTATTCAATTACCCCAGATACAAACCACCGCAAGACTGCCCCTTTCCAATTTTGGCATTGTAGGAACAATGAACAAGCATGCACAGTGCTTGCTCGAGGGCAGAATGAGAGACGGATACCCTTAACCAGCATAAATACTATTACTGAATAGAATGCAATGGAATTATCTTGGCACGCATCCATGGACAGAACCTCTGAGTGGAAGAACTTACTGTTCATCAGAGCAGCTTTGTGGCTTCTGAAGTGGAACCTTTGTGTTGTGCGCATTCCATCAATCGCTCCAAACTCTCTGGGGAAACAAACAATTCTGTTGAAGATTAGTGACCCCTGCCTTTTCCCAATCGCAGGCATTCCAAATTTAATAAACTCCCCAGCCCTGCGGAACTGAGTGTCAGTGTCGAATACTATCCCTTGGTGTTCCTTGGCCAATCCAGCAAGTGTTTCCCAGTGGAAGTCTGCAAGGATCCAAACCTGGCAAAGGTGACAGTGACGGTCACCTTAATTACTATTGCTGGGATTCAACAATATCTAGACCATCATTTCAGATCACCTCAGAGGAAGTCACACTGTTGGCTGGAGGCCTACTTAATGAATGTAGACAATGCACAGTCAGGCAACTCCTGGGGTGTCAATTGAGCCCTGCACAACCTTTGGACAGGGTACCAGAGAATGGGTGCAGTCATTTCTAGTGGTGCTTTGCTCTGCAGACCTCTTGCCTCCCTCTTCTTCCCCCCTCCAAAGTAACAAAAGGTAGCCATAAAATGCACCATCACACTTAAATGTTTCACAAATAGCCAATCCAGTGGCTTCCTAGAGCAGCATGTGATGAAGGCTTCATTAGAGGAGGCCCCAATGCCTAAGAAACTGAAGTCAATATCAGCAGGTGCAATCAGAGGATACATATGCTTGAGAACCGGAGGCATGGCCATGGCCAATGTTGTAGGTGGTAATTCATTCAAAGGGAGGGTGTGATTGTTGTTGATGTTTCTCTATCTGCACCGGATGATGCACAAGACAGACATTCATCTGTTCCTGGGACAGGTCACCAGGCTGTCATCAGAGGCTTGTAGCTTGAGGAGTGGCACTCTACATCAGGCTGACCAGGAGTCTCTCCCGCTCTTGTTGTCATGTAGGTGATTTTTCAGGTCGATACCCAACCTGTTGGTTGTGTTATGAACGTACCTTCCTTGGCCATCAAGTCCTGGGATGGGACTTGAACCCAGAGCACCTGGTTCAGTGGCAGGGAGGCTACCCACTGCGCCACAAGACCTCGACCTTAATGGATGGAGCTAAACAATGTAGATTGCTTGGATATATCGAATTGTTCCATGTAATTCACTTACTCATTAAAATTCCACTCAAATTTACCCCATGTAATTTCCTTCCAGAATTATCCATCTCTTCGGGAAATGCCAAGGAAGCTTCTGCTTAGAATAATAGCATCCCTACAGCGCAGAAAGAAGCCAGTTGGCCCATCGAGTCTGCACCGATGACAATCCCACCCAGGCCCTATTCCCGTAACCCCACATATTTGCCCTGCTAATCCTGACACTAAGGGACAATTTATCATGGCCAATCAAACTAACCCACACATCAATGGACCGTGGGGGGAAACCGGAGCCCCCGGAGGAAACCCACGCAGACACGGGGAGAATGTGCAAACTCCACACAGACTCCACCCGAGGCCGGAATTGAACCCACAGTCCCTGGCGCTGTGAGGCAGCAGCGCTAACCACTGTGCCGCCGTGCCGTCCGTAGGGTTGGAATAATTGACTCACTTTTTTTCCTTCCTTCATCAACCTGATAGAGCCTGTAAAAATCATTTGGGATGGGGTAGCAAAATCGACAACACACCTTGTTCTTGAAGTTCAGCTGACCCTGCTGCAGTCTTTATACAGTGATATTGAAGAGGAGTAATGTGCTGACTTTATGCTATCTTTGACATCCAGCAGTCATTTCTAAACATTACACACTAGAGGCTCACGCAGTGAGTCAGTCCAGCGCTCGGCAAGGTTTCTGACCCCGTCAGATTTAATGAGCAGGTTCTCCAAACCATGTTCATGGGAAATACATAACCAGCGAAGGCGATGGCCTCGTGGTATTATCGCCAGATTATTAATCCACTAACTCAGCAAATGTTCTGGGGACCCGGGTTCGAATCCCACCACGGCAGCTGGTGGAATTTGAATTCAATAAAAAATATCTGGAATTGAGAATCTGTCGATGACCATGAAACCATTGTCGATTGTTGGGGAAACCCATCTGGCTCATTAATGTCCTTTAGGGAAGGAAATCTGCCATCCTTGCCTGGTCTGGCCCTGTGACTCCAGAGCCACAGCAATGTGGTTGATTCTCAACTGCCTTCGGGCAACTAGGGATGGGCAATAAATGCTGGTCAGCCAACGATGTCCATGTCCCATGAATGAATTAGAAAAAGACAACTGTCCAGGACTGATTTGCAGATTTGTAGCTCTCCATGTCATTAGCTGACATTGGGGTCAGGCAGGGTAATTAGCCATGGTCCAAAGGGGGCCATAATCATCTCTCTGTTGAAATGAGACAAATGGTTATATTTCTCCACTCTACATCAAACATTGGACAGTGATGGCTCTCCTTACACTATCACAGCCAATATGGGAATTAAACCCATGTCATTGGTATCATTCTGCACCAAGTCCGTCTCGCCAACTGAGCTAACCAACCTCACAGCTTCTTCCCTGCTGCCAACAGACTTTTGAATGGGCCTACCTTGTATTAATCTGATCTTTTCCTACACCCTAGCTATGACAGTAACACTGCATTCTGCACTCTCTCCTTTCCTTCTCTATGAACGGTATGCTTTGTTTGTATAGCGCGCAAGAAACAATACTTTTCATTGTATACTAAAACATGTGACAATAATAAATCAAACCAAACTATATTGGGGTAAAAGATAAAATACTGCAGATACTGGAATCTGAAACAAAAACAGAAAATGCTGGAAAATCTCAGCAGGTCAGACAGGATCTGTGGAGAGAGAATAGAGCCAATGTTTCGAGTCAGGATGACCCTGAGGGGTCTCTAGAGATGACTCTATGTTGGCTCTACTCTCATATCAGGGTAGTTCCCCAGCAGTTTTATCTTCTTCGAGTTACTGGTTGTGATGAACCACTGTAGTATTGTCCGTTTGTGTGATATGTCTGGACACGCCCCTGCTGCCTCAATCCGGGACTCCGCCCTTCTCTGGGTATAAAGGCGACTGCTCTCCGCCCCTTTTGCCTCAGTTCGGATTAGCTATCGGTTCGGGTGTGCTCCAATTCTTTCGTAAATAAAAGCCTGTTATTTCGCAACAACGAGTCTTTGCATAATCAATGGTGCATCACTGGCAATAGAGAGAGAGTGCTTTGCTCTCCCTATGAAATACGGTGGCACAGTGGTTAGCACTCCTGCCTCACCACACCAGGGACCTGAGTTTGATTCCCGGCTTGGGTCACTGTCTGTGTGGAGTTTGCACGTTCTCCCCGTGTCTGCGTGGGTTTCCTCCGGGTGCTCCGGTTTCCTCCCACAGTCCGAAAGACGTGCTGGTTAGGGCGCATTGGCCATGCTAAATTCTCCCTCAGTGTACCCGAACAGGTGCCGGAGTGTGACGACTGGGAGAATTTCACAGTGACTTCATTGCAGTGTTAATGTAAGCCTTACTTGTGACTAATAAGTAAACTTTAAAAAAAATTGGCACTGCTTGTACAGAGACAAGAGAGAGGGAGGACGTGGGTAGCAATGTACACAGCGGCCACATCACACATTCATCATTAGTCCCTGTGTGACAAAAGAAATGTTGGTGTCTGTGGGTAGAGACAGAACAACAAAGAATGGAATCACTGCATAATGTACTTTCAAGTAATATCCGTTTATTGATTCTATTCTGTTCTTTGATTCTATATGCATTTATATAATGTGCATTGTAGAATATCGTTTTATAAAGCACTCAGTGTACCTTCTATTTAATGTACTGAGATTTTCTAAACTGAGAACAAGCCCACTGGGCCTTTTGCACCTCTGCTACCTGTGAAACAACCATCCACTTAATCCTCACCCAGTTGTTCTTGAAGTGCAGTGAAGATTTCTATCTAATCCGTGGTGTACCTAATCAAATGTGTTCGATGGGACAGCTGGAGGGAGTTTTACTCAACATGTAGCTTTTGCTGCACTTGACCTGTTTGATGAGACACCAAGTACCAATAGTTAAAGGACAGTCACTGCATACGGTGTTTCCAGAGCCATCGAAGAACAGATCTGCATGTTCTTTTACTTACATCAGGCATCTTGCAAAGCTCAATGTATCTTTTAATAAAAAAGCAATCTCAGATGTTTGCAGCTGCACTGAAAAGGTCAGGTGCAATCTCTTTTGTAGATTTGTTTTATTGGCAGCTCCCGCACTGCCACTGAATGAGAAACAGAGGGGAGGAAAGGCATCAATACAATTCTAACCGGGCCACAGCGATATCGAACTCCGAGACAGAAACTGTTGCTCCACGAGGAAAGGCCAATTTCAATATAGGACACTTAATTTCAGTTATCATCGTGAAGTGGCGGCTCGTTCACGAGTAACAAATCTATCACATTGCAATGAATAATGGTTTAGAACCTTTTAAAGAGTGAAAGGTCACATGAACTGTTTACTTACACACAAATGCGAATGTTAAACAAGGCCCTTCAATGCCGAGGGATCTATTACGGTTATCAATTAGTAATGTACATACGGAAAAAGTACTTCATCACTTATTACGTTCCAGCCTGGCTACATATTCCATGTAATTGTGGAGCTCCCTCTATGCATCTGCAAAATACCACCAGGAATTACAGAGTCCGCACCAAGTAAGATGCATTCAATAGCATTCTTTCTAAAGCTTGTCCTACAGAATACGGAGGCAAAATCATTATCATTTTTTTTAAAGAACTGGGCAGCACAATGGCACAGTGGTTAACATTGCTGCCTCACAGCATCTTGGGTGGCTGTCTGTACACACCGGGAACAGCGCCCAGAGTTACTAAAAGCATTGGGTGAAAGGGGTATTTTAAAGGTCAGTTTCTCGTGGAGCGATCAATTGCAGCATGGGAACTAGCTTGTTTGAAATTGAAGTACTTCTGGGGGGGTTTTTTGCCTAATAAGACTGGGGTGGCACAGTGGCACAGTGGTTAGCACTGCTGCCTCACACCGCCAGGGACCCGTGTTCAATTCCGGCTTTGGGTCACTGTCTGTGTGGAGTTTGCACGTTCTCCCCGTGTCTGCGTGAGTTTCCTCCCGGTGCTCCGGTTTCCTCCCACAGTCCGAAGGTGTGCAGGTTAAGTGGATTGGTCATGGTAAATTGCCTCTTAGGGTGGAATTTTTCTGTCCCGCCCACCATGGGAATTGTAGTAGCCGAGATAGACAAATTGGCGGATCACGCAAAGATCTGTTGACCTCGAGCAGGAAATTCCGGTCTTGGGGTGGGTGCGGTGGGAAAAATCCCGCCCTTTGTGTCCAGGTTAAAGTTAAAGTTTATTTATTAGTCACAAGTAAGGCTTGCATTAACATTGCAATGAGGTTACTGTGAAATTCCCTGAGTCACCACAGTCCGGTGCCTGTTCGAGTCAATGCACCCTAACCAGCATGTCTTTCAGAATGTGGGAGGAAACCAGAGCACCTGGAGGAAACCCACGCAGACACGGGGAGAACGTGCAAACTCCACAAATACAGTGACCCAAGCCAGGATCGAACCCGGGTCTCTGGGGCTGTGAAGTCGCAGTGCTAACCGCTGTGCCACTGTCCTGCTCATGCCGTTACTGTGCCGTCAGGTAGATTAAGCCATGGTAAATGTGAAAATTTTGGCGCAAAGTGCAAAGTTTCCACTGTGAATAGTGAGATATGAGAACTGTTTGCGGAGTAAAGCTTGTGGACAAGAAGCTTGTTTCCTACACATGATTTTTTAATGTGGATCAAGATGATGTAGTTAACGGGGAATGAAAGGTTGTGGTGGAGGAAGAAAGATGTTGCTTCTTAAGCATCTTTGGCAAATTTTTCAAAGTGGTTAAATAAATTTAATACAAATGTTATGGCCGAGGAACACATTAGCCTTTAGAAAGCTGGGTAACATCTTTATCCCAAACCAATCATCTGACATTGATTCAGTCATGTTCTATGTTACAGCTATGCATGGATCATTATTGGATTTAAGCTGTAAACATGACCAAATAAGCAAGAGGTCTTGAGTAATGTCAAAGGATATATAGTAGTTTAAATAAATATGGTAATTGGGAAATAATCAGTCAGAGACCCTATAACTACTTGAATGTCAAAGCACTTGTAAGTGATAATTATGTAATTTGAAGGGGAAAAAAAGTAGCAACTCTGAGTAATGATGTTATGGGCAAACTGTTCAACAAAACTAATTTGCATTTCAAATGCTCCACCAAAGAAATCTCTTTAGAGATAAACGTCCTCTGAGGTAACTCTGTTCAGGAGTATGTGATTTGTGTTTTTACAGATAAACTAGATTTAGATTGATCTGCATCTGGTTTATCTTAGTTCATGTCTTAAGAAGGTTGCTTCTCTGCAGGGAAGCAGGACTTTTATGTCCTGCACCACACAAAACAAGCATTTGGTTCCTCATCCATCTGTGTTGTAAATGCCCAGCACTGATACTTCAACCATGTATCATAGATCAATTACAGCACAGAAGGAGGTCCATTTAGCTCCTGTCACTAACTAACCGACACAATTGATAACTCTTACATCCTGAGGAACATTAGGCTACCAATTGATCTTGGGTGGCACAGTAGTTAGCATTACATGCCTCACAGCGCCAGGGACCCGGGTTCAATTCCAGCCTCGGGTCACTCTCTGTGTGGAGTCTGCACGTTCTCCCCGTGTCTGTGTGGGTTTTCTCCAGGTGCTCCTGTATCCTCCCACAGTCCAAAGATGTGCAGGGTTAGATTGATTGGCCATGCTAATTTGACCCTGGTGTCAGGGGGATTAGCAGAGTAAATATGTGGGGTTACGGGAATAGAGCCTGGGTGGGATTGTGGTCAGTGCAGACTCAATGGCCCGAATGGCCTTCTTCTGCACTGTAGGGATTCTATGAATTATCAACTGTGGTTCAGTCTAATTCTTGCGTCACTGTTTATACCTACGTATAAATGTTCCCATATGCCTAATCTATATAAATGAACCCACAATGAGTTTTCACAATCCCTTATAAGTGATTGATGCCTACACGTGCAACTTTCAGCTTGCGATTGTTCACTAATTCCATGTTCTGTAATTCTGCAGTGCAAGTACAATCAAGTATACGGGTGTCACTGATGTTCTCCATCATGGACCCTAAAATCCCAGTGATTGCAAATCTGCTGGCAAGCTGTGACCTTGTGCTAGTAACAATTCATGGAACATAACATAGCAGGTTAATCTCAGAAACTGCTCCACTGCCTCAGTCCATGACCTAATATCGAAATATGCTGAATGTTTCAACAAAATTGGCAGTTTCTAGGGAGCTGCAACATTACAATTGCAGGAGAATGCAAGTCCGTCCATTGATCCGCCACTTATGTACTGCATTCACTTCCAAGACACACTAATGGTTGAACTGGACAAAACGGAGAAAGACTGAATCATTCGAGTACAGGAGCATACAAATTGATGCGGCTCAGCTGCATGTATAATCAAGAAAGACAAGTCATTGAGAGTATGCCTTGAAACAATATGTTTAAATGCAGCCGTGAAACTTTGTCCTGACAAACTATCCACATTTGAAGAGTTAGTCTGAGATTTGCACGTACAAAATTCTTTGCGAAGGTCGATGCTAAGCATAGCTGCTGGTCAGTACATCTCGTGGAAATGTCCCAAGAGCATGGTACATTTCGTACCCAATTTGGATGGTACTTTATACAACAACTTCCTTTTGGGTTGCTCGCCAGGATGCCTTTCAAGCTCATATGGACTGCATTACATGCATTGAGCCAGATTTACATCTGTGACATTGCCTTTGTGGGTTCATTTATTTAGACCTAGAACATGGGAACATTTATGCATAGGGAGAAAGCTTGAAGATATTAGCAACAAAGTTGTGTGCATGCACGTGTCTGCTTTGCTCAAAGGCAAAAGTGAAACTAAGACTCAATTGCATGATACACTCCCTTTTTTGGTGTTGTCATGCTGCTATCCCATTAAAGGCCTATTACAACATTTCATTAGTTGTAAAACACTCTGCGACATCGTGAAACCTGGTATATAAATTCAAGTCTTTCTCTTTTATTCTTTCTAAGTAGATATCCAGAATGAAAATCATGGAGTATTTAAACTTTGGGTGAGATTATCCAGCCTCCCAGCCACGTGTTTCCCACTGGCAGGAAGTGGTGCGCTGTTTGCTAGCGGCGAGATTCTCTGGTCCCGCCGCTGTCAATGGGAACTGTCAACCCAAGCCGGTGGGAAAACCACGGGCGGGGGTGCACTGCCAGCGGGACTGGAGAATCCCACCAGCGTGAACGGCCGGAGAATTCTGGCCGATAACTTGGAATTGAAAATTGGAGACATTCTAAACACCGGCGAAGATGTCATTCCATTTTCCAAACTGGCAACGAAGTCATTCAAAGGATCCATGAATATTGCAGGCTGTTTATTCAGTCAGTTGTGCTGAATAGTCCATTAGAGTGCCAAAAGTGATCCTGGATTGAGTTTTCAGTTAGCAGATCATAGCAGAGCATCAGTAGGGATACTTCATTTTACTGTCAGTCCCCTGGGTTAAGAATAAAATGTCAGCCAGGCCAATAGCAGCCTGTGTCCTGTTAATAAGGGGTCAGGAGATGAATTCCTATTCCTCCTGACTCCACATATAGGCAAGTATACTTCAAAAGCTTACCATTACAGTTGAAGCCTAACAAGTGGCTCCTTTAAGCTTCACCTGTTAGACCGTATGCATAGCCTAATCTTCCCGAGTGCACTCACAAGTAAACAAGGAAGTAATGGATACAAGATGTACCTCTGGTGCCAGGGAGAATATAAGAACATGGCCAGACACACACATGCTGGGAACTTGGATGCACATGATTCGTGTTTTACATTGTGCTAGCTACTCGAGTCTCAATAAGTGAATTGGAGGCACTATTAAAAGATTTCTTAGAGCACTGGCTACTGGTATAATGTGATCCATCATTTGTGTTCTTGGTGCTAATGGGAAGACACAAGTTGCGGTCTGTCAGCAAGCTTTCTTCTCCGGGGATGGATGCTGTCTGCCGCAGTTTTAATTCTGTGCAATATTTTGCTCTTGAAAGGCAGAGTATTTCCCAGCAGAAGTAATATGCAAACAAACAGTATGATTATTACAAACTGGCAGATTAGTGTCTTCGCACAGCTGTCTCACACATCCATTCCACTCATCACCTTTTGTTTTGGTTCAGACATAAAACCCTCTAACTTGTTCCAATCTTCCAAGGGCTGAATAAGCAGTGCATCTCAGAGGACAACAGGCCCATTTCAACACAGCATCCAAAGCATATTATTCAAATACATTCAAATTTATTTAAGCAGGAGTGCTGCTGGGATTGCGCACTCAATATCCTCTGGGGCTGGAGGTATAATGCATGATTAGAATTTTCCATTTTTTGAGTGCATTATAAATAGAGGCTGGATCCAGCAGTGATGTATTTGTTTCACCTTCTTCGCTGTTCAGCACTGTCTATCAAATGGATCACTTGCTGAAAGAAAGACTATGTTTTAGAGCAAACCAGCACACAATTGAGAACTGCTCCCTAGCCAGAAGGCTATAGAACACAGTACATCTAATAGGTCTATATGGATTTCAGTAAGGCATTTGACAAAGTCCCACATGGCAGGTTGGTTAAGAAGGTTAAGGCTCATGGGATACAAGGAGAAGTGGCTAGATGGGTGGAGAACTGGCTTGGCCATAGGAGACAGAGGGTAGTGGTCGAAGGGTCTTTTTCCGGCTGGAGGTCTGTGACCAGTGGTGTTCCGCAGGGCTCTGTACTGGGACCTCTGCTATTTGTGATATATATAAATGATTTGAAAGGTGTAACTGGTGTAATCAGCAAGTTTGCGGATGACACGAAGGTGGCTGGACTTGCGGATAGCGAAGAGCATTGTCAGGCAATACAGCAGGATATAGATAGGCTGGAAAATTGGGTGGAGAGGTGGCAGATGGAGTTTAATCCGGATAAATGCGAAGTGATGCATTTTGGAAGAAATAATGTAGGGAGGAGTTATACAATAAATGGCAGAGTCATCAGGAGTATAGAAACACAGTGGGACCTAGGTGTGCAAGTCCACAAATCCTTGAAGGTGGCAACACGGGTGGAGAAGGTGGTGAAGAAGGCATATGGTATGCTTGCCTTTATAGGATGGGGTATAGAGCATAAAAGCTGGAGTCTGATTATGCAGCTGTATAGAACGCTGGTTAGGCCACGTTTGGAGTACTGCGTCCAGTTCTGGTCGCCGCACTACCAGAAGGACGTGGAGGCGTTAGAGCGAGTGCAGAGAAGGTTTACCAGGATGTTGCCTGGTATGGAGGGTCTTAGCTATGAGGAGAGATTGGGTAAACTGGGGTTGTTCTCCCTGGAAAGACGGAGAATGAGGGGAGATCTAATAGAGGTGTACAAGATTATGAAGGGTATAGATGGGGTGAACAGTGGGAAGCTTTTTCCCAGGTCGGAGGTGACGATCACAAGGGGTCACGGGCTCAAGGTGAGAGGGGCGAAGTATAACTCAGATATCAGAGGGACGTTTTTTACACAGAGGGTGGTGGGGGCCAGGAATGCGCTGCCAAGTAGGGTGGTGGAGGCAGGCACGCTGACATCGTTTAAGACTTACCTGGATAGTCACATGAGCAGCCTGGGAATGGAGGGATACAAACGATTGGTCTAGTTGGACCAAGGAGCGGCACAGGCTTGGAGGGCCGAAGGGCCTGTTTCCTGTGCTGTACTGTTCTTTGTTCTTTGGCACAATGCAAGTAGTCCCCTGAAGGATTGTTAAGACCCAGGCCAGCAACTCCAAGGTGTTTTGTGAAGTTAGCCTACACCTTAAGTTTTACATTTGATTTTGGCATGGGTGAGTGTAAGGTGTTTCCTTCCAGGTATGAATCAAGTGACCCACTAAGTTTTTATTAACTTGAAGTTAAGTTTTTTTGAGTTTATTTATTAGTGTCACAAGTAGGCTTACATTAACACTACAATGAAGTTACTGTGAAAATCTAGGAAGCTTTTATCAAACAAAGTTTATTTAAGGGTACAGTTCAAATATAACAAAAAGAATTAGCATAACTTTTTTCAATTACAAAACTTAAACATGACACGGAATAACTCTTAACAGCTAGCTATCTCTGTTGTTCCCATTTAAAAGCAGTACGACATAGACATATACCCTTCTTCAGGATTAGTTAACACTAAAACATGCATGCTCATGTGATGCTAGATTTCCAGCTTTTAACACCGATAGTCAGAAATCCCAACCGCAGTTTTCAAAGAAATATATCCTCAAGAAGCTCCCAGTCTTCAGACTTCTGAGACAGGAAAGGAGAAGTCTCTCTCTGCAGCTTCCATAATAGCATCTGAAGCAGTGAAACTGGAATTCTCTGTGAAAACCTAGCTGTCCCCAGTCAAAGCGTGGATTGGGACAGGCTGTTCTCTGGCAAGGATGTGATTGGTAAGTGGGAGGCCTTCAAAGGAGAAATTTTGAGAGTGCAGAGTTTGTATGTTCCTGTCAGGATTAAAGGCAAAGTGAATAAGCATAAGGAACCTTGGTTCTCGAGGGATATTGGAACTCTGATAAAGAAGAAGAGAGAGATGTATGACATGTATAGGCAACAGGGAGCAAATAAGATGCTTGAGGAGTATAAAAAGTGCAAGAAACTACTTAAGAAAGAAATCAGGAGTGCTAAAAGAAGACATGAGGTTGCTTTGGCAGACAAGGTGAAGGATAATCCTAAGAGCTTCTACAGGTATATTAAGAGCAAAAGGATAGTAAGGGATAAAATTGGTCCTCTTGAAGATCAGAGTGGTCGGCTATGTATGGAACCAAAAGAAATGGGGGAGATATTAAATGGGTTTTTTGCATCCGTATTTACTAAGGAAACTGGCATAGAGTATATGGAAATAAGGCAAACAAGTAGGGAGGTCATGGAACCTATACAGATTAAAGGGGAGGAAGTGCTTGCTGTCTTTAGGCAAATCAGAGTAGATAAATCCCCAGGACCGGACAGGGTATTCCCTCGGACCTTGAAGGAGACTAGTGTTGAAATTGCAGGGACCCTAGCAGATATATTTAAAATGTCGGTATCCACGGGTGAGGTGCCGGATGATTGGAGGATAGCTCATGTTGTTCCGTTGTTTAAAAAAGGCTCAAAAAGTAATGCGGGAAATTATAGGCCGGTAAGTTTGACGTCAGTAGTAGGTAAATTATTGGAAGGAGTACGAAGAGATAGGATCTACAAATATTTGGATAGACAGGGACTTATTAGGGAGAGTCAACATGGCTTTGTGTGTGGTAGGTCATGTTTAACCAATTTATTAGAGTTTTTCAAGGAGGTTACCAGGAAAGTGGATGAAGGGAAGGCAGTGGATGTTGTCTACATGGACTTCAGTAAGGCCTTTGACAAGGTCCCGCATGGGAGGTTAGTTAGGAAGGTTCAGTCGCTAGGGTATACATGGAGAGGTAGTAAATTGGATTAGACATTGGTTCAATGGAAGAAGCCAGAGAGTGGTAGTGGAGGATTGCTTCTCTGAGTGGAGGCCTGTGACTAGTGGTGTGCCACAGGGATCAGTGCTGGGTCCATTGTTGTTTGTCATCTATATCAATGATCTGGATGATAATGTGGTAAATTGGATCAGCAAATTTGCTGATGATACAAAGATTGGAGGTGTAGTGGACAGTGAGGAAGGTTTTCAAAGCTTGCAGAGGGATTTGGACCAGCTAGAAAAATGGGCTGAAAAATGGCAGATGGAGTTTAATGCAGACAAGTGTGGAGGTATTGCACTTTGGAAGGACAAACCAAGGTAGAACATACAAGGTAAATGGTAGGACACTGAAGAGTGCAGTAGAACAGAGGGATCTGGGAATACAGATACATAATTCCCTAAAAGTGGCGTCACAGGTAGATGGGATCGTAAAGAGTGCTTTTGGTACATTGGCCTTTATAAATCAAAGTATTGAGTATAAGAGTTGGAATGTTATGGTGAGGTTGTATAAGACATTGGTGAGGCCGAATTTAGAGTATTGTGTGCAGTTTTGGTCACCTAATTAGAGGAAGGATATTAATAAGGTTGAAAGAATGCAGAGAAGGTTTACAAGGATGTTGCCGGGACTTGAGAAACTGAGTTACAGAGAGAGATTGAATAGGTTAGGACTTTATTCCCTGGAGCGTAGAAGAATGAGGGGAAATTTGATAGAGGTGTATAAAATTATGATGGGTATAGATACAGTGAATGCAAGCAGGCTTTTTCCACTGAGGCTAGGGGAGAAAAAACTAGAGGACATGGGTTAAGGGTGAAGGGGGAAAAGTTTAAAGGGAATATTAGGGGGGGCTTCTTCACACAGAGAGTGGTGGGAGTGTGGAATGAGCTGCCAGATGAAGTGGTGAATGCGGGCTCACTTTTAACATTTAAGAAAAACTTGGACAGGTACATGGATGAGAAGTGTGTGGAGGGATATGGTCCAGGTGCAGGTCAGTGGGACTAGGCAGAAAAATGGTTCGGCACAGGCAAGAAAGGCCAAAAGGCCTGTTTCTGTGCTGTAATGTCCTATGGTTCTAAATGACCTGACCTGTCAATTATCCCAATCAAGCTCTACCCTGCAATCCCTGGGGAACACGAAAGCAATAGAATACTGCATTAGTTCAGATTGAAATAAACATGATGTCAATTATACTGCTTCATTAACAATAGCAGACATCGGCTGGAGACAAAACGGCTCCGACAAAATGCCTTCCTCACCACCTTCTCCACCTGTGTTGCCACCTTCAAGGATTTGTGGACTTGCACACCTAGGTCCCTCTGTGTTTCTATACTCCTGATGACTCTGCCATTTATTGTATAATTCCTCCCCACATTATTTCTTCCAAAATGCATCACTTCGCATTTATCCGGATTAAACTCCATCTGCCACCTCTCCGCCCAATTTTCCACCCTACTTGAAACATTCTGCAGAGAAACATGATTAAAATACATTTCTTAAAGGCACAGTACCATCACAGGATGCCCTAAAGAGTAGTGCAGCAGAGCAAGCAGAGACTCTCATTCCAGAAACTGACCCTTTGGAGGGCAAGGCGGGTGTTCAAGCTGGACAAACTCCCAGAGATCTTCCGGAGTATCATCTGTTCAGGAAGACTGTCCCCATCACCATTCCAGAATGTCAGAAAATCCATTGTATTGCCCCAGGACATAGGGGCGACCCAGTCCAAGATGTTGAAGGGCAACCCAAACCTACTCCACACCCATCCGTGTCCTCCCTGACGGTCAAAGCCTTGATCAATGGATTGGGAGGCCGATCTGCATTTGCACCCCTGAATAGGGTCCAACTAGAGGGTGACCTTGTTTCAGGCTGGGTCACAGTAGGAGTTGCCCCTGAACTACCGGTAACAGGAATTGATTTCCTCCTTGGGAATGATTTGGTTGGCAACAAGCTGTTAGCCAGCTAACGAAAATAGCACAATGTCAACCAGGAGAGCAGAAAGCTCGGGAATGTCCAGAGGATCAACAAGTGATATAATCACCATAAACATTGAGAGAGGGTGACATTGGGTGGCACGGTGGCACCACGGTTGGCACTGCTGCCTCACAGCGTCAGGGACCCGGGCTTGATTCCCAGCTTGGGTCACTGTCTGTGCAGACTCTGCACGTTCTCCCCATATCTGCATGGGTTTCCTCCGGGTGCTCCGGTTTCCTCCCACAGTCCAAAGATGTGTGGATTAGATGAATTGGCCATGCAAAGTTCTCCCGCAGTGTACCCGAACAGGCGCAGTGTGGTGACTAGGGGATTTTCACAGTAACTTCATTGCAGTGTTAATGTAAGCCTACTGTGACTAATAAATAAACGTTATTCTACATGAGAAGGCTGTTCGAATGTAGCAAGGCCAAGGCCCAAACAGTAAAGCTAAAAGAGGAAACAGTCTGACAGAATATCCCTGAATTAAACAGGGACCAAAGAAGTCCTGGAGCAGGGAAAAATATTGTGAGAGAGATGCCTCACATAGTCAAAGTGCCTGAAGAAAGGCAAGCTATTAGACCAGGAGAGAGGAAGGATAAGGAATGGCAGAAAGTATAGCTGGCAGAAACCTTCTTTCCAATGTTAAAAAGAGACCAAAGGGGTTGTGAAACCAATGAGCAGATAAGGAATTGGGCGGCACAGTGGTTAGCACTGCTGCCTCACAGCACTAGGGACACAGGTTCGATTCTGACCTTAGGTCACTGTCTATGTGGAGTTTGCATGTTCTCCCCGTGTCTGCGTGGGTTTCCACTGGATGCTCCGGTTTCCTCCCAGTGATTGGTCTGGCCGGCAGCTATGCGGCAAATTGGAATGGAGGCCCATTAAAGCACCCCAATCTCCTGACAATCAGCCTAACCACAGTCTGGGTTTGAACAGCTGAACCCGCATTTTGCCAGGGGGAACAGGAGGTGGGCAAGAACCACTCAAACCCGATGATCGAAGAATCGGGCACTCACAGAGTGAGATGCACCACATTCCCCTGTGAATCTCCCGGAACAGCTTGATCATCACTCACCCTCTGAACGTTCAACACCCTGTAAAACCCCCAGACCTTTTAGAGGAAACTTAACTGGGAATTACAGGGGCAGAGTTCTGATCCAATGGCTTTGCCTCTGCCCGATCCCTGCAGAGGAAAATTCAGAACTTCAGCCCTGAATAGGGGAGGCGATGGCCTAGTGGTATTATCGCTCGACTATTAATCCAGAAACGCAACGAATGTTCTGGGGACCCGGGTTCAAATCCCGCCACGGCAGATGGTGGAATTTGAATTCAACAAAACAAATCTGGAATGAAGAATCTAAGAATTGTGGTCGGTGCAGACTCGATGGGCCGAATGGCCTCCTTCTGCACTGTACGGTTTCTATGATTACTGATGACCATAAAATCATTGTCAATTGTCGGAAAATCCCATCTGGTTTACTAATGTCCTTTAGGGAAGGAAATCTGCCGTCCTTGCCTGGTCTGATCTACATGTGACTCCAGAGATACAGCAATGTGGTTAACTCTCAACTGCCCTCGGGCAACTAGGGATGGGCAATAAATGCTGGCCAGCCAGTGACGCCCATGTCCCACGAATGAATAAAATAAAAATATTCTTCCCCAAAAGGACAAGTTTTGAATCTTCCCAGGTCACCTCGGCTGATTGTCAGGAGATTGGGGTACTTTAATGGAACTCCATTCCACATCCCAAGACAGGACAGTGCCCTAGCTGATGCATTACCCCAGATTTAAACCTCAAAAAATAAATAAAATACAGCTGGGAGCTGCTGTTACCCTGCAGCTGAGTGTCCGACATGCCAGCATGAATGAGAGAACAGATGCAGGCTTTTATTCCACACTATTCTTCCTTCGTAGAACTACATATACGGTATAACAAAATTTAATTTTTTTTTTCTCTGAGGCTGCAATGACTGTGAGGGGCTAAGACCTCACCCTGTATGTGTTTTGTTATTAAATATATAATGATATGTTCATTGCTATCTCTAAAAATTTCAAACTGGCCAAAGACATAAAATGACAGATGTCTGTCTGTGTACCCGAACAAAAGAAGCTAGCTGTCAGTATTGGAGAAATTCACACCTCGGCATCCATGAAGAGCCACGAATGACACCCCCCCCCCCCCCCAACATCCCCCCCGTGGGGCCCCCACCACTGTGGGTTGCACAGGCCAAATTCAAAGAACTATACAAAGACATTTTGTAACCTAGGCTAGCCAACAGGAGTCTACTCATCTGCTAGGACAAAGGGCCCCCAGACTTCCATTCAGCTCTTAATGGTTGAGACATTCAACAATCTTGGGGACTCAGATGAGGGATGCACGTCCCTTGTCAATGATAGAGCAGAGAAGTGGGAGTCATGTGACATGGATCTCTGGTTTGTGGAACCAGTAATAATTCCTTGGAGAGAGTCTCAGTCTGCCTTTCACCATCTGAGCAGCAGCCTCACGGACAAGAAGTTCAGGTTGGGCACCTGACCCCATCTACATTGCTTCTGCTGGAAATTCTCTACCTTCGTCTATAGGACTGAATCATCTCTGTGTGTCGATGTCAGAATATGAAGTCAACACTTCTGAAAAATTAAAATATATAGCATTGGTTTTCAGCCCGCGACCCCCGTGAAGGAATACTTCAATGGACTTTGATTCTGGACTCTGGAACTCACGTGAAACAACAATTATTTCCTTTGTGATCTCTGCACTGTAAATATTTATTTTTTCTATCCTTCCTTTAGTGTCTAAATGGAAAGGTGGCAACATTGTAAACTTCCTTCCACATTTTGAATGTGTGCAAATAAACTAACCTTCTGAGTTCATCCTATTTTGGGTTTGTTGCGAGGTTATTAATAGCAATTGGATTACACTAAAACTGAGGGGTTGGGAAACATCATCTATGATGTGGAAAACAAATTAAAAACACCATTCTGTTTATGGATGGGTAGTGAGAGGAGGAATTAGTATTGTTTCCATCGATGCTGGCTCCCACTGGTGTACAGTTCCACTCTAATTGACTCTCACCGGGGTATAGTTCCATTGATGTTCGTTCCCATTAGGGTACATTTCCACCAACACTGGCTCCTGTTGAGCTAAAGTTCCACCAACACTGGCTCCCACTAAGCTAGAGCTCCACCAACACTGGTTCTCACTAGGCTACAGTTCCACCAACACTGGTTCTCACTAGGCTACAGTTCCACCAACACTGACTCCCACTTGGATAAAGTTTCACTAATACAGATTCTCACTAGTGTACAGTTTTGCTGACTCTGGTGCCCACAATGGTACAGTTCAACCCATACTGGCTCCCACAGGTACAGTCCCACTGACATTGATTCTCACTGGTGTACAGTTCTATCAATGCTGGTTCTCACTGAGCTACAGTTCCATCAACACTCTGGGATACAGTTCACAAGGCACTTGCTCCCACTGGGACACAATTGCACTGACATTCACTGGGTTACAATTTCACAGGGATTCAGTTCCAAAGGTGTTGGCTGCCACTGGGGTACAGTTCCATCAACACTGGCTCTCAATGGGATACAGTTTCACTATCACTGACTCTCAATGGGACACAGTTCCACTGACATTGACTCAATGGGGCACAGTTCCACCATCACTGACTCTCAGTGAGAACAGTTCCAATGACACTGACTCTCAATGGGACACAGTTCCACCATCACTGACTCTCAATGGGACACCGTTCCACCGACACTCTCACCAGGGTACAGTTCCAAAATTGCTAAACACACTGGCATTTCATGCCAATCATATCCTGGCATCTCAGCTAAATGTTCACAGGAAATACATAAAGACAGAATATTCAACTGTGAGGCATCAGTGCCATGTAACCTTCCACTTGTCTCATATGCACATACACTCTGTAGCAGGTTGCTTGAGTCAGAAGGTTGTGGGTTTAAGTCCCACTTTAGAGATTTGAGTGTAAAAATGCAGTGACACTCACAGTGCAGTACTGAGGTGGTGCTGCCTTTCAGACAGCCACCAAACCAAAGCCCCACCTACCCTCTCGGGTCAATGCAAAGGTTCCACTAGTCACAGAAGGTCAGGAGAGTTAACCCCTCATTTTCTTGGTAATATTCAAGCCTCAAAATAAGTAATTAATAATAACATTATTTGGTTATTATCACATTTTTGTTTGTGAGAGCTTATTGTGTTCAGATTGACTGCTGCTTTACGAACATATGAGCAAGGGGCAGGAGTAGGCCATTCGGCCCCTCGAGACTGCTCTGCCATTTATAAGATCATGGCTGATCAGATAATTACCTCAAATCCGCATCCCGCCTACCCCTGATAATCTATTGCACCATTGCTTACCAAGAATCTGTCCACCCCAGCCTTAAAAATATCCAAGAACTCTGCTTCCACCACCTTTTTCAGGAAGAGAGTTCCAGAGATTCACAACCGTCTGAGAGAAAAAAGTTCGCCTCATCTCAGCTTTAAATGGGCAACCCCTTATTTTTAAACAGTGACCCCTAATTCTAGATTCTCCCATAAGAAGAGACATCCTCTCCACTTCCTCTCTGTCAATACCCCTCAGGATCTTATACATTTCACTCAAGTTGCCTCTTACTCTTCTAAACTCCGCTGGATACAAGCCTTGCCTGTCCAACCTTTTCCCATAAGACCGCACACCCATTCCTGGTATTAGTCTGGTAAACCTCCTCCGAACTGCTGCCATTGCATTTACACCCTTCCTTAAATAAGGTGATCAATACTGTACACAATACTCCAGATGTGATCTCACCAATGCCCTGTACAACTGAAGCATAACATCCTGACTTTTGCAATCAATTCCCCTGGCAATGAAAGCTAATAGCATTCTATTTGCTTTCTCAACTACTTGCTGTACCTGCATACTAGCCTTTTGTGGTTCATGGACTAGGACACCCAGATCCCTCTGCACCCCGAGCTCTGAAATTTCTCGCCATTTAGACAATATGCTTCTTCCTTAAAATATTACAGCAGTGAGCAAATATGGGCTGTAAAACACATTGGCATAGCCTGAACGCATGAAAACTGTTTTATAAATGCTTTTCTTTCAGGCGTCATTGAACAGTAACATTTTTATAAAAATGTTTTGTTTCACAAGTAGGGCGGCACGGTGGCACAGTGGTTAGCACTGCTGCCTCACAGCACCAGGTACCCGGGTTCAATTCCTGGCTTCGGTCATTATCTGTGCGGAGTCTGTACGTTCTCCCCGTGTGTGCACGGGTTTCCTCCGGTTGCTCCGATTTCCTCCCACAGTCCAAAGATGTGCGGGTTAGGTGGATTGGCCATTCTAAATTGCCCCTTAGTTTCTGGGGGACGAGCTAGGGTAAATGCATGGGGTTATGGGGATAGGGCCTGGGTGAGATTGTGGTCGGTGCAGACTCAATGGGCCGAATGACCTCCTTCTGCACTGTAGGGATTCTATGATCCTATAAGTAGGCTTACATTAAAACTGCAATGAAGTTACGGTGAAAACCCCCTAGTCGCCACACTCCGGCGCCTGTTCGGGTACACTGAGGGAGAATTTAGCACGGCCAATGCACCTAACCGGCACGTCTTTCAAACTGTGGGAGGAAACCGGAGCACCCGGAGGAAACCCACGCAGACACGGGGAGAATGTGTGTTAGAGTCAGTTGGTACCTGCTAATTTTGCACAGGCCAAGGATGTGGCCGTGACATTTCCTAATCTGTGTGTCTCAGCTTTATACTGGGCAAAGTGCTGGCCCACCAGGGGAGTCGTGTCGTTCTACAGTCAGTGTTGCTAGCTGACAATAAGCAGTTCCCCAGAAAGTACCCCCCCCCCCCTTCCGCGCCGCCCCCCCCCCCCCCCCCCACCCACCCACACACACACAGCAACACCCCGCTGAAATGTTCATGGTACACTGCTGCTGAACTGTATCGCTGCTGGGGGCATTAGGAAAGCCATGACTCCATTTAATTGTTGGGGTATTTTTCTTTTGATTGCTCTCTATTTCAGGCAACAGCGTTGTGTTTTGTGAAGAACGAACCAAGGTTTGTGTCTCATAAACCACTCAGGTCACAGCGGGCATCACTCATGCTTCTTATGAATAGCGAGATGCTGGGGCTAGTTCCTGCAATCTTCAGCCTGTGATGAGTATCTGGCTCTGTGTATAAATCTTCCAGCACAGCACCTCGTAAATCCGCCTTTGACAGGGTATCTCAGCAGCTATCGAACCCCTGATAGTGTGGCGATAGAGAGAAATTTAAACATACATATTCTTGTGTGGGCTACTGCAGAATCTGTGTACAGTTAACACAAGAGGCTGGCTCTGAATAATTCGTGCTGGCTCCCAAGCTTGAGATTTGCCTGACAGGGACAAGCTTGTTGGTCCATAGATGTGTTCCTGTCAGTGCAAGAAATCTCCCTATGTTAATTGTCTAGGTTTTAAGCAGCACAGTGATGGAGAGGAGACAAAATTGTTGCGAGTGATTCATTCCACCCTCTCTTTAGATTGTCCCCTTGCATATTTGACAGTTTTGCAACATACCAGTGACACCTGCTGGGGAACATGTACCAAATCTGCTTCTCATCCTCCGAGTGGAACACTGCACTCACTGAATCTGTCCCCAAATAACTCACTCAACCTCCACCATCACCGCCCTCCCGCCATCCCCCCCACACCCACTCCACACATTCCCCTACCCTCCACATTGGTCAATCACTCAGTCTCAGAGAAAAAAATATATAATTTACTTAATTGACAGCCAAGTTACTTAGCAGGAACGGTGGCTGCAGCAGAGAAAAGGATGAATTATTGACTTACAGACGTGGAGTGGCTTGTTAAAACGGGAACTTCCTGCATGGGTGGTAGAGAGAGCAAAATAATTGCTGGTCAGCCGAATATGAGAGCTAACCTTGCAGCTGGCTGGATGTGGAGATGCCGGCATTGGACTGGGGTAAACACAGTAAGAAGTCTCACAACACCAGGTTAAAGTCCAACAGGTTTATTTGGTAGCACGAGTTTTCGGAGTGTTGTTCCTTCTTCGGGTGAGGAAGACCTCACCTGGGTGGCACGGTAGCATAGTGGTTAGCACTGCTGCTTCATAGCTCCAGGGACCTGGGTTCGATTCCCGGCTTGGGTCACTGTCTGTGCGGAGTTTGCACATTCTCCCCGTGTCTGCGTGGGTTTCCTCCGGGTGCTCCGGTTTCCTCCCACAGTCCAAAGATGTGCAGGTTAGGTTGATTGGCCAAGCTAAATTGCCCCTTAGTGTCCTGGGATGCGTAGATTAGCGGGTAAATATGAGGGTTAGAGGGATTAGCAGGTAAATATGTAGGGATATGGGGATAGGGCCTGGGTGGGATGGTTGTCGGTGCAGACTCAATGGGCTGAATGGCCTCTTTCTGCACTGTAGGGGTTCTATGGTAAGCCTTACTTGTGACTGATAAATAAACTTTAACTTTACCATTCCCACAAAGCAGACAGGATTTAACAACTTAATCACAAAGAACATAAGAAATAGAAGCAGGAGTAGGCCATCTAGCCCCTCAAGCCTGCTCTGCCATTCAATAAGATCATGGCTGATCTAAGGGAACAGCAGGACAATCTCAGCAGGTAGATACGATAGTGACTTTTAAGGGGTGTTCTGGACAAACACATGAATAGGATGGGAATAGAGGGATATGGTTAACAGAAGCATAGGGGGTTTTACTTCACATGGGCAGTATGGTCGGTACAGGCTTGGAGGGCCAAAGGGCCTGCTCCAGCGCTGTAATTTTCTTTGTTCTATGTCTGACAGCATCTGTGGAGGGTGGGCAGATCCCAACATTTCGAGTCTGAATCAGGGATCCCTCTCCACAGATGCTGTCAGAGCTCCTGAGATTTTCCAGCACTTTCTGTTTCGGTTTGGGATTCCAGCATCCGCAGTAATTTGATTTGGAACTTCAATGTTGCATGCACCCCCAAGCTGAAACATTGGGCTCCGTCCTCCCTCCAAGCTGGGGACAACCTGCTTGATGGTGTTCGGGGTGGAGTCGAGTATTTCAGATAAAAGCAAATTACTGCATCTGCTGGAGTCTCAAACAAAAACAGAAAACGCTGGAAAGTCTCAGCAGGTCTGACAGCGTCTGTGGAGAGAGAGAATAGAGCCAACGTTTCGAGACTTGAGATTTTCCAACATTTTCTGTGCGAGTTTCTCAGAGGTTTGTAAACCACAGGATATCCATGTCACCAAGTTTTAAGATCAGGAGTAAACCTGAAGTTCATGAACAGTTAAATCCACCTTTTAATAAAATATTCCCTACCACAGCTCCACTAAGGGCCTGATTTTACCATTTTGAGTCTGAGTGCCGAATCCGGGCTTCAAATAGATCCGCGCCCGGAATCCTCTTTCCAGCGCGCCCGTACGCGTTTTGCCGGTTCCAGTCCGATCAGCGCAGTGGGTGGGGCTTAGTACTGCCGGACCGATCGGAGCTCTGAACTGCGCATGCGCAGTTCGAAAAAAATCTGAAGCAGCGCGCCCGGGCGGGAAAGAAAAAAACAGCAGAGAGAGCAGAGAGGGGGGAGGATGGGGGGGGAGGATGGACTTGGGAGAATCTTGCAAACTGCAAATAATGTAGCATCTTCTTTGTGCTGCCTAATTATCTATGGGAAAGGTAATTAAACTACAGTGTCCTAGTGAGCAATTAGTGACCTGTATAATACATTTGTGATCTGTAACTGGATTGTTCATGCTCAAATGTTCAGAGTCATGTGGTGAACTTGGAAGAATTGTCCCCATGGTGGAACTTGGTTGGAAATAAGATTCAAGGAGATTACTAAATCTTGTTTTCATCTGAACATTGCACAGAATTAGAGGAATTCCCTTTGCAAGATAATGTCAAAATTATAATCGCAGGAACTAAAAACCTGACAGTCAAAATTTGGGAAAATATTTCAAAATGTGGATGGGGGGATATATATTTTGAAATATCACATCCAACCATGTCTGTAAGTGGCGTGCTATTAGTAATTTGACTGGCGTGAACCCTGTGGTTGCATTTGGCATGCTATTGTACAAGAAACTTGCATACGTAGAGGTAATGCCCTATGATGATTTGAATGTTTGTGCAGCTCGTTCCACTAACCAATTGGTGGTAAAGTGCTGACCTAACGTGGCGAATTGCATTTGACTTAACGAATTTCTGAAACTCCTCCACTGTAAGTGACGTGCCATTGTCTGACACTAAGATCTCTGGGATCCCATGGATGGCAAAAATATGCCTCAACATGTCAATGATTGCTGTGGCCATAGTAGACACCTCGGGTCCCTTGTCAGGCTCCTCAGGTGGGATGTTCCGGCCATGCTCGCCCCAAGGTCGTAAAATCCCACTTGACGTCAACGGGCCTTTACATGGTCAATGTCTTAGCCACTACAATTGCCATGGCAGGCGGCACAGAAAAATTCTGCCCCTCATCCGGTTCTATTTAATGGAGTTAAACTCACTGTTGTGCCAGAATTTTACCGCCTCGCCCGCAGAGGTTCGTAAGATCCAGCGCAGTGCCAACGGAGCCACTCTGCGAGCTTCACCCACCCCGATTCCAGGCGGGCGTACCGGTAAAATTCCAGCCCCATTGTTGTTTTTTTACACGTTCTGTCCTGACTGCTTCATTCTGGACCAGGCTTGTAAGTGATCCTTTCTATTACATCGATAACATACATAATTTCTGCAACACTGAGCTTCTTGGGAGAGTTGTCTCTCTCCCCCCTCCCCCCCCCCACCCCTCCCACCACCATCCTCCAGCCCCTCCACATTGGAAACAAGCTTCCACCTTCATTTCTGTGCTCCCCCTCTTGGGTTCTGCTGCCTCCTCATTCGGGAAGTTCTTCGCAGCCGTGGTTTCCCTCCACAAACGGTCAACCTCGTTGGGCACACCTTGTAACCCGCTTACACCCTGCTCAGTGCATTCAGTCACTTGCACAATCTCCACAGCTTTTTCTGAAGCGATTTTGGTCTCAGGTAGTAACTTTGTTTGTATTATCAGGCTGTTTATTCCACAGACCAAACAGCCTCTTAACATTTCTCCTAAAGCTGGGCCAAATTGGCGATGCTCTGCTGACCCTCTCAATCTGGCCACGAAACCCGCGACAGACTCCCCTGGCTCCCGGACTGCTGAATGAAATTTATACCCCGACATAATGATTGAGGGTTGGGGGTTAAAATGATTTTTGACCAGTTTGACTCTCTGGTCAAAAGACTTTGGTGGGATTTTCCAGCCAGACTCACCCCGAGGTTGGAAAATCCCGCCCGAGGTCAACAGACCTTTGCGTGGTCCATGTCCCGCCCACTACAATCCCCGTGGCAGGCAGGACGGGAAAATTCCACCCTTTGTGCCTGGTACCTCAGGCAATGTTAGACTCCTCACTGGACTGTAGGTTTGTGGGCCACAGGCTGCTGTCACCCTATTTGCTACAAGGAAATAACACGGCCTTTTGATATATTGTCCGCAGTTTTCACGCTTTCCAATTAAAGGCATTTTTATATGGGTAGGTACCTTGCTGCTTCATAGTTTGGACACTCACTGTCCATGGAAACCATGGAAACCCTACAGTGCAGAAGAAGACCATTCAGCCCATAAAGTCGACATCAACTCTCCAAAAGAGCATTCTACCTGAGCTCAACCCCCCTCGCCTACCCCACCCTATCCCATAGCCCCACTCATTGATCATGACCAATTCGCCTAACCTGCACATTTTTGGACTCTGGGAGGAAACCGAAGGATCCCCACGCAGACACGGAGAGAACGTGCGAACTTCACACAGACAATGACCCAAGCCGGGGATCGAACCCGGGTCCCTGGCACTGTGAGGCAGCAGTGCTAACCACTGTGCCACCATCCTCCCCCTCTAGCTGCACACTACAATCCCCTGACGATTAACAAAAGTTTTTACTCATCGCCAGTGTAATAACTTCGAAGGTGACTCATGGTGGCTTTTACTTATAAAGGATATTTTACCAACAATATTTATATGTGCACAAAGAAGGGTCTGACAGAACTGTAATACACGACTACTCTCTTCTCCGTCCTGCCTCCAACTGAGGTTCCTCTCAGACCCAGGACTTGCACAATATTGGCTCAGCTTTGCTTCCTCCCTAAAGGGGCCACACTACCATAATATAAAAGATCTTATGGTACTACTTCGAAGAAGAGCAGCAAAATCCTGCCTGATGCCCTGGCCAATATTTATCCCTCAATTAGCGTCACAGAAAGAAATTATTGGGTCATTGTCACGTTACTGTTCGGTGCATTGGCCGTGCTAAATTCTCCCTCAGTGTTACTCGAACAGGCGCCGGAGTGTGGCGACTAGGGGATTTTCACAGTGACTTCATTGCAGTGCTTATGTAAGCCTACTTGTGACACGAATAACCAAATAAATAACTACTGTTTGTGGGCGCTTGCTGTGCCAAATTGGCTGCTGCATTTCCGATATTACAACAAGTGATTACACTTCAAAAGTATTCCTTGATGGCTTTGGGGTGCTCTGTCATCATAAAAGACACTTTATCAAATGCAAACTTTCGTGTGTTGGCGTTTTAGTGTTTGCAAACACCCAACTAATTCACAAATATAGAACTTAAAACTTGAAATGCTGGCTTATTTACAGCTGAAGCCTCATGTTAACCAGAGCATTCCAACTTGTAAAATTCCCCATCAAAAATATATCAAGTCTCATAACCTCAGATTGCGTTTGGTTATAACAATAAGACTTTGCAGACAAGGATGGGACAGTTAAAGCACAGCTCCAGCTAAACAGTGGAATAGCTAGGAATGCCTTAACTCAATGCGACTTAGTGGAGTAGCATGATTCTGTATTGCGTGGGATAACTACAAACTATAGAGCAGTGTTTCATTGCAAATCTTTCAGATATCAATGTTAAGACGATCAGCATGTATTCCTTGTGGGTTCTGGGATAGCATTTTCCATGATGAAGAACACTTGAAATGCCATTGCATACAAGGCTGAGAACCAAGCGGTGGAAAATTGGATTGGAATACGTGTGGGTTTGAATGTCTCGGTGCCAACAAAACATCCTGCAGAGAAACATGATTAAAATACATATCTTAAAGGCACAGTATCATCACACAATCTCGTCAGTCCCATTCGCGTGTTCTATTTTTGTAACCCTGCAACTTTATCTCCCTCAAGCGTCCATCCAATTTCCTTTAGAAATCATTGATTGTCTTTGCTTCTAAGTGGCCGTTTGAGTGAATCATAGAATCCCTACAGTGCAGAAGGAGGCCATTCGGCCCATCGAGCCTGCACTGACTGCAATCCCTCCCAAACCCTATCCCCACCACCCCATGCATTTACCCGAGCTAGTCCCCCTATCACTAAGGGGCAATTTAGCATGGCTAGTACACCTAACCCGCACATTTTTGGGCTGTGGGAGGAAACCGGAGCACCCGGAGGAAACCCACGCAGACACACGGGGAGAACGTGCAGACTCCGCACAGACAGTGACCCAAGCCGGGAATCGAACCTGGGTCCCTGGCGCTGTGGGGCAGCAGTGCTAACCACTGTACTACCGTGCCGCCCATTTATTTACAGAGATACACACTCTTACCATCTGCCACGTGTTGGGAGAATTTTGAGATTGATAATCAACCTGTTTGGCCACTTTATAAACTCACCTTCCTTTGCCATCAGGTCCTGGGGTGGGACTCGAACCCAGAGGTTCAGGCTCAGAAGCAGGGACGCGACTCACTGCGCCACAAGACCTCACAATTTTAGCGATCAGTTTAATTTATTACGTGGGGAGCAACACAGGCTATTTATTTATTTGCATTACAGAGTACTCACTTGTTAAGAGGGAATATCACTGAAAACACAGATTGCAAATCAGACCCAATGGACGGCACGATGACACATGTCAGAAGAGAATATTATGGCACTGATTGCAGTGGGTGGCACGGTGGCACAGTGGTTAGCACTGCTGCCTCAGAGCGCCAGGGGCCCCGGGTTCAATTCCGGCCTCGGGTCACTGTCTGCATGGAGTCTGCACATTCTGCCCATGTCTGTGTGGGTTTCCTCCAGGTGCTCTGGTTTCCTCCCACAGTCCAAAAGACGTGCTGGTTAGGGTGCATTGGCCATGCTAAAATTCTCCCTCGGTGAATCCCGAACAGGCGCCGGAGTGTGGCGACTAGGGGATTTTCACAGTAACTTCATTGCAGCGTTAATGTAAGCCTACTTGTGACACTGATAAATAAACTTATATAAGAAAGAAATGATAAATATATTGAAAGCCCCAAAATATTTCTGTGGCAGCCAATATTAGCTGACTGGTTATCAATGGGTTAATATTCTTTCTACCGTTACACAAATAGAAAGTTTGTTCAAGCTCATTAACCAGCTAAAATTAGTGCTCAGCAGACTTCCAACTCCTCCGAGATTTAGGAATGACTCCGAACTCTCATTAAGCACTCAATATTTAAAAGCTTCACACGGCGAGATTCTTTTTTAATCGCTCTGACTCAGGAACACAGAGGTTATTTGCTCAAACATTAGTCCCTCTCCCACTCTGGCGCAGTCCAGGTGAAAACAGAGCAAGCTCGAAGCATCTCAATCTGCTTCCCAGGCTTCATTAAGACAGAAGCACTTGACGGGTGCAGCGAGATTCTTGTTCATCGAGATGCCACGTTGTGAGTTTAAGTAGAGTGGTGACAGTTCAGGCATTACCCATTGAAAAATGGGTCTGGGCTACAGGGACATTACAGTGCTCACTGGGTTGGAGAGGCACATTCACAGCAAACGCACTGACATTCATGCCAGTCTCCCCCTTCCGCACTCGGCATAGATTGCCACCGTCCTGGTCCCTGATGAACATGCTGCCATGTTGCATTATGCAGAAAGAGCATTTGGGAGAATAATATGAAATCACAATGAATTTGCCTCGTGTGTGGTTCTTGGAAAACTGCATATTTTAAGTGATTTCAAGAGGCCTGAGGGATGAGGAGAATACACTTCAATGCAGCACTGAGGCAGAATATGTGGGTGTATAGGGTGGCACAGGGGAAGGGAGGCAGCAAAAAACTGAATGACCTATTCATGAAACTACATAGGAAAACAAACAGGCTTCAACAGCGGGAATGAAAGGACTAGATCTCTTGATGTCATAGGATAGAATCCATAGAATCCCTACAGTGCAGAAGAAGGCCACTCAGCCCACTCAGTCTGCACCGACTCGCCGACAGAGCATCTTACTCAGCCCCTACTGTCCCAATCCTACACATCTTGGGATATTAAGAGGCAATTTAGCATGGCCAATCCACCTAATGTGCACATCGTTTGGACTGTGGGAGGAAATCGGAGCACCTGGAGGAAACTCATGCAGACATGGGGAGAAGGTACAAACTCCACATAGGCAGTCACCTGAGGCCGGAATCAAACCCGGGTCCCCAGCACTGTGCCACCGTGCCACCCTATACACCCACATATACTGACATATTTATAGATTTCCATATATTGCAGTCTTTCCCAAAATTTCATACAATATTCCTTACACTGTTTACATGAAAGTTTGGAAAATTTGTACATCTACATGACTATTCCAAAACTCCAGGCCAGTAAATAATACCAAAGAATGTAATTTAATCTGGCCCACTCTGTCATAATCATTATTGATTGTGTAAATCGCGCATAACATCATCTCGTAACTGTTGCAGGAACACACAGCGTTACATCATGTGAACTATATTACATATTAAAATAAGCATTTCTTCGAGTACATATCCTGTGGAAAAGCACAGAGCAATGAAAGGTTTATGTACTATTAGTAACAAGTAGGCTTATATCACCACTGCAATGAAGTTACTGTGAAAATCCCCTCATCGCCACACTCCAGTGCCTGTTTGGGTACACTGAGGGGTAATTTAGCATGGCCAATCCACCTAACCAGCACATCTTTCAGACTGTGGGAGGAAACCAGAGCAACCGAAGGAAACCCACGCAGACACGGGGAGAATGTGCAAACTCCGCCCAGACACTGACCCAAGCCAGGAATCGAACCCAGGTCCCTGACACTCTGAGGCAGCAGTGCTAACCACTGTGCCACCGTGCCACCCACTGCAATCAGTGCTATAATATTCTCTTCTTAAATGTAAGTTAATTATAAATGCAGAATTTCTACTCATACCAATGCACAATATTCATTTTCAAAACATAATTGTGGGAGTAAGGGAAGATGGGCACAAGGCTGGACATTAAATCAAGGTGCACAATACTTGTGCACAGGTCTTGGCTGCACTGGCAGAGGTTCTGTCATTTGAATGAGACATTGAACTGGGTATTGGGCCCACTGGACAAACGTGAAAGATCTCATGGGATGTCCTGGGCATGGTGGAGGTTTTGGGTCAGACCATCTTTTGGGTAAGGAATGAATAAAGGAGATCCAGAACAGTAATTGGCAAAACAGAAGTGGCTAATGCCACGATGCTGACATGCAGAAACATGGCATCACAAGCCTTAATAGAAGTTTCAGAACACTCAAGGGTCCCAAAGCTGACTGGTGCATCTTACTTCTGTATTCAATGGCTTGTGAAGGCAAGGGGACCCAGGAGGCCAGAGAGACGACCCACCCAGGCTTACCCTGGAGGCAATTTTCCACCTTGCAGCATGGGCACTAACTTGGTGAAATGAGTTACCTGCCTGTTATAGAACTCAACTAATTTTCATCCTATTTATTGACTTCTGCCCAGGAAATGAAGGCGAACATTACCCCCTCATTTAAAGCAATGAAGCTTAACTCTTATCAAATGTTTTGTGGGTCAAAATCCTGGAACTCCCTCCCTAACTGTGGGTGTACCTACACCAAATGGGCAGCAGTGGTTCAAAAAGACAGCTCACCACCACCTTCTCAAAGGGCACCTAAGGACGGGCAGTAAATGCTGGCCTAGCCAGCGATGTCCGCCTCCCATCAATGAGTAAAAAAAAAATAGAACATTGATTGCATTCAGGTTATAGATCAAGCCACGCCATGGGTGGAATATAAAACTCCCCCTATCGATCGTGTTTCCCCGGGGAAGACTGCCAATTTTGTGTTGATTTACAAACACATTTGGGCTCTGGGTTCCTCATGATACCTCCCTCGCACAAGCTTGAAACAGCCCCAAATTAACTTTTTGTAGCAACTTTCCAGTCTCCGAGGAAATTTGTCTCCCTCATTCTGTCCTAGATTCAAAGCCAGGATTCACAGGAGAGGCCATTCAGTGAAAGGTCTCCGAAATGGCATTTTCCCAGTATTCCAATCATTATGTATCACCAATGACACAAAATTATCTGACGATTCATCTGGTTATTATTTGTGGGCTGTGCACAAATTGTCATGTTATCCTGCATCACAAAAGTGGTTGTACCTTTTGAAGAATTATTGACTGCAAATTTATTGACTGGGCGGCATGGTGGCACAGCGGTCAGCACTGCTGCCTCACAGCGTCAGGGACCCGGGTTCGATTCCCAGCTTGGGTCACTGTCTGCGTGAAGTTTGCACGTTCTCCCTGTGTCCGCGTGGGTTTCCTCCGGGTGCTCCAGTTTCCTCCCACACTCCAAAGATGTGCAGGTTAGCTGAATTGGCCACGATAAATTGCCCCTTAGTGTCCAAAGATGTGTAGATTAGATGGATTAGCCATGGTGAATGCATGGGGTTATGGGGAACTTGAGTAGAATGTTTAATCATGTCAGCTAACATGGGCACCAGGAAATTAATCATAGAATCTACAGTGCAGAAAGAGGTCATTTAGCCCATCGAACTTGCACCAACAACAGTCCTATCCCCATATATATCCCCATATATAATCCCACATATTTACCCTCCTACTCCCCCTGACACTAAGGGGCAATTTATCATGGCCAATCAACCTAACCTGCACATCTTTGGAACGATGGGTGGTCTGTAGTTTAGTGCGAATCAGGTCGAGGGTGCATGAGGTGTGGCTTAAGAAAAAGATGCACTCGGAGATGACAGGAGGGAAGTTAGACGAGAAATTTGAGGAAGATGCGAGTTCAGGCATAGGGTGAGGGAGGGCTTGGGGGAACGTTTTAGAGGAAATTTAGTCTTGGTGGGCTGATGGATGAGAGGGTCATGGCATTGGCTACTGATCAGATAGTCTCAACTTTGGTGACAAAAAAGTCCATGAGATCCTTATACTTGTTGTTGGAGGTGAGAGTGGAGAGAGAAGGGGTCAGGTGGTTAATTTGTCCAATCATGGCTCAACAGCAATTCTACTTCAAATATAATTTTTTTCAAATTCCTCTCCTAGGCACCTGCCAGGGCAGTAGATGCTTGCCCTTCTCATTGCTGCCAAAATTTCCAAAAGGATCCTTTAACTAGCATAAGGTTCTCAGTTTACATCACAGAATTGCTACGGCGTGGAAGGAGGTCATCGTGTCAGCACTGGCTCTCCAAATGAACATCATGACTTAATGCCATTGCCCTGCCTTTTCCCCGTAGAAGTCATCTAATATCATCCTGAATGCCTCAATTGAACCTGTCTTCACCACACTTAGAATCGTAGAATCATACAGCGCAGAAGAGGCCTTTCAGCCCATCAGGTCTGCACAGGCACATTAGAAACATCTGAACTCCCACCTGATCCCATCTGCCGACACTTGGCCCATAGCCCTGAATGTTATGATGCGCCAAGTGCTCATCCAGATACTTTTTAAAGGATGTGAGGCAACCCGTCTCTACCACTCTCCCAGGCAGCGCATTCGGACCGTCACTATCCTATGGGTAAAAAGTTTTTCCTCACATCCCCCCTAAACCTCCTGCCCCTCACTTTGAACCTATGTACCCTCATGACTGACCCTTCAACTAAGGGGAATAGCTGCTCCTTATATCCACTCTGCCCATGTCTCTCATAATCTTGTACGCAGATAGTTCCAGGCAATGAATTCCAGAGCTGAACCACTCATTGTATGAAGACGTTTCTTTCTCATGTCACATTTGCTTCCTTTGCAAATCACTATAAATCTGTGGTCTTTTGTTCTTGATCCTTTTACGAGTGAGAGCCTAGTGCGGATACCAATAAAATAGGCCTCATTAATTTAGCAGTGAGACCAATGCCCTTTCGATCAGCCGTAGGCCGTCCCACTAAATCAGCTTGCTTTACACCTGTTTTATATCAGAGAACCAAACATTGTGAGAGGGATTTTCCGACGATGTTCGCCCCAAGACCGGAAAGTCCTGCCCGAGGTCAACGGACAGGTCCGTGTCCCGCCCGTTACAATTCCCGTGGCGGGCAGGATGGGAAAATTCCCCAATCCCCAGTTTTTTTTAAAATCTGAAGTTGTTTTCTGAAATAAGTTTTTGAAAGCTTGAATTCAAACTATTGGATTTATAAAAATGTATTCATCCGTGAGATTCACACATCGCTGGCTATTCATTGCCCATCCCTAATTTCCCTTGAGAAGGTGGTGGTGAGACAACTTCTTGAGCTGCTGCAGTTCATGTGGTGTAGGTACACCCACAGTGCTGTTAGGAAGAGAGATCCAGAGACAGTGAAGGAGTGGTGATATAGTTCCAAATCAGGATGGCGTGTGGCTTAGAGGGGAACTTACAGATCTTAGTGTCCCTCTGCATATGCTGGCCAAGTCCTTCTAGGAGGTAGAGGTCACGTTTTGGAAGGTGCTGTTGAAAGAGCCTGAGTAAGTTGTTGCAGTGCATCTTGCAGATGGTTCACACTGCTGCCACTATAAGGCAGTGGAGGATGGAGCAAATGTTTAAGATAGTAGATGGGGTGCTAAACAAGAGAATGCTCTCTCCACGATGCCACTCATGAGCTGCACTCATCCAAGCAAATGAAGAGCATTCCATCACATTCCTGACTTGAGTCTTGGAGTTTGTGCACTGCCAATTTTGTGTTGCTTCACAAACATATTTGGGCTTTGGGTTCCTCATGATATCTACCTTGCACAAGCTTGAAACAGCCCCAAATTAACTTTTTGTAACAACTTTCCAGTCTCTGGCTGAAGATTGTTGCAAACCTGGGGGGCGATTCTCTCAAATAAATTCTGTGTCGAATTTGTGTAAAAACTGGGGTAAATCACGTTGGCTTTTTCAGCGAGACTTTCAAAATGAATTTCCCACACTCTGTACACTGCAAAGTGCACTAGCGTAAATCCCATTGAAAGTCAGTGGGTAGGGCCCATTCCCGCTGGAGAGGCCGGCAGCATAGCGCCTTGCGGGTCACTGCGTATGCGCCGATCTGTCAGCGCCGAGATTGCTGCATGTGCAGTAGCCCCGCACTGACGCTTCCCGATCACTGGCCGGCCCCATGACTGCAACCCCCACATCATCAGCCGTGCGACCGCCCCCCGTCCCCACAGCCCAATTGCTGTCCTCCGACCATGTACGGGCCAGCCTCAACGCAGCCCACCCCCCCCCCCCCCGCACCCCCCACCCTCCACCCGTCTCGAACTCCTCAATTGCCCCCACCCCCTTCACTCCAGTGGGTTCCTGGCCGCCAACCCCCCCGCAATTGGGGAACAATACTGAAATGAACCACTCTTGGCGGGGAGGGAGAGGCTAGCGGGCCCGGTGATTTCAGTCCTGGGCCCGCTAATTGGATCTAAATGGTATGGAAATTGTCATCTGCATAATTTATGCAGCTCTGCGCTGATTTCCGCCGCGGAGCTGATGGTGCTGGAAATCTGGTGCTGGGAGATTCGCGGAGGCTGTGAAAGGGCCTCCCACTGGGAAGTCTGCAAAACAGCCTCTGCTAGAGTCTCCCAGCCCGCTGCGCTACAAAAGCAGCACAGTGGGATATCTTTTGTACTGATACACTGGGCTCCTCCACCATTGAGGATGGGGATCTGTGAAGCCTCCTCCTCCTCCAGTTCAAATTGTCCACCACCATTCATATCTGGATGTGGCAGGATTGCAGAGCTTAGATCTGATTCATTGGTTGTGGAATTGCTTAGCTCTGTCTATTACTTGCTGCTAATGCTGCTTGGCACGCAAGGAGTCTTGTGTTGTAGCTTCACCGGGTTGATGCCTCATGATACTGTGTGCCATGGAATGTGCATGAATGTTTTATGTTGATGTATAACTTTGAGAGAGTGTCTTAGACAGATCAGAGTCTTTTCCATTTCTACCTTGCCACAAAAGCTGTATAAACTCTGTTCTACAAGGGCGGCACAGTGGCACAGTGATTAGCTTCACAGTGCCAGGGACCCGGGTTCATAGAATCATAGAATAATAGAAACCCTACAGTGCAGAAGGAGGCCATTTGGCCCATTGAGTCTGCACCGACCACAATCCTACCCAAGCCCTACCCCCATATCCCTACATATTTACCCGCTACTCCCTCTAACCTACGCATCGCAGGACACTAAGGGGCAATTTTAGCATGGCCAATCAACCTAACCCGCACATCTTTGGACCGTGGGAGGAAACCAGAGCACCCGAAGGAAACCCACGCAGACATGAGGAGAATGTGCAAACTCCACACAGACAGTGACCCAAGCCGGGAATCGAACCCAGGTCCTTGGCGCTGTGAAGCAGCAGTGCTAACCATTGTGCCACCGTGCCGCCGGGTTCAATTCCTTCCTCAGGTCACTGCCTGTGTGGAGTTTATACATTCTCCCTGTGTCTGCATGGGTTTCCTCCGAGTGCTCTGGTTTCCTCCCACAGTCCAAAGATGTGCTGGTCATGTTGATTGGCTATGCTAAATTGAGCCTGATGCCAGGGGATTAGTAGGGTAAATATGTAGGGTTACGGGAACAGGGTCTGGGTGGAATTGTGGTCGGTGCAGACTCGATGGGCCAAATGGCCTCAATCTGCACTGTAGGGATTCTATGATTCTACAAATTTAGCAGAAAATGTGTACATTTTGTAACGCGCTGTAATGAGTGTGTACTATTTGTTTGATATGTAAATAAACCAGGATTTTAATTTATCTGAATTATGTAATGTGTAATTTAATTTGTGTTCTTTTTATCTCAATTTTTCCTTTGCAATGATAAACATGTGTCCTTCAGGTTCTTCATTAGTCTTTCACAACTAAGCACACATCGTCATGCTGATGCCCAATGAACATGTACATGTATCAACATATAGCTGATGGAACATATTGGGCATGGGAATTAGATTTCCCTTTCGTAAACTGGGCTCAACTGGTGACAAATAGGACAAGTACAGCATGTCAGGACCTGAATAGCCCTGGCCGAACCCAAATTGTGGAGATGCCGGCGTTGGACTGGGGTAAACACAGTAGAAAGTCTCACAACACCAGGTTAAAGTCCAGCAGGTTTATTTGGTAGCAAAAGCCACGAGCTTTCGGAGTGCTGCTCCTTCATCAGGTAAGTGGGAGTTCTGTTCACAAACAGGGCATATAAAGACACAAACTCAATTTACAAGATAATGGTTGGAATGCGAGTCTTTACAGGTAATCAAGTCTCAAAGGAACCCAAATATAGCAGCAGTGATCTGATCGTTGCCGAGTAAATGTCGTTCGATTAATAACACAGTTTCTGACACCTTCCCTCACTTTGCTGATGATCTCGAGGAGACTGATGGGGTGGTAATTGGTTGGGTTGGATTTGTCTCTCTCTTTGTGGATATTAAGTATCCAGTTAAGGGGCTTAATTGTCAAACACAACCCAACAGGGAATGCCAGACAATGACTATAATGGAGAGATGCGGTTAGTGATTATACTCAGTGATATCATTGTGTCTGTTTGATTGCAAAGGTCATTGTATGTCAACCACAGGAATGTTACACTGGTGGCCATTACCACTGCAGGTTGCAACGTCAGGTAGAGAAAAGCTGAGCTACACAGGGTAGGAAAATTGACTTATGTTTTTCTTGTTTTTAAAGCAGAAAGCATTACTGAGACAAACTCTACAGTCAACCTGTTGCAAGGCACAATTTTTTGGAGAAGATAAGCTTTTCTTTGCAAGTCCTTCCAAATTGCCAAATGGTCTAGCTGCTTTGGCACATTTTAACTGCAGGATATGATGTAATATAATCTCACAACTGTCTGCACTTCTCCTCAAAGCTGTGTGTTTAGCTGCTATCTCTAGCTTTGCAGGGAATGGTACATTTTAAATAATAGATTCACAGAATCATAGAATCCCGACAGTGCAGAAGAGGCCACTCGGCCCATTGAGTCTGTGCCGACTCTCTGACAGAGTTAACCAAGATCTCTCCCCTGCCCTATCCTCATAATCCCACACTTTTCCCATTGCTATTGCATCTAACCTACACATCTTGGGATACTATGGGCGGAATTTTCTCATCTCGCCCGCCACGGGGATCAAAGCGGGCAGGAGTCGGACCATGCAAAGGTCCGTTGACCTCAGGCGGGAGTTTCCGATCCTGGGGTGAGCACGGCCAGAAAGTTCTGCCCTCAGAAGCAATTTAGAATGGCCAAAGCACCTAACCAGCACTTCTTTGGGTGTGGGAGGATACCGGAGCACCCGGAGGAAACCCACGCAGACACTGGGAGAATGTGCAAACTCCACACAGACAGTTGCCCAAGGTTGGAAATGAACCCGGGTCCGTGGAGCTGTGAGGCAGCAGTGCCAACCTCTGTGCCACCGTGCCATCCTAATTCATAGAATGTGCAGTGATTATATTCCTGCTGCTTCATATTTCTGTTATAAAAGACTATTTAGCTTCTACAATCCCACCAAATAAGACAGTCAGTCAAGAATGATACAGGTATGTGCATTCAGACAGACCACAGAACTGAGTGGAGAAGTGCACGGAGCTGGAACAAGCTGACTTTTAAAACTGCAAATGATAAGTTTTCCTTATCTATTTACTTTAAAACATTCTGATGGATTCACAGAGTAGGTTACTTCACATTTGGCCACATGCAGTGTTTGCTATTAAGATCAGTCAACAACAAAAAAGTATAGGGCTTTCGAGTTTTTAAATGTTTACTCGCAAGACCTTATGCAGCTTGCCAAGTGACTGAAGAAAGCCCACCTGATCTCTCCTGATACACCTGAGCATGTTGTGTATGTGTAATTGTTTGTGACTGATTTGACAACAAGCAGTAGGATTGCTGAGGTGCCACACCGTGGGTTATTTTAACAAACCAATGCAGCTTTATTTCGAAGGTGTTGCCTGATTGAAGTCCAACATGGAAGAGAGATAAAGAACAAAGAACAATACAGCACAGGAACAGGCCCTTCGGCCCTCCAAGCCTGCACCGATCATGTGTTCCTAACTAGACCATCCGTTTGTATCCCTCTATTCCTAGTCCGTTCATGTGGCTATCTAGATAAGTCTTAAATGATCCTAGCGTGTCTGCCTCAACCACCTTGCTTGGTAGTGCATTCCAGGCCCCCACCACCCTCTGTGTAAAATACGTCCCCCACATATCTGTATTGAACCTTGCCCCCCTTACCTTGAACTTGTGTCCCCTTGTGTTTGTCATTTCTGACCTGGGAAAAAGCTTCCAACTGTTCACCCTATCTATACCCTTCATAATTTTATAAACTTCTATTAGGTCGCCCCTCAACCTCCGTCTTTCCAGGGAGAACAACCCTAGTTTACTCAATCTCACCTCATAGCTAATACCCTCCATACCAGGCAACATCCTGGTAAACCTTTTCTGCACTCTCCCCAAAGCCTCCACATCCTTCTGGTAGTGTGGCGATCAGAACTGGACGCAGTATTCCAAATGTGGCCTAATCAACGTTCTATATAACTGCAACATCATATGCCAACTTTTATACTCTATGCCCCATCCAATAAAGGCAAGCATGCCTTCTTCACCACCAAAAAATAACAACCCGCAAAGCCTCTGGTGACGTCGCAACACGTCATGTGACTAATTGCACAAGCGATGCATTGCTTTACAATACAGAACAGGCACAACTCTGATAACACCTGGCGCAGCCTGGAAAGATCCAAACCTACATCACAGAGCTTGGTCGCGACTTGACAGCAAGAGGGAACATTGGAGGTACTTTGGATAATGGGTGGGATTTTCTGGCCACGCTGACCCCAAAACTGGAGAATCCCGCCTGAGGTCAACGGAACTTTGTGTGGTCTGCCCGCCACCCCCACCAACCGCTCCCCCCCCCCCCACCCCCCACCACCGCCCCCCCCCCCTCCGCCCGCTACGATTCCCATGGCAGGCGGGACGGGTGAAATTCCCCCATTGTCTTTCAACACGTTACATAATTTTTGACTGGGTTCTTTGACAAAGTGCAGCCTCTGTTGGCACTAATCCTGCCTAATCCATAGCTTTTAGTGCCAGTGGTTTGTGAGGATGTAGCCTGACCCAGCACCTCTCACTCTGCTGTTCTTCTTCCATGACTGCCATACACGAAGGAATTCCCAAGGGGGAAAGCAATGATGCGATGGAGGCAAAGGCGGGAGGGTGGCTATTTTAAAAAGCAAACAGCCAAGAGCATCATCAAATTCAGCAAGTCCAAAGAATTTGGTTTTATCAAGGTGGAATGGTTCTGTGGAGCAGAGTTGATGGCCTGCAGGAACGCTATGGACTGTGACCATCTCAAATCAAAGTGTCATGGGGTGGAAGGGTCTTCCTAACCAGCTAATATGTTTGCAAGGCAGAATGCAGTCTTTCAGAGGACAAGAGATCGATAAGGAGTTAAATGATTCTTAAGACAGCTAATACAGTTTACACAACTGCCAATGGGAGACAGAGGAACAGATATGTAGGCAGATTTTGGCAAGGTGTAAAAGTAACAGGGTTGTTGTGGTCGGAGATTTTAACTTCCCCTATATTGACTGGGACTCACTTAATGCTAGGGGCATGGATGGGGCAGCGTTTGTAAGGAGCATCCAGGAGGGCTTCCTGAAACAGTATGTAGATAGTCCAACTCGGGAAGGGGCCATACTGGACCTGGTATTGGGGAATGAGCCCAGCCAGGTGGTCGATGTTTCTGTAGGGGAGCAGTTCGGGAACAGTGACCACAATTCAGTAAGCTTTAAGGTACTAATGGATAAAGATAAGTGCAGTCCTCAAGTTAAGGTGCTAAATTGGGGGAAGGCTAATTACAACAATATTAGGCAGGAACTGAAGAATGTAGATTGGGGGCAGATGTTTGAGGGTAATCAACATCTGGCAAATGGGGGGTTTTCAAGTGTAAATTGATAGGGATTCAGGACTGGCACATTCCTGTAAGGATGAAGGATAAGTATGGCAAGTTTTGGGAACCTTGGATAACGAGAGATATTGTGAGCCTCGTCAAAGAGAAAAAGGAAGCATTAGTCAAAGCTAAGAGGCTGGGAACACACGAAGCAAGTGTGGAATACAAGGAAAGTAGAAAGAAGCTTAAGCAAGGAGTAAGGAGGGCTAAAAGGGGTCATGAAAAAACATTGGGCAGCAGGATTAAGAAAAATCCCAAGGCTTTTTATACATATATAAAGAACAAGAGGGTAGCCAGGGAGAGGGTTGGCCCACTCAAGGACAGGGGAGGGAATCTATGCGTGGAGCCAGAGGAAATGGGTGAGGTATTAAATGAGTACCTTGCTTCAGTATTCACCTAAGAGAAGGACTTGGTGGATGATGAGTCTGGGAAATGGTGTGTAGATAGTTTGAGTCATGTTGAGGTCAAAAAGGAGGAGGTATTGGGGTTCTTGAGAAACATAAAGGTAGACAAGTCCCTCGGGCCTGATGGGATATACCCCAAAATACTGAGAGAGGCAAGGGAGGAAATTGCTGAGGCCTTGAGAGAAATCTTTGTATCCTCACTGGCTACAGGAGAGGTTCCAGAGGATTGGAGAGTAGCCAATGTTGTTCTGTTGTTTAAGAAAGATAGCAAGAATAAACCAGGTAATTACAGGCTGGTGAGCCTTATGTTAGTGGCAGGGAAATTATTGGAGAGGATTCTTCGAGACAGGATTTACTCCCGCTTGGAAATAAGTGGATGTATTAGCAAGAGGCAACATGATTTTGTGAAGGGGAAGTCATGTCTTACTAACTTGATCGAGTTTTTCGAGGAAGTGACGAAGATGATTGATGAGGGTAGGGCAGTGGATGTTGTCTACACGGACTTCAGTAAGGCCTTTGACAAGGTCCCTCATGGCAGACTGGTGCAGAAGGAAAAGTCACATAGGATCAGAGGTGAGCTGGCAAGGTGGATACAAAACTGGCTCGGTCATAGAAGACAAAGGGTAGCAGTGGAAGGGTGCATTTCTGAATGGAGGGCTATGACAAGTGGCGTTCCTCAGGGATCAATGCTGGGACCTTTGCTGTTTGTAATATATATATAAATGATTTGCAGGGAAATGTAACTGGTTTGATTAGTAAGTGCAGATGACACAAAGGTTGGTGGATTTGTGGATAGCGATGAGGACCATCAGAGGATACAGTAGGATATAGATAGGTTGGAGACTTGGGTGGTGAGATGGCAGATGGAGTTTAATCTGGACAAATGGGAGGTAATGCGTTTTGGAAGGTCTAATACATATAGGAAATATACAGTAAATGGCAGAACCCTTAAGAATATTGATAGGGAGAGGGATCTGGGTGTACAGGTACACAGGTCACTGAAAGTGGCAATGCAGGTGGAGAAGGTAGTCAAGAAGGCATACAGCATGCTTGCCTTCATTGGCCAGTGCACTGAGTTTAAAAATTGGCAAGTCATGTTGCAGCTTTATAGAACCTTAGTTAGGCCACACTTGGAATATAGTGTTCAATTCTGGTCACCAGAAGGATGTGGAGGCTTTGGAGGGGATACAGAAAAGATTTGCCAGGATGTTGCCTGGTATGGGGGGGGTGGGGGGGGGGTGCATTAGCTATGAAGAGAGGTTGGAGAAACTTGCTTTGTTCTTACTGGATTGACAGAGGTTGAAGGGCGACCTGATAGAAGTCTACAAGATTATAAGGGACACAGATAGAGTGGATAGTCAGAAGCATTTTCCCAGGGTGAAAGAGTCAATTACTAGGGGCATAGGTTTAAGGTGCGAGGGGCAAGTTTTAAAGGAGATATATGAGGCAAGTTTTTTTATGCAGATGGTAGTGGGTACTCAGAACTCACTGCCGAGGAAGGTGGTGGAAGCAGATACAATAGTGACTTTTAAGGGGCGTCTTGACAAATACATGAATAGGATGGGAATGGAGGGATATGGTCCCTGGAAGGGTAGGGGGTTTTAGTTCAGTCAGGCAGCATGTTGGTGCAGGCTTGGAGGGCCGAAGGGCCTGTTCCTGTGCTGTAATTTTCTTTGTTCTTTGTTCTTTGAATGCAGTAAGACAGTCAAAACAAGTTACGATTTCAAAAAATATATGTTAATATTACATGGTATTTTAAATGAATTGTCCACTTTAGTCAAGCAAGGTTACCAAAAGGCATAATGGTAAATGTCAGTACTTTAAAGCCAAAGGTCTGGGAACCGGCTAGTCAGCAATAATCTTTATCGGGAGGATTTCTATAAGGGAATGTTATTTTGCAACATAATGAATAGGTGAATTCACTGCCCAGATACAAGGATAGATATGCCCCTGGACACAGGAACACATGTCTATTCAACTTGGCAGTGAGCCGGTGGGAACATCCACTTTGACCTTACGGTAGTATCTGCCGTTACCAGGCAACGGGGAAATAGACTGAGCCTAAAAGGACTAAGTTGGACGAGTAAGATATCAGCATGCCATTAAGTATCATATGGTTGGCTGAGGTACTTGACAAAGATCTGTATTGATGTATCACTGTTAAATTAAATTGATTTTAAGCTGATGAAAGGCAGAATTGTTGATTAGAAAAACATAATTGATCTGTTTTTGACTATGTACGTCAGAACTTTCAGAGCAGTTCCGTCGCTCTATTCCTAGAGCTATTTAACCCCCAGTCGGCTTTGCATTTGTTTGTTCTATGCCTTATTTGTTAAATAAATTTTGTTGCGCCTTTGCACAGAGATATTTTCTTGGTGAGTTTTGAATTGTCTTAGTTTAAGACACAATTGGCCACCTTTAAAATTTCCCCACAACACATGGGCACAAAGAAGACCCTTTTTATGCAAGAGCAGAAAATGTTGGAAAATCTCAGCCACTCTGACAGCATCTGTAGAGAGAGAATAAAGCCAATGTTTTGAGTCAGGATGACCCATCATCAAAGCTGTGACGGAACGGTGGCACGGTGGTAAGCATACTACCTTACAACGCCAGAGAGCCGGGTTCAATTCCGGCCTCGGGTCACTGTCTGTGTGGAGTGTGCACGTTCTCCCCATGCCTGCGTGGGTTTCTTCCGGGTGCTCCAATTTCCTCCCACAGTCCAAAGATGTGTGGATTAGGTTGATTGGTCATGCTAAAATTGACCCTAGTGTCAGGGGATTAGCAGGGTAAATATGAAGGGTTGCAGGAATAGGGTGGGATTGTGGTCGGTGCAGACTCGATGGGCCGAATGGCCTCCTCCTGCACTGTAGGGATTCCATGAAAGGTCATCCAGACTAGAAACGTTGGCTCTATTCTCTCTCCACAGATGCTGTCAGAGCTGCTGAGATTTTCCAGCGTTTTCTGTTTTTGTTTCAGATTCCAGCATCCGCCGTGTTTTGCCTTTATATAGACCTGTTTCATACATCAGCTGCCAATGAAGGCACAGTGCAGATAATGTGGCATGATGTCATTATGTCTTTAGGATTTGTTTATGTAATTAAACTGAAAAGTAGATAGCGACTTCTTCCAAGGTCACTTGCGCAGAAAATCAAAATGTTGCAAGCGGCTGAGACTGCAGCAGAATGTGTTCCCAAATTAATTCTCAGACCCCTCCTACTTAAATTAAGTAGATCGAGCATTAAATATCAACCATCAGTTTTTCATTGGTCAACCGTTAGCTAATAGGCGTTTCTCATGCTGACACCATTATTGGTTTGAACTCATGTCTGTTCTAATTTAGAATTTACTATAAAGCAGTCAAATCCAGGTTATCGTTGCATATATTGAATAATTTTGATTTGATTTATTATTGCCACATGTATTAACATACAGTGAAACGTATTGTTTCTTGCACGCTGTACAGACAAAGCATACCGTTCATAGAGAAGATAAGGAGAGAGTGCAGAATGTAGTGTTACAGTCATAGCTAGGGAGTAGAGAAAGATCAACATAATGCAAGGTAGGTCCATTCAAAAGTCTGACGGCAGCAGGGAAGAAGCTGATCTCTAGTCAGTTGGTACGTGACCTCAGATTTTTATATCTTTTTCCCGATGGAAGGAGGTGGAAGAGAGAATGTCCGGGGTGCGTGGGGTCCTTAATTCTGCTGGCTGCTTTGCCAAGGCAGTGGGAAGTGTCGACAGAGTCAATGGATGGTAAACTGGCTTACATGATGGATTGGGCCACATTCATGACCTTTTGCAGTTTCTTGCGGTCTTGGGCAGAGCAGGAGCCACATCAAGTTGTGATGCAACCAGAAAGAATGCTTTCTATGGTGATCAAGTGACTGAAGGCACAGCGAAATGGAATGGTCAAGTCAGGTAAGGATGAGATGAATCTAGATGCCATCAGCATGTATCTGGAAGCTGACCTTGTGTAACAGACTCTGGCCAAAATCTTATCTCCTCCTTTGCGGCTGGGATTCTCCAGTGCAACTGAAAGTGAAGGGAGTTTTGGCTAGAACGCCAAATTCTCTGTTCTCGCTCACAATGAATCTCACCACGGACAAGACCAGAGAATCCCGGCATCATCAATTTCTTCATGCAGATGAGGAAGAGGGGCTGATAATAGTCTCACATGTCTACAGAAGAGTGGGAACAGCAGATCAAGCTGGAGATATTCAATACGGTCAGAGGTAATGCAATCCAACAAGGCCAATCTCATCAAACTGAACAGTGGGGGACTACCATTGGAGGATGATCGTTGTGGTCCATCTTATTGAAATTTGCAAAGAGGTTCAAGGAGGAAAAATGCATCACAATCATAGTCAGAGAGTACTGTTCACTTGTAAAGCCATTTTAGTGCTGAGGACAGGATTGGAAACCTAATTGGAGAGATTCAAACAGGGAGTTGTGGGTAGGATGGACAAAGATTTGGAAGACAACAACACATTCAAGGGGAGGAATGTTCCCGTCCTGCCCGCCACGGGAATCGTAGCGGGCGGGGAGGTGGACCATGCAAAGGTCCGTTGGGCGAGTGCAGCTGGAAAATCCCGTCCAAGGACTTTGGAGAGGATTTAGGGATTGGAGATGAGGTAGTAGTTTACAGGGACAGAGGGATCAAGGGTGGGTTTATGATGCGGGTGAGGTGATGATTCCAGTTTTGAGAGAGAGGGGGGACGGAGCCTGAGGAAATGTAAAACCATTCCCAAATTGGCGGCATCCTATTTGAATATAGACACCATGTTAGCCCATTTCTAATCCAATGGCAACTCCAATGACTCCATCATGACTGTCAATGCCTCACAAAATGTCTCTCTTGTCTCCCGCTAGAACAAATATGTTTCCCCGGGCAGTTGATGATTGTGTGTCCTTCCAGCTGTTCTAGAACTTCCTTTACTGTCTTAGCAATTTCTAATTTGATTATCTTCAATTGGAGTAGATTTATTCAGGTCTCCTCCAGCAAAACTGTATCTTCCTATAGATATGGGTTAGTTTGATTGGCCATGCAAAATTGCCCCTTAGTGTCCTGGGATGAATAGGTTAGAAGGATTAGTGGGGTAAATGAGTGGGGTTGTGGGGATAAGGCCGAGGTGGAATTATTGTCGGTGCAGACTCGATGGGCCGAATGGCCTCCTTCTGCACTGTAGGTTTTCTATGATTCTATGATATAGCTCTTGGGTTAAAGGGATCAAGGGATATGGGGGAAAGGTGGAATTAGGATATTGAATCTGATGAACAGCCATGATCAAAATGAATGGTGGAGAATTCTCGAAGGGCCAAATGGCCTATTCCTGCTTCTATTTTCTATGTTTCCATGAAACATATTGGGTGCGATCTTACCAGCCGTTCATGCCACGCTCCCACTGCAGCCCAGTCAGAGAATTTGGCGTTCAGCCGAACCTCTGTTCACTGCGCAGAATGGGAAAATCCCACCGGCTGAGCGGTGGTAAGATTCCGGCCTTGGAGAAAGAAATGGCGCAGCATAACTATTTTGTGTCTACCCTCAGTTCAGCCTGTTTGCATCAATATGATGTTATTGCTTCTCCAGTCATAATCTTCTCCATCAGTCACTCTTTGCTCTTGTTTGTTTGTCTTGTTTTATTTATTCATCCCCACGGACCCCCTCTCCCTTTTTCCATGTAGGATTTGTAGGCACATTATTTTCTTGTAATTTCACCAGCTAGTTTTGTGTTCATTAATTTTGGGTCATGTTTCCTTGCTCTGGGCTTATTGGTTCCAGTTCTCTATTAATCCAATGTGTTCAGCATTATTTCTTAAAAGGTGTCACACAATTTCGACTTACGTCTTGTTGAACATCCCTTTCAAATCCATTTGCTTCACTTCTTCCCTTATTTCAGTGAATTATATTTTATACCTCCTTCTCAGCATTGAGTTGGTGTTTTAAGTTTATCTAAATACTGGATAATATTAAGCGTGTTCATTCTGTAACCATTGTGCCCACAAGGAGCTCAGTTTTTAATTTTTTACATATTGTCAATGTCATTGCGAATATCAGGTCATCTGTTTACACATTCTTGTGATTTTAGAATCTGCTTTATAAGCCAAAGGAGCAGAATCAGGCCATTCGGCCCATCGAGTCTGCTCCACCATTCGATCATGGCTGATATGCTCCTCATCCCCATTTTCTGGCCTTCCTCCTCATTACCCTTCAACCCATTACCAATTAAAAATCTGTCTAACTCCTCCTTTACTCACTGTCCCAGCATCCACTGCACTTTGGGATAGCGAATTCCACAGATTCACAACCTTTGGGAGAAGTAGTTTCTCCTCAACTCAACTTTAAATTTGCTAATTTATCCTAAGATTATGACCTCTCGTTCTAGAATGCCCCACAAGTGGAAACATCCGCTTCACATCTACTTTATCCATATCTTTTATCACCTTGTATACCTCAATTTGATCTCCCCTCATTCTTCTAAGTTCCAGAGAGTATAGCCCTAACTGTTCAACCTCTCTTCTTATGACAAACCCCTCATCTCTGGAATCAATCTAGTGAACCTCCTCTGAACTGCTTCCAATGCCAAATAAGGGGACCAAAACTGTGCACAATACTCACTAACAATCGTTTCTGTCTCTTAACAATGTGCTTATTATCAGATTGCAGGCCATTCAACTAATTAGGTACCCCAATCATTAAGCCAGCTATTGATTGTCTCCCCCCCCAATCTTTTACTGCAATTGTATAGGGCTTTGGTAAGGCCACACTTGGAGTATTGTGTACAGTTTTGGTGTCCTTATCTGGGGAAGGATATCCTTGCAATAGAGGGAGTGCAGCGAAGGTTTACCAGGCTGAATCCTGGGATTGCAGGTCTGCCATACAAGGAGAGACTAAATTGGTTAGGATTATATTCAATGGAATTTAGAAGAGTGAGAGGGGATCTCATAGAAACTTATAGAATTCTAACAGGATTAGACAGGGTAGATTCAGAAGCAATGTTCCCAATGGTGGGGGAGTCCAGAACTACTCATAGTTTGAGCATAATGGGTAAAACTTTTAGGACTGAGATGTGGAGAAATTTCTTCACCCAGAGAGTGGCGAATGTGTGAAATTCACTGCCACAGAAAGTAGTTGAGGCCAAAACATTGTGTGACTAATTAGATATAGCTCTTGGGGCTAAAGGGATTAAAGGATATGGGGGAAAAGACAGAATCAGGATACTGAATTTGATGATCAGCCATGATCAAAATGAATGGCGGAGCAGGCTCGAAGGGCCGAGTGGCCTACTCCTGCTTCTAGTTTCCATGTTTCTTGCTATTACAGGATTATTACAATGCACATTTACCATTCAGTTTTCAGTTCTGACCAAAGGCTACAACTGAAAATTACCTGAGGAAGGAGTAGCGCTGCGAAAGCTCATGATTCCAAATAAACCTGTTGGAATTTAACCTGGTGTTGTGAGACTTCTTACTGAAAATTAAATTAAAGTCTTTTCTCTTTATGGACACTCACTAAGTTGTATATTTCAGCATGTTCAAATTTTCCTTTACGACTGAAGCTGACACGGGATAAACAGAACTCCGACTATTACATCTTACAAACATCCTTTGCTGTACAGGTGGCGCAGTATCTCGGAATTGTTACGGCACAGCTGGAGGCCATTTGGCCCATTATGTCTGTACCAGCTCGCCAAACGGGCATCATGACTTAGTGCCATTCCCCTGCCGATTTCCGTACGTTGTCCCTTGCTGCACTTGCAGATTCCCGGCAGCTGCGGCACATTCTCCATTGGTGAGTCCTTCGTACTGAAGAGGTTGTTGGCAATCTGCTGTATTCAGCTGAAGCTTGAGTTGGAAATCTCTGGCAGGCACCATTGGAACTGAGCATCGTCAAAGGACATTAGATAGAAGAAGAGAAAAGTTTCTTGGTCGTGGTGTGTCATCTGTTCATTCCATTTCCGTCAACTTTGTGCTTAATCACCTGCCCTAAGGTGCATCATTTTCTTGACTCGTTGCTCTGCTTAACATCTGGCACACAAAGCAGGCCTTCAGAACCAAATGTCCCCCAGCCCAGGTAATATTGACTGAGAATTTGCACTGATCGTCCCCTGGCACCCGAACATGATTAGGTGAAAGCACCATGTGGCTATCCGGTCACCCTCCAAGCAATTAACTGGCAGTCGTGCAAGGAGGGTAGTGACAGGCTTGGGTATGTGACCAAACAATATCAGGCAAACGTCACTAATTGTGACTAGCATTCTAGCCATTTATCAAGAGTCCCAAGCCTACCTGGGCTCAGATCAAGCAGTTTATGTGGAAAGTCCACAAGCAACCACGAGACATTGAAAGTGCTTCAGTGTCTTGTTTCAAATGGATGTTTGGCTGCATTTACAGGTCCTCCAGTCATAGAGTCATAGAGATGTACAGCATGGAAACAGGCCCTTCGGCCCAACTCAGTCACATCATGGGGAAGAAATGCCCCCAATCTGAATGGAAATTGGGGTCCAAATGAGGCATGTGCATGTTGGATGCCTGTGCCCTGCAGTAATCAGGCTTGGAAGAGCCCCATTATTTCAGCCTATCCCAATGGAGGAGGGCAGCGCTGAAGACACTCAGCCCATTGCAGATATGCTACTTCCGTGGCGCATTAAATACTGATTTCTGCTAAAAGGGGAACGGCCCCACAATGCGGCTAAATTGCCGAAGCGGTGAATCTGGTTGGCTGGTGCACGCTCTGCCTGTCTCCCCTAAACCCCTGAAAACTCCCACACATGGCACAGTGGTTAGCACTGCAGCCTCACAATGCCAGGGACCCGGGTTCAATTCCCAGCTCGGGTCACTGTCTGTGCGGAGTCTGCACGTTCTCCTCGTGTCTGCGTGGGTTTCCTCCAGGTGCTCCGGTTTCCTCCAAAAGATGTGCTGGTTAGCTGCATTGGCCATGCTAAATTCTCCCTCAATGTACCCGAACAGGCGCCGGAGGCTGATGACTAGGTGATTTTCACAGTAACTTCATTGCAGTGTTAATGTAAGCTGACTTGTGATGCTAATAAATAAACTTAAAACATTGTCCCTTTGCCCTGGTTATAATCTCTAAGTCCTGTCAATTTCTCCCACTGTATCCTGTTACATCTAACAACAAAAAAGGTGTCAAATCTCAGCACATTTCAGAAAAGCTGGACTATCCGATCTTTGATGTGGAGATGCCGGCGTTGGACTGGGGTGGGCCCAGTAAGAAGTCTCACAACACCAGGTTAAAGTCCAACAGGCCTATTTGGAATCACGAGCTTCCGGAGCGCTGCTCCTTCATCAGGTGAGTCACCTGAGGAAGACCACAAGACATAGGAGCAGAATTAGGCCACTCGGCCCATCGAGTCTGCTCCGCCATTCAATCATGGCTGATATTTTTCTCATCCCCATTCTCCTGCCTTTTTCCCATGCTCCCTGATCCCCTTATTAATCAAGAACCTATCTATCTCTGTCTTAAAGGAGCAACGCTCCAAAAGCTCGTGATTCCAAATACACCTGTCGGACTTTAACCTGTTGTTGTGAGACTTCTTACTGTGTCCGATCTGTGAGGGGGAAGCAACATGCAAGCAGCCTGTTCAAAGACTGACTTCATGTTTACTGAGGGAAACATTTGCAACAGTTGAACTCTTAGAGCTTGTAGCATTTTTTACATAATTATGAAGCTCATCGAAGCATAATTTACTGCAGCCTGTAGTACATGTGTGTGTGTGTGTGTGTGTGTGTGTATGTCACTACGCTTTTAACATCACCATCTAATTGTGATTCAAAAAAAAAAATCAGCTTCCCAGGGAGCCCACTTGAGCTGATAGGGCTGCAGAATGAAAGGCATAACCTTTTTGGAAATGTCTGTTATAGTTTGAAGCCTTTGGGACGTCAAACCCGTTGTACATTTTATTCTGTTCACTGAATGTACACAACCAACGTTAAAATTCAAGTGATGATGCTGAGGTGTGCTGCACATGGCACTCGCTGGCAAGTGCTGGTAATGCCGTGATTAATTTTCCTACAGTATGAAGCCTCACAACACCAGGTTAAAGTCCAACAGGTTTATTTGGAATCATGAGCTTTGGGAGCGCTGCTCCTTCGTCAAGTGAGTAGAGAGGTAGGTTTCACAAACACAGCATATATAGACAAAGACACAATTGCAAGATAATGGTTGGAATGTGAGTCTTTTAAGATAATCAAGTCTTTACAGGTACAGGCAGTGCGCGTGAAGAGAGGGATAATCACAGGTTAAAGAGGTGTGAATTGTCTCAAGCCAGGACAGTTCATAGGATTGATAGGGCGGCACGGTAGCACAGTGGTTAGCACTGCTGCTTCACAGCTCCAGGGACCTGGGTTCGATTCCCGGCTTGGGTCACTGTCTGTGTGGAGTTTGCACATTCTCCTCGTGTCTGCGTGGGTTTCCTCCGATTTCCTCCCACAGTCCAAAGATGTGCGGGTTAGGTTGATTGGCCAGGTTAAAAAAAAAATTGCCCCTTAGAGTCCTGAGATGCGTAGGTCAGAGGGATTAGCGGGTAAGTATGTGGGGGTAGGGTCTGGGTGGGATTGTGGTCGGTGCAGACTCGATGGGCTGAATGGCCTCCTTCTGCACTGTAGGGTTTCTATGATTTTGCAAGCCCAGGCAGTTTGGTAGAGGTTTAGGGGTTACATGTAGTGTGACATGAACCCAAGATCCCGGTTGAGGCCGTCCTCATGCGTGTGGAACTTGGCTTTCATTGTATCACCCTTGTGAGACTTCTTATTGTGGCCACCCCAGTCCAACGCCGGCGTCTCCACATCACAGTTTTCCTACATCACATAATCTTCTCTAGAATTTATCACTGCCAGATGAGAAACAATTCCCAAGCCTTGGTGCCTAATTTGCCTTCAACGCGTGATTTTTTTTATTGTTGGAGCCTCGGCAGTTAAGACCAAAGCCAGCATTGGTAAAGGTTGAGCAGCCGATGAGTCTGGATAACTCTGCCCAGACTGTTCAGCCACTTGAACGAAACCAGCTTGCACACGCGTGGATCTGTCATTCATACATAAGCATGATATGTACTGCAGAGACTGTGAACAGGCAGCTTCCAGAGCACAAACTGATTCCTTTCCCAGTTTTACTTTATTAACAACCAGCTGCACTTTAAATTGGGATTTTGGGCTAAAGGTGACCTGATTTTCAAATGATTTGGCTGATGTAAAAACACATAGAATCCCTACAGTGCAGAAGTTTAGCACTCATAGTGCCAATGACCTGGGTTCGATTCCCAGCTTGGGTCACTGTCTGTGTGGAGTCTGCATGTTCTCCCCGTGTCTGCGTGGGTTTCCTCCGGGTGCTCCGGTTTCCTCCCACAGTCCGAAAGACGTGCTGGTTAGGTGCATTGGCCATGCTAAATTCTCCCTCAAGGTACCCGGACAGGCACCAGAATGTGGCGACGCGAGGATTTTCACAGTAACTTTATTGCAGTGTTAATGTAAGCCTACTTGTGACACTATTAAAAAAAAATTTTTTAAACTGGAGGCCACTCAGCCCATCGAGCCTGCACTGACAACAATCCCACCTCGGCCCTAACCCCATGTATTTACCCTGCTGATCTTTCTGACACTAAGAGACAATTTTAACACGGCTGATCCACCTAACTTGTACATCTTTGAACTGTGGGAGGAAACAAGAGCACCCGGAGGAAACCCACACAGACACGGAGAGAATGTGCAAACTCCACACAGACAGTGACCCGAGGCCAGAATTGAACTCGGGTCCCTGGTTTGTAAGGCAGCAGTGCTAATCACTGTGCCACCCTTATCTTGTCATTTTTTAAACAACTGGTAAGTAGTTTCCAAAAGTTATTAATGCTGCCTGATTATTGTGCAATATCTTTACTCTACAATATTTCAAAGTAGGTTTACTATATTAAATGAATTTTACTCCATTAGGAATGATGCAGCCTTGGGGGTGGTGGGGTCAGGGGTGGAAGAGATGCACCACATTCCCGTTGCATTTCTCCCCCCCCGCAATCTTAATTTATCTCAAGACCGCCTGTCTCAATCAGGCAGGAGCCTGCATGGAATACTTGCACCCCAATAGCATTGCAACATGAAATCATGAGAGACACATGTCGTGGTGATACCGCCACAGGAAGCTGAAGGCTGGGCGAAGCATGGTGGTACAATGGTTAGCACTGCTGCCTCACAGCGCCAGGGACCCTGGTTTGATTCTTGGTTTGGGTCACTGTGCGGAGTTTGCACATTCTCTCTGTGCCCGTGTGGGTTTCTTTTGGGTGATCCAGTTTCGTCCCACAGTCCAAGGTGTGCGGGTTATGTGGATTGGCCATTCTAAAAAAAAGTGCCCCTTAGCATCTGGCGGATTAGCAGGACAAATACATGGGGCGGTGGGAAAAAGGCCTGGGTGGGATTGTTGTCAGTGCAGGCTTGATGGGCCAAATGGCCTCCTACTGTACTGTAGGGATTCCATGATTCTAAGCCAAGGAACATCTGGAGTGTGGTGCTGGAGACAATAGAAGGTGAAACAGCTGGAAAGAACAGGCCAGGTCAGAGAAAGACTGGATGGGTGGACATCATCAGAAACTGGATGGAGGGAGGAGTGATAGGTGCATACACAATGATAGTGAGCAGAGGGAGATGCCAATGGCCCCTCGTGAACTATGGCTAATTATGGGTGGAAGGAAGTTTTTAATTTTCGTGCGGACTCCTTGTAGGCCATGAAGAACAGGATTTCACATCTGCGTCTCACAATGAACCCATAGACCTCCACAGTTCTGGCCCTCTCTTCCACTCCCAGTGCCTCTGTGCAGACACACTCATCCACTGCTAATGGAGGTGTTTGTTTGCTTAGGCCCTCAGTAATGGTGGCCTCACACCCCATTGCCTACAGGAAACAGAGGATAATAAACAAGACTCCCAAATTAAATTGGCCTAGACCTCTCGAGGAATTGGATAGGGTCACCAGATCACCCCATGTTATAAATTTGATTTGATTTGATTTATTATTGTCACATGTATTAGTATACAGTGAAAAGTACTGTTTCTTGCGTGCTATACAGACAAAACATACTGTTCATAGAGAAGGAAAGGAGAGGGTGCAGAGTGTAGTGTTACAGTCATAACTAGGGTGTGGAGAAAGATCAACTTCATATAAGGTAGGTCCATTCAAAAGTCTGATAGCGGCAGGAAAGGAGCTGTTTTTGAGTTGGTTGGCACATGGCTTCAGACTTCTGTACCTTTTTCCCAATGGAAGAAGGTGGAAGAGAGAATGTCCGGGGTACATGGGGTCCTTGGTTATGCTGGCTGCTTTTCCGAGGCAGCGGGAAGTGTAGACAGAGTTAATGGATGGTAGACTGGTTTGCGTGATGGACTAGGCTTCGTTCACAACCCTTTGTAGTTTCTTGCGGTCTTACCACGCTGTCATACCATGCTGTGATAGATACACCAGAAAGGATGCTTTGTATGGTGCACCTGAATAAGTTGGCAAGAGTCATGGTGGACATGCTGAATTTCCTTAGCCACCTGAGAAAGTACAGACATTGTTGGGCTTTATTAACTGTGGCGTTTTTCCGTCGGGGGAAAAAAAGTACAAAAATTTGAGGTCACACACCAATCAACTCAAGAATGGCTTCTTCCTTGCTAAAATGGCTCTTCCTAGGGTGAGAAGTGAACCAATGCTCATGCAGTGAACCGCAAGGTGAAAACTATTATGTACGCTCAAGTGAATTATCACAAAAATCACATTTTGTGCATTGTTGCAAGATTGATTTAAACTTTACAGATTGATGTTGATCCTTTTGTATAACCACAGCCTACCTTTCTTTCCAGCCGCATTAGAGCAGAAATCCCCTGTAAGCTGTTACCAATGACAACCTTGTAGTTGTGCCCTAGAGAAGGATGATGCCATTACCCAAACAGTGTCAGGGGCAACAAGAGCCTCATGGAATACTGTGATTTACCGAATAGAATGATCACCCTCTCAGTCACTCTATCATGTATTATACAGTGAGTCCCAATCAAATGATGAAATATGAAACAATTTAAATGGTACCTTTATACAGCACCTTAATACATCTCTCAGAAATGTCTTATTGATTTGTGTACAGAGTGCACTCATAGAATCTCTACAATTCAGAAGGAGACCATTCAGCCCATTGAGTCTGCACTGACTCTCCAATAGAGCATCCTATCCAGGCCCTTTACCATTCTCCTATCCCCGTAACCATTTACCATGGCTAATCCACCCAACCCACACATTTTAGGACACTTAGGGGCAATTTAGCATGGCTAATCCCCCTGACCTGCACATTCTGGAGTGAACAAGAACAAAGAACAGTTCAGCACAGGAAACAGGCCCTTCGGCCCTCCAAGCCTGTGCCGCTCCTTGGTCCAACTAGACCAATCGTTTGTATCCCTCCATTCCCAGGCTGCTCATGTGACTATCCAGGTAAGTCTTAAACGATGTCAGCGTGTCTGCCTCCACCACCCTACTTGGCAGCGCAATTCAAACCCCCACCACCCTCTGTGTAAAAATCTGAGTAAAAATCTGTGTAAAAATCTGTCTAATATCTGAGTTATACTTTGCCCCTCTCACCTTAAGCCCGTGACCCCTCGTGATCGTCACTTCTGATCTGGGAAGAAGCTTCCCACCATTCACCCTATCTATCCCCTTCATAATCTTGTACACCTATAAGAGGAAACCTGAGGAAACCCACACAGAGACAGGGAGAAAGTGCAAACTCCACACACACACAGACAGTCACCCAAGGCCAGAATCGAGCCCGGGACCCTGGCGATGTGAGGCAGCAGGGCTAACCACTGTGCTACCGTGCCGCCCTTTGGTGTTTCTTATATCAACAAACACAGCAGTCACTTAGAATCATAGAATCCTACAGTGCAGAAGGAGGCCATTCAGCCCATCGGGTCTGCACCGACCACAATCCCATCCAGCCTTATCTCCATAACCCTATGCATTTATCCTAGCTAGTCCCCCTGACACTAAGGTGCAATTTAGCATGGCCAATCCATCTAACCCACACATCTTTGGAGTGTGGAAGGAAACCGGAGCACCTGGAGGAAACCCACGCAGACACGGGGAGAATATGCAAACTCTACACAGACAGTGACCCAAGCCGGGAATTGAACCCGGATTCCTAGCACTGTGAGGCAGCAGTGCTAACCACTGTGCGACCGTGCCACCCCTGAACACATCAGAATCCCAGGAATATCAATGAGCTGAAGGCCAGTTCAGCTGTTTTTGATAGATGTTGGTTGAGAGGGGAGCAGCTTCGTGGACACCAGGAGACCTCTCTGCACTTCCTTGAATCGTGCCGTGTGGAATTTGAAGAAAGGAAAAACGGTACATTGGTATTGTCACATCTGCTGCAGTCACACGAATTTCCATCAGCCTAGATCAGCGGTTCCCAAACCCAACTGAGCTCTTCCTCCTCCAAACACCATCAGCCATCTGAAGACCCTCAGTATCCGATTCCATTCTTCTCTGGCCAAGGTCCATGAGTCAGAGAGGCTCTATTTTTATTCATTCGTGGGACATGGGCATCGCTGGCTGGCAAGCATTTATTGCCCATCCCTAGTTGCCCTTGAGAAGAGCTGTCTTCTTGAATCGCTGCAGTCCACATACTATGGGTTGACCCACAATGCCGTTAGGGAGGGAATTTCAGGATTTTGACCCAGCGACTGCGAAGGAACGATGATATATTTCCAAGTCAGGATGGTGAGTGGCTTGGAGAGGAACTTGCAGGTGGTGGTGTTCCCATGTATCTGCTGCCTTTGTCCTTTTAGATGGAAGTGGTTGTGGGTTAGGAAGGTGCTATCTAAGGATTTTTGGTTAATTTTTATAATTCATCGTGTAGATAGTACACACTGCTGCTACTGAGCATCGGTGGTGAAGGGATTGAATGTTTGTGGATGTGGTGCCAATTAAGCAAGCTGCTTTGTCCTGGATGGTGTAAAGCTTCTTGAGTGTTGTTGGAGCTGCACCCATCTAAGCAAGTGGGGAGTATTCCATTACACTCCTGACTTGTGCCTTGTAGATGGTGGACAGGACTTGGGGGGTCAGGAAGTGAGTCACTTGCCGCAGTGTTCCTCGTCTCTGACCTGCTCTGGTAGCCATTGTGTTTATGTGGCAAGATGGAGTAATTTGGTTTGATTTCATTTCATTTATTGTCACATGTACTGGGATACAGTGAAAAGCATTGTTTCTTGCGCGCTATACAGACAAAGCATACCGTTCATGAAATATATAGGGGAAAAGGTATATAGGGTGCAGAATATAGTGTTGCAGTTACAGGTAGGTTGAAGAGAAAGATCAACTTAATATATGGTCGGACCATTGAAAAGTCTGATGACAGCAGGGAAGAAGCTGTTCTTGAGTCTGTTAGTAATGGTAAGATATTTGGTAGTGTAGATGAACAGAGAGATCTCGGTGTCCATGTGCATAGATCCCTGAAAATTGGCATCCAGGTTGATAGGGTTCTTAAGAAGGCGTACGGAGTGTTAGCTTTTATTGGTAGCCGGATTGAGTTTCAGAGCCAGGAGGTCATGTTGCAGCTGTACAAAATTCTGGTGCGGCCGCACTTGGAGTATTGCGTACAGTTCTGGTCGCCGCATTATAGGAAGGATGTGGGAGCATTGGAAAGGGTGCAGAGGAGATTTACTAGGATGTTGCCTGGTATGGTGGGAAGGTCTTATGAGGATAGGCTGAGGGACTTGAGGTTGTTTTCGTTAGAGAGAAGAAGGTTAAGAGGTGACTTAATAGAGGCTTACAAGATGACCAGAGGATTAGATAGGGTGGATAGTGAGAGCCTTTTTCCTCAGATGGTGATAGCTAGCATGAGGGGACATAGCTTTAAATTGAGAGGTGATAGATATAGGGCAGATGTCAGAGGTAAGTTCTTCACTCAGAGAGTAGTAAGGGCGTGGAATGCCCTGCCTGCAACAGTAGTGGACTCGCCAACATTAAGGGCATTTAAATGGTCATTGGATAAACATATGGATGATATTGGAATAGTGTAGGTTAGATGGGCTTTAGATTGGTTTCACTGGTCGGCGCAACATCGAGGGCCGAAGGGCCTGTACTGCGCCGTAATGTTCTATGTTCTTATGTGTTTTCAGACTTTTGTGTGTTTTTCCTGACAGAAGAAAGTGGAAGAGAGCATATCCGGGGAGCGTGGGGTCCTTGATTATGCTGGCTGCTTTCCCGAGGCAGGGGGAAGTGTAGACAGAGTCAATGGATGGGAGGCTGGTTTGTGTGATGGACTGGGCTACATTGTAGTTTCTTGCGGTCTTGGTCAGAGCAGGTGCCATACCAAGCTGTGATACAACCGGATGGGATGCTTTCTATGGTGCATCTGCAAAAATTGGTGAGAGGAATGGACTGGTGAGTACATAAAATAACATTTTTTACAAGTACCTTTACAAATTTATATGACGTATATATGTTGAGTTACAATGCACAAACTTTACTGAGTGTAAACGTGTAAGTTACGATGCTGTTTGATATCTGTTTTATTTTTGTTGACATCTGGGGTCACCTCAATTTTCAAGTCTAAAATGGGATCATATTGGAAAATAGTTTGGGAAGCAGGTTAACCTGTGCCAACTGATCAGAGGGCACATCAAAGTGACATCAATTCACAGCTGGTTCAGAGGCAACATGAGGTCAGTTGTTCCTGGCAAAATAGCATGTTAGGGTCCTAACAACTTATGACACCTTTATTTGGGACTATTGTATGACAGCTCTCCCTCAGCTTTCGCAAGTTGGTAACATTCCTGAAAACCATTGAATCATAGAATCCCTACAGTGCAGAAAGAGGCTATTCGGCCCATCGAGCCTGCACCAACAGCAATCACATCCAAGCCCTCTCCCTGTAGCCCCACATATATTAACCCTGACATTAAGGGGCAATTTAGCACGGCCAATCAACCTAACACACACATCTTTGTACTGTGGGAGGAAACCGGAGCACCCGGAGGAAACCCAGGCAGACACAGGGAGAACATGCAGACTCCACACAATCACCCGAGGCTGGAATTGAACCCGGATCCCTGGCGCTGTGAGGCAGCAGTGCTAACCAAAATGCAGTATAAGACAATGGACGGTGGTCTGATTGGGGCAGGAGGCATTCTGTTCTCATCCGCATGACTGAGAACGTGGGTGAAAGGTTTTGTTTTGTACTTCCAGAAAGCATGAAGCATGATGCATTCCCAGTGATATTTGAAGTGGGAAGCTGTTGCACAGACCATCTGCACAGTATGTCTCTCATGCAGACTCCCACTGCTCAATGGAATCTCAGGGTTCAATCTCCTGAGAGGCATGATTGATTTCAACATCTTTGAAGAACAATTTCAGGGACCCATGAGGATTGATCCCGGAATTCATTGGTTCACACAGACCACCGAAGAAACTACAAAGGGTTGTGAATGTAGCCCAATCCATCACGCAAACCAGCTTCCCGTCCATTGACTCTGTCTACACTTCCCGCTGCCTCAGCAAAGCAGCCAGCATAATTAAGGACCCCATGCACCCCGGACATTCTTTCTTCCACCTTCCTCCGTTGGGAAAAAGATACAAAAGTCTGAGGTCACGTACCAACTGACTCAAGAACAGCTACTTCCCTGCTGCCATCAGACTTTTGAATGGACCTACCTTGCATTAAGTTGATCTTTCTCTACACCCCAGCTATGACTGTAACACTACATCCTGCACTCTCTCGTTTCCTTCTCTATGAACAGTATGCTTTGTCTATATAGCACGCAAGAAACAATACTTTTCACTGTATACTAATACATGTGACAATAATAAATCAAATCAAAGACTAGAGGCGGGATTTTACGGCCTTGCTCGTCCCGAAACCTTAAAATCCCACCCGGGTCAACAGACCTTTCTATTGTCCACCAGTCGCCCGCTCTGATTCCCGGACGGGCGGGGCAGCAAAATTACAACAAATATATATTTGCTACCGAATATTAACCCTATTAAAGGAGCTTTTTTTCCAATTTACATAAATTAACTCGGCAACTCAAAAAATGCACATGCTGTTCAGCCACCATGTTCCACAGCATTTCAGTTAAAATGAGTTTTTCAAGCAGTCATTTAAAAACAATGTCAATTGGCGTCAATCGACAGTCAGATTGAAGTGGAGGGATGGATGAGGGGGGGAGAGAGGGAAGGTGGCAGAAGTGAATAGCCGAATGTGGGGCAAATTCCAAAGTAGAAGCCAATCGAGGCCAGGTGATGAACCAGAGAATTTCTTAATTCCAGAAAATGCTGGAAAATCTCAGCGGGTCTGACAGCATCTGTGGAGAGAGAGCCAACATTTTGAATATGGATGACCCTTCATCAGAGAATTTCCAGCATTTTCTGTGAGAGAATTTCAGAGGTTTGTAAACAAAAAAAATCAACCAAAAGATATTTGTGTCACCAGGTTTCAAGAACAGGAGAAAACCAGAAGGTTATGAATCGTCAAATCCGCCTTTTAATAAAATATTCCCTACCACAGCCCTAGGGTCATCCTGAATTGAAACGTTGGCTTTATTCTCTCTCCACAGATGCTATCAGATGTGGTGGGGTGGCACGGTGGCACAGTGGTTAGCACTGCTGCCTCACAGTATTAGGGACCCGGGTTCAATTCCCGGCTTGGGTCACTGTCTGTACAGCGTCTGCACATTCTCTGCATGGGTTTCCTCCGGGTGCTCTGGTTTCCTCCCACAGTCTGAAAGACGTGCTGGTTAGGTGCATTGGCCATGGGAAGTTCTTCCTCACTGTATCTGAACAGGCACCAGAGTGTGGCGACTAGGGGATTTTCACAGTAACTTCATTGCAGTGTGAATGCAAGCCTACTTGTAACTAATAAATAAACTTAACTTTAACTCTCTCTTCACGATGCTGTCAGACCTGCTGAGATTTTCCAGCATTTTCTGTTTTTGTTTCAGATTCCAGCGTCCTCAGTCATTTGCTTTTAATTTCTTAATTCCATTTGTTAATGGATAATTAGTTTGCAAAGTTCACTCGGCAGACTGGTCACAGAAGAAGTGAAATAATTCTGCAATGAGGAAGAATAATTTCGATTTTAATTTCCCTCTTGTATATTTTCCTTGTCTTAGATCCCCTCACCCTCAATCCCTTGCCCCCCAGCGCTATTCCTTTGGGTTTTTTAAGTGGCTAAAGACACCTGAGCATTTTGAAAGACGATGAGACAAGATGTTTGAGGAATGATTCTGACTCTGGCTCTCAATTCCATTTGTATGTGGAGTAGAAATGCTTTCAACTCAATGGCAATGCAAAGAGCAAAGCCACAAATGATACAGCAAGACAGTTATTCACATTTAAAGCATTTGCTTTTTTTTTTCATTGTAAAGTAGTTTTTTAGTAGAGCTGCAGGCTATGTTTACAAACCTCCTTCATAGCCACAGGTAGTCTTAGTGATGAATTTCACCAATATATAGAGTGCTGATATGATTATGGAGCTTGCATTATTCCTTTGGAAATCAATCTCACTTACACTAGAAATAAACCTGAGCCATAAACTACAGAACAAATGATTTGATTGTGCTATCCTATTTATCTCTCCTCTCTGTAATAATTCACTCCTGACACCATTTTGTTGCAGCTCCGACTATAGAGTGATGGCACTGAGATGAACTGATAGAGCAATATCCTTTCGTTATCTCTCCAGTACCTTCCGCACCTTCTCTCACCCCTACCCTCACTCCTCCAGAACTCTGGTAATCTTTGCATCCCTCAGTAATTCCCTTCCTTTCACAGTTATAAACCCAAATGTGAAGCTGACCGTTTGATCTGCCTCACATTGTCCTTTGTGGTTCACAGAAACGGTGATCGTGCCTTCATTTGCAATTGAAAAGAAGGGTAACTTCACCAGTAAAGCTGTAGGAATAAAATGGGATCATACAGTGCAGAAGGAGGCCATTGAGTCCGCACCGACAACAATCTCACCCAGGCTCTATCCCCGTAACCCCACGTATTTGGACTGCTAATCCCCTGACACATTTATACAGCATCTTAATGCATCTCTCAGTGATATCTCATTGATTCATGTACAATGTATTACTGCAGAGTGCACTCATAGAATCATAGAAACCTTACAGTGCAGAAGGAGGCCATTTGGCCTATCAAGCCGGCACCAACTCTCCAACAACAATCCCACACAGTCTCTATCCCTGTAACCCCACATATTTACCCTGCTATTCTCCTGAGACTAAAGGGACAATTTACCATGGCCGATCCATCTAACTTATGCATCTTTGGACTGTGGGAGGAAACCGGAGCACCCGGAGGAAACCCATGCAGACACAGGGAGAACGTGCAGACTCCACACAGACAGTCACCCGAAACCAGGAATTGAACCCAGTCCCTGTGAGGCAGCAGTGCTAACCATTGTGCCACCGGGCCGCACCAGGTATTGCATTTTTTCCAGCAGTTGAGATTTTTTAAAATAAATGGAGTGGAGAAATGCTGCAAACTGTTTATTAGTTAAACTCTAAACTAGGCAGCTAGCTCTTCACATTCACTGTCAACCTGCCCAGTATGTTGCTGATACATTGAGCAATGACATTGCACCGCAGCAAGAATCATGGTGTCTAAAGAACCATGAGGTAGACTTGGTAACTTGAACAATGAGAGCTCTTTATTGTAGGTGTGCTCTGTTCCACAGTCAAGAATAAGATAAGAGAAAGGGAGAAAATTGTTTGGTGAGGACTGAAGGAAAAAAATGCCACAGTGCCAAGTGTTCTCTACTCTCTAACTCCAAGAATTTTGTCTTTTACCTACTCCGACTCTTGTGCATCCCCCACTTCCTATCTCCACCACGGGTGACCATGCATGTCTTCAGCTGTCTGGGACCCAAGTCCGGAATTCCCAACCCAAAGCATCTCCATCTCTTTCGCTTTCTTGTTTAAAAGCCATCTCTTTGAACAAGCTTCCAGTCACAATACCCTAATATCTCCTTCTGTGCCTCAGTGTCAGTTTCTATCTGGTGTTGTTGTGAAGTGCAGCATAAGGGTCTGGCACATACAGGGTTGGTGTGGGGCTGAGCGTAATACCTCGCCCCAAGACCGGAAAATCCCACCCGAGATCAACAGACCTTTGCGTGGTTCATATCCCGCCCGTTTCGATTTCCATGGTGGGTGGGATGGGAAAATTCTGCCCATGGTGTCTAAAGAACCATGAGGTAGACTTGGTAACTTGAACAATGGGAGCTCTTTATTGTAGGTGTGCTCTGTTCCACAGTCAGATCTAAGATTGAAAAACTGGGTCCCACACTGGGAGGAGCTAATCCCCCAGGCGTCACCTGATACACACTCTTAAAGGGGCAGTACGCAACCCAAACCCCTTCATACATTAGAAACATATATCACATCACACAGGGATGTAAGAAATACACAGCCCAGATAGTCAGTGTGGTGTTGGGCAGAGATGTGTATAGAGCGAAGCATGGAGATAACTCCCAGCCCGTATTGTTTATTGTACATGGTAAACAGTTTTAATTGTTAATAAAGATTTACAGTTAACCTACTGAAGACTACAAAGACTTATTTTAGAGACACCATTCAGAAGCTTTTTCCAAGGGTGGAAGAGTCAATTGCTAGGGGGGCACAGGTTTAAGGTGCGAGGGGCAAGATTTAAAGGAGATGTACGAGGCAGATTTTTTACACAGAGAGTAGTGGGTGCCTGGAACTCGTTGCCGGGGGAGGTAGTGGAAGAAGCTACGATAGTGACTTTTAAGGGGGATTTTGACAAATACATGAATAGGATGGGAATGGAGGGATATTTTCCCCGGAAGGGTAGGGGGTTTTAGTTCAGTCGGTGCAGGCTTGGAGGGCCGAAGGGCCTGTTCCTGTGCTGTAATTTTCTTTGTTTTTTTTGTTCTTTGTAATCAACACTCTCCCAAATTGAAGCACCGGAGGACCTTTTATTACATGAAAGGTGCTATATGATTGCAAGTAGTTGTTGCACCACTCCCACTAAATGGGCTCCACTGATGAAGTCACTAGAAGTCTCAATCCCAGGACCCCTCCACATTAGCCTCTTTCACCCAGCTTCTTCTGGTTCGATTGTAACCTGGGGAACACTAACGTATTTCTGCGCAGAGGATCAGAATCCCAAGTGGATTGAGTTCTCACAGTCTTACCTAATGATTATTCATAGCCTTATACACTGATGATCAGATGAAAGGGTTTGGAAGCTCACCATGTTATAGCAGAGTAATCAGTGTTGTTAGTGAGGCTCCCCGCTGAGCTGGGACCAGTATTACACGTTCCAACATTATTACTGTCTTAATCACCAACCCCTGTCGCACGCAATTAAAATCTCTTTCTGCGATTCATTTAAAAATCCAATTAATATAATGAAGCTGCTCTAATGATAGGTGAAGATTCACAAGCAAGAAGCGACATCTATCCCCTGGGCAATACCTTTAATCTTCTATATCCAGCCAATACGCTGGAGTAGCTATTGTATGCACATGCTGATGGAACTTATTAAATATCTACTTACCATAAAATGAGTACAGGAGGCCATTCAGCCCATCGAGGCTGCACTGACCCTCTGAAAGAGCATCTTACACAGCACACCCCACCCTATCCCCACACGGCATCTAACCTAATCGATGCATCTTTGGATACTAAAGGGAAATTTAACATGGCCAATCCACACATCTCTGGACACCAAGGGGGAAATTTAACACGGCTAATTCACCTAAGCCATGCATCTCTAGATACTAAAGGGAAATTTAACATGGCCAATCCATCTAACCTACACATCTTTGGACCGTGGGAGGAAACCGGAGCACCCAGAGGGAGCCCTCACAGACACAGGGAGAACGTGCAAACTCCACACAAACAATCACCCAGGTTGGGAATCGAACCCAAGTCCCTGGCACTGTGAGGTAGCAGTGTTAACCACTGTGCCACTTTGCTTTACACCATCTTTATCTATCCCATTCGTCTAAGCATTGGAAAGGGTGCAGAGGAGATTTACCAGACTGTTGCCTGGTATGGTGGGAAGGTCTTACGAGGAAAGGCTGAGGGACTTAAGGCTGTTTTCGTTAGAGAGAAGAAGGTTAAGAGGTGACTTAATAGAGGCACATAAGATGATCAGAGGATTAGATAGGGTGGACAGTGAGAGCCTTTTTCCTCGGATGGTGATGGCCAGCACGAGGGGACATAGCTTTAAATTGAGGGGTGATAGATATAGGACAGATGTCAGAGGTGGGTTGTTTACTCAGAGAGTAGTAAGGACGTGGAATGTCCTGCCTGCAACAGTAGTGGACTCGCAAACATTAAGGGTGTTTAAATGGTCATTGGATAAACATATGGATAATATTGGGATAGTGTAGGTTAGATGGGCTTTAGATTGGTTTCACAGGTCGGCGCAACATCGAGGGCCAAAGGGCCTGTACTACGCTGTAATGTTCTATGTTCTAAAGTGTAAGAATACAACGAAAGCAGATTTCCTGTCTCACTTTAGCATCAGGCTCACTGTGAATGTCACACTCCCATCATTATGTCTTCATTAGTCTGATTTTTCTATCCCGTCTGTAATATATTCCATTTCAGTTCAAATGTCCTTCGGCTAAATGGTTAATATCCAAATTCCATTCAGCAAATATATCTAATCTCAAAGCATTTCCTGAAAACGTAGTCGCTGTTTTCTGCTGGTCAGCTGATTACATCCAAGTTCAGAGAAGCATATGTAAAAAAATATATTTTTCCACCAAACTGCCCAACTTCTTGCAGAAGTAAGTTGAGTTTACAGCAAACAAAATATTGCAAATGCTGGAAATGTGAGAAAAATTGTCTGACTGGACCTGCGAAGAGATATATTCCTCACAGCACTGACTCCAGCAGACCTGCCGAGCGCTTTCAACCATTTATGTTTATTAAATAAAAACAGAATATTCTGGATAAACTCAGCAGCTCTGGCAGCATCTGCAGAGAGAAACAGTTAATGTTTCGAGTCCAATATGACCATGCTAAAGCCTAGCAGAAGAGTCATGTGGACCTGAAACGTTAACTCTGTTTCTCTCTCCACAGAGACTGCCAGACCTGCTGAGTTTAACCAGCGTTCTCTGTTTCTGTTTCAGATTTCCAGTGCCCGCGGTACTTTTCTTTGTCTGTGTATTAAACATTTGCTCAGCGAGTGTTACCCTGTCAAAGATCCAGCTACTGAACGTACAACCCAATCCCAACCCATTGCCTTTCCCTAATGAGTGTCTGGCCCATATTTATCCGGAATGTTCTTCCTCTCGATTGGAGTCACCATCAGTTTACATCTTGCCTTTGGGCCTCCAGAAAGTAGGCCTGGATCCTGTACAGAAGCCAAACTCTTTGTGCCTTAATACAAAGGACGCTATTAGCACCTTTGTCAGCCTTTATCATCACCATTCCCTTTGTCCAGTTACAGTGACCCCCCCCAACCCTCATAGCATAAATCGTGTCCTATTTTCTTTGTCTTTAGCCCTGATGAAGGGTCATCCTTACTCGAAACATTGGCTCTATTCTTTCTCCACAGATGCTGTCAGGCCTGCTGAGTTTTTCAAGCATTTTCTGTTTTTGTTTCAGATTCCGGCATCCGCAGTATTTTACCTTTATCACATCTTTGTAATGGGGTGGAACATCACTCCACTTCATTTTTAGGATGTTGTTTAAGTTTAAAGTTTATTTATTAGTGTCACAAGCACTGCAATGAGGTTATTGTGTAATCTCTCAGTTGCCACACTCCAGCACCTGTTCGGGTGCACTGAGGGAGAATTTAGCACGGCCAAAGCACCTAACCAGCACCTCTTTCGGATTGAGGGAGGAAACCGGAAACACCCACAGGAAACCCACGCAGACACGGGGAGAACGTGCAGACTCCGCACAGACAGTGACCCAAGCCAGGAATTGAACTCGGGTACCTGACGCTGTGAGGCAGCAGTGCTAACCACTGTGCCACCGTGCCACCCACTGGGTGATGTGGCTTCAGGTTCTCCCCCTCCAGGCACCGACTTCCAATCTGATACATCTCGTTGACGTAACCCTCCACAGTTTAACAAATCGCAAGCCATAAAACATTAAACGCACTTGTAAAAGAACGTATTCTGATAATTGAGGTTACTCAATTACTGTTCTCAAAGTGTGAGCTGCATAATTCAGACCCAAAGCACAGCAATATTATGCAATCATTGTTACCATAGCTCAGTGGCCCTGATAAATATAATATTGTTACACTCCTATTGTAATAAAACAGTGTCTGCTCTGAATCACCCTGAGCTAAATCTCAGGAGGTGTACTAATTATAAAAAATGATACGTCTAATGCACATTTTATCCATTATATTTTAGCGTCTGTCTCACTTTAGCATTCATCAGAGTTAGTGTCGGCAAAGGACTGTAACTGACTTCCACTTGCATGGGCAGACTTCTAAAAGAGTAATGCATCATCGTGTTTAGCAGTCAAGAAATAGGCCATTTGGCCCCATGTCTCTTGGCCTGGAAGAGTCATTTATTTCGTACCTTTGAAATGTTTCTTTCTAAAATATTTATTCAATTCCGATTTAAAAGTCAAAGTTAAGTCTGTTTCCATCATTTTTTTCAGTCGGGTGTTCAGTGCACCGAGAGCCACTTGCAGATTAAAACACGATCTAAATATAGGTGGCACAGTGGTTAGCACTGCTGCCTCACAGTGCCAGGGACCTGGGTTCAATTCCTGGCTTGGGGCACTGTCTGTGTGGAGTTTGCATGTTCTCCCCGTGTCTGTGTGGGTTCCCTCCGGGTGCTCCGGTTTCCTCCCACAGTCTGAAAGATATGCTGGTTAGGTGCACCGACCCGAACAGGTGCCGGACAGTGGCGACTAGGGGAATTTCACAGTAACTTCATTGCAGTATTAATGTAAGTCTTACTTGTGACTAATAGATATGCTTTAAATCTTCTAATCTCTCTGTTCATCGACCTGAATTTCACCTTTGGCATGCGTGCAAAGTCGGTGGGTGGGGAAAGTGGGGGCTGTGAGGGGTGACAATGTAAGGGAGGGCAGTCCTGGTGGCTGTTGCCTTTCGTAGGGGGATTCTTTATTTCAAAAAAACTGTTTATAATTATTTTCTACATCTACTTTTTTCATGCAGGGGCTGATGGGAATCTGGAATGAGCTTCCTGGGAAGGTAGTGGAGGCCGGAAAACTTACAACCTTTGGGAAACATTTGGATAAGCACCTGAAATATCATAACATGGTTGGCATGGACAAGTTGGGCCGAAGGACCTGTTTCCATGCTGTAAACCTCCATGACTCTATGACTCTATAACATTCAAGGATATGGGACAAGTGCAGGAAAATGGGATTAGCGCGCCTTTAGTGGTTAGATTACCAGTGCAGATTCGATGGGCCGGAGGGCCTTGTCTGTGCTGTATGACTCCATGGGCGGAATTTTCCTGTCCCGCCCGCCACAGGGATCGTAGTGGGCGGGTGGCGGAACACGCAAAGATCCGTTGACCTCGGGCGGGATGTTCCGGCGTTGGGGTGAGCACAGTCAGAAAATCCCCCTATGACTTCAGGGTCAGTTAGGACACTTAACCTGCATTATCTGCATGCTGGATCGTAAAGAAAGCCTTGGTCATGGGGTATCTGACATTCAGAGAGGTCCTTCCCTCAGCTCAAACCCCCACACCTCCCCTATCCCACGCCACCCTTCACCCCTCCCACAACACCCATGTAACTACAGTGACAAGGGGCCAAATGGCCATGGATTTCCAAGACCAAATTTTTTTGGAAACGTCAATGCCCCCCATGGTCTGATCTATCTTGTTAGAATTTGGACACAGATTTGTGCGGGAACCAGTTTAGAAAGCTGGCGCAATTATGGTGACATGGTGGCACAATGGTTAGCACTGCTGCCACACAGCACCAGGGATCCGGGTTTGATTCCAGGTCATTGTATGTGTGGAGTTTGCACATTCTCCCCGTGTCTGCATGGGTTTCCTCCGGGTACTCCGGTTTCCTCCCACAGTCCAAAGATGTGCGGGTTAGGCTGATTGGCCAAGTTAAATTAACCCTAGTGTCAGGGGGATTAGCACAGTAAATATGAGGGGTAATGGGAATAAGACCTGAGTGCGGTTGTGGTCGGTGCAGACTCGATGGGCTGAATGGCCTCCTCCTGCACTGTCGGGATTCTATAATTCTCTGAAAAGGGAATCTGGCCAGACTAAGAAATATGACAGCAGCAAAATCACAAATAAAATGAAAGTGCTTGTGCTCCAGCCCTTGGATGACTAATTAATGAATACATTTTTCTTATTTGTTTGGGGATATGGACATCGCTGGCTAGGCCAACATTTATTGCCCATTCCTAATTGCCCTCATCTTGAGTGTATTTCAGAGGGGTATTTAAGAGACATTGCTGTAGGTCTGGAGTCTCATGTAGGCCAGACCAGGTAAGGACAGCAGATTTCCTTCCCTGAAGGACATTAGTGAACCAGATGGGGTTTTACAAAAGTTGTCAGTGGTTTCATGGTCATCAGTAGACTTTTAATTCTGGATTTTATTGAGTATTACCCCGAGTCTCTGGATTATTAGTTCAGTGACAATAACAACGCCATTGCCTCCCCTACCTACAAGTTCTGTCTGTGCGGTGAACGCAATCTCACACGGGCAACATAAAATCTCAGTCAACAGGCTTTTTAATGGCATTAATTGGCCCTTTAATTGTCAGTGGGTGCAGCTCCCACTCCCCTGCGCACCTGCCAGCTTCAATATTGCACCTGTGCGCAATGATGTCAGGATGGACACCCAACATTACCTTGCGCAGTTTTGCAAGTGTTCAGGTCGGGCACGTGCAGGTTCGCTCGGGAGGGAGGAAGAGGTTAGACAAGTGATGGTGAAGCTTCTAGAAACAATAATTAGGGACAACATTAGTTAAGGATTGATTAAAGAAAGCCAGCATAGATTTAAAAGCAAAACATATTTTGGACGGTGTGGTGGCACAAAACATGTTTGGACAGTGTGGTTAGCACTGCTGCCTCACAGCGCCAGAGACCCAGGTTCAATTCCAGACTTGGGTGTCTGCCTGTGTGGAGTTTGTACGTTCTCCCAGTGTCTGCATGGGTTTTCTCTGGGTGCTCCAGTTTCCTCCCACACTACAAAAATGTGCGGGATAGGTGGGTTGGCCATGCTAAATTGCCCCTCAATGTCTAAGGATGTGTAGGATAGGTGGATTAGCCATGATAAATGTGCAGGTTTACGGCAATAGGGCTTCGAGATGGGCCTGGTTAAGATGCTCTTTTGGAGAGTTGGTGCAGATTTGATGGATCAAATGGCCTCCTTCTGCACTGTCGGGATTCTATGATTCTAAACACATTTGAAAGGCTTTATCAGTGTCCTCCCACTTTAAAAATCAATCTGAAACTGAAGCCTGTGTGCTCTTCTTCCTTTGATAGGTTTATCATTTTGTATATTCATCTCTTTATTCTTCCAAAATTTATCATCTTGCATTTCTCTGCAATAAATTCCATCTGGCAGCTAATTTGCAAATTCATCTACACATCTTCCAGAAGTTGCACACAGCCTGTAGAATGCTGTAATCCTTCCTCAGGCTTTAGCCAGTGGAACACTGCCAATCTCACTTCCCTTCCCCCATCGCAACACAATCGATCACACGTCCAATGCACTGGAAGCGGTTTCAGATTGATTCTTAAAGTGGGAAGACTCTGATAAAGCCCTTTAAAACACCAAATGTGATTACAACCATAGAACCATGGAATCCCTACAGTGCAGAAGGAGGCCATCCGGCCCATCGAATTTGCATGAACTCTCCCAACCCCATCCCCCTACCCTATCCCCGTAATCCTACACATTTACCATGGTTATTCCTCCTAACCTACACATCCTGGGACACTAAGGGACAATTTACCATGACCAATCCACCTAACCTACACATCCTGGGACACTAAGGGGCAATTTACCATGACCAATCCACCTAACCTACTTATCTTTGGGCACCAAGGGGCAATTTAGCATGGCCAATCCACCTACCCTATACATCTTTGGGCACTAAGGGGCAATTTAGCATGGCCAATCCACCTAACCTACACATCTTTGGACTATGGGACGAAATCAGAGGAAACCCATGCAGACGCGAGGAGAATGTGCAGACTCCGCACAGACAGGATTACTAGGCATACCTGGAATGGGTGGGTTGTCTTATGAGGAAAGATTGGACAGGCTGGACTTGTATCTGTTGGAGTTTAGTAGAAAAAGAGATGAGATGGGTTTTGACAGGGTGGATGTGGGGAGGATGTTTCCTCGTGCCGGAGAATCTAGAACTAGGGAGTCACTGTTTATAAATAAGGGGTCGTCCATTTAGAACAGAGATGAGGATTTTTTTCTCTCAGGGGGTGTAGAGTTTTTGGAACTCTCCTCCTCAAAGGGCAGTGGGAGCAGAGTATTTGAATATTTTTACGGCTGAGCTAAATAGATTCTTGCTTAATGAGGGGGTGAAAGGTTATTGGGGGTAGGCGGGAATGTGGGGTTGAAGTTACAATCGGAACAGCCACGATCTGACTGAATGGTGGAGCAGGCTCGAGTGGCCTATTTAAAGTTAAAGTTTATTTATTAGTCACAAGTAGACTTACATTAACACTTCAATGAAGTTACTGTGAAAATCCCCTGGTCGCCACACACCGGCGCCTGATCGGGTACACTGAGGGAGAATTTAGCATGGCCAATGCGCCTAACCAACACATCTTTGGACAGTGGGAGGAAAGTCACACAGACACAGGGAGAACGCGCAAACTCCACACAGACAGTGACCCAAGCCAGGAATCGAACGCGGGTCCCTGGCGCTGTGAGGCAGCAGTGCTAACCACTGTGCCACCCTGCTGCCCCAGCAATTTCAGCTTGGAATTCGTATCTTCTACCTCTCTGACATTCGCTTTTCTGCTCTGTCATCAAAATCATTCTTTGACTTATTCACAGCTCCAGAGCTTCAGTGTTCTTTTTGCGAGCGTCCTTGCCTCCAGCACCCACAAAGCTGCGGGTTATCTCGAATTCCACATAGTGGTCTCACCCACACCGGGGTCTGCTGCCCAATCACCCATGTATCTGCCATGCCCACTGACTTCACAAAGTCATTGATTGTAAAATTTTCACCTTCACCTACAAGTCCCTCTGCAGGATGGCAGGACTGTCATATGAGGAGAGACTAAGTCGGTTAGGATTGTATTCATTGGAGTTTAGTAAAGTGAGAGGGGATCTCATAGAAACTTATGAAATTCTAACAGCTTTAGACAGGGTAGATTCAGGAAGAATGTTCCCAGTGGTGGGGGAGTGCAGAACTAGGGGTCATAGTTTGAGGTTTTTAGGACTGAGGTGAGGAGAAATTTCTTCACCCAGAGAGTGGCAAATCTGTGGAATTCACTACCACAGAAAGTAGTTGAGGCCAAAACAGTGTGTGATATCAAAAAGTATTTGGATATAGCTCTAGGAGCTAAAGGGATCAAGGGATGTGACGGAGGGGTGGGGGGAGGCAGGATCAGGATATTGAAGTTGATGATCAGCCATGATCATAAAGCTACGGGTTATCTCGAATTCCACATAGTGGTCTCACCCACACCGGTGAGGGCAGGCTCGAAGGGCCGAATGGCCTCCTCCTGCTTCTAGTTTCTATGTTTCTCTGTTTCTATGTCTCACTCCTCCTCATTTCATGACCCAATGTCCCTGTCCCCTTGCTCCTCTGACACCAGCTTAGCTCACTCTGCTTCACAATCAGTGTCTTTCCTTAAGCCCTTTTGTCCAACTTCCCAAAACTCCTCTGATTGCATCCCAGCTTTGCTGCTGCCCTCCGTGCCTCCAAAAAAAACCCTGAATAGGACCACTTTCTCTTGCTTCCTACAATAGCTACCACACAGAGGGGGAGATGGTGGCGCAGTGATTATGTCACTGGACTAACAATCCAGAGGTTCAGGTAAATTTACTGGGACGTGGGTTCAAATCCCTCCACAACAGCTGGTGGAACTTAAATTCAATACGTAAATCCGGAATGTAAAGCTGGTCTCAATAATGGCCATCGTGAAACCATCATTGATTGTTGTGAAAACCCATCTGGTTCACTAATGCCCTTTAGGGAAGGAAATCTGCCATCCTTATCCGGTCTGGCCTACATGTGGCTCCAGAGCCACAGAAATGTTATTGACTCTTAACTGCCCTCTGAAATTGTTAAACAAGTCTCTCAGTGCAAAGGTCTTGCCAGTGACCCATGAGAGAATATCTTTTTTTTTTAAATCCAAGCACGGTGGCACAGTGGTTGGCACAGCTGTCTCACAGCGCCAGGGATCCGGGTTCGATTTCCAGCTTGGGTCACTGCCTATGTGGAGTTTGCACATTCTCCCCATATCTGCGTGGGTTCCCTCCGGGTGCTATGGTTTCCTCCCACAGTCTGAAAGACGTGCTGGTTAGGGTGCATTGGCCAATTTCTCCCTCAATGTACCTGAACAGGCACCGGAGTGTGGCAACTAAGGGATTTTCACAGTAACTTCATTGCAGTGTTAGTGTAAGCCTACTTGTGACACTAATAAATAAACTTTTAAAGCTCTGGGGACACAGATTCAAATCCCACCACAGCAGCTGGTGGAATTTAAATTCATTTAAAAAAATACAACCTGGGATTGAAAGTTAATCTCGGTAACGTTATCATGCCCCTGAAATGAGCCACTCAGTTCCAGGACAATTAGGGATGGGCAACAAATGACCAGTCGTAGCTGAATCACTGAAAGGATAAATAAAGAAAAACATTTTGAGTTTATGTCAGCTCCCCCCTGCTGTTTCCCCATCGCCCTACAAATCTTTTCTCATCAGGAAATTATCCAATTCCCTTTGAAAACACATGATTGAATCTGTCTCGACCACACTCTCAGGCAATGTATTCTTAAACACTCTCTGCATAAGAATTATTTTCCTTGTGCTCTTTAGGCATTCACCTTAAATCCGTGTCCTCTGATTCTGGACCCTTCTGCCAATGGGGAGAGTTTCTCTCTCTCTTATCTGTCCAGACTCCAGATCACCTCTCCTTTTAACCTTCCCTTCTCCAAGGAGAACAATCCCAACTTCTCCAACCTATCCATGTTACTGAAGTCCCCTCATGCCTGGAACCGTTCTCAAATCTTGTCTGCAGCCTCTCCAATGCCTTCACATCCTTCCCGTAGTGCCCAGAATTGAGTGCAATCCTTTAGTTGAGGCTTAATCAGTGTTCATGAGAATGCCTCCTGAACCTTGTCTTTCTTCCCTCATATTTTTCTGCCATGTAAAATGCTCTCAGATACCTCTTTGTGTAGAATGAATGTTATAGAAGTATAAATGGTTTGTTTGTTGTTGCAAAGTCATTAAAGAAAGAGAAAAGCACTTGCATTTATTTCGTTCCTTTTACGATATTGACCAGAAACTGACCTGGGCCAGCCGTCAACATTCTAATTATAAGAGCAGGTCAAAGGCTGGAATTCAGCAGTGAGTAATTGACCTCTTGTCTCTCCAAAGTCTGTCCATCATCTACACGGCACAAGTCAGGACTGTGCTGGAAAGCTCTTCTCTTGTCTGGAAGGGTGCAACTCCAACAACACTCAAGAAGCTCAAAACCATCCAGGACAAAACACTTGATCAGCTCCCCACCCATCCCCACTGACGCAAACCGGCAGCAAAGATGCACTGCAGCAACTCGCCAAGCCTCCCTCAACAGCAGCTTCCAAACCAACAACCTCCACCACCTAAAGGGTGGCACGGGTGGCACAGTGGCAGGGACCCGGGTTCGATTCCCGGCTTGGGTCACTGTCTGTGTGGAGTTTGTACATTCTCCCCGTGTCTGCGTTGGGTTTCCTCCGGGCACTCCGGTTTCCTCCCACAGCCCAAAGATGTTAAGCAGATTGGCCATGCTAAATTTCCCCTTAGTGTCAGGGGGACTAACTGGAGTAAATGCATGGGGTTATGGGGGTGGGGCCTGAGTGGGATTGAGGTCGGTGCCGACTCGATGGGCCGAATGTCCTCCTTCCGCACTGTAGGATTCTATGATTCTATAAGGACAAGAGCAGCAGGTACATGAGAACACCATCGCTTGCAAGTTTCCCACCCAGCCACACACCATCCTGACTTGGAAATATATCACCGTTCCTTCACTGGGTCACAATCCTGGAACTCTCTCCCTCGCAGCACGTGGGAGCATCCACATCACGTGGACTGAAGCGGTTCGGGAAGGCATCACAGCATCAAAAGCAATTCCAGATGGGCAACAAATGCTGGTCTTGCCAGAGATGCCCACATCCCATGAAAGAACATTTTAAAAACGTCAGGACATTCTAAAACATTTATACAGCTAACGGTAAGACCAAAATTAAGGGCTATAATTTGCCATTAATAAATTTAGTGAAGCATTTGAAGAAATTTCTATACTGAGAGAGTGTGAGCTGTGGATCAGTGGATAACAAGCTTGCCTCTTAATTAGAAAGTCATGGATTCCATTTGAGCAAAGTAATCCAAACTGTGCAATACTGAGGGAGTGCTGCATTGCCTGAGGTGCAGCCTCTCAAATGAGACCTTAAATCAAGGCCCTGTCTGTTCTCTCAGGTGAATGTTAAAGATTCCATGACAGTAACAAGTTATCCTGGTGTCTTGGCCAATATTCATCTCCCAGTCCCCATCTCAAGAACAGATGACTTGGTCACTGTTACATTGCTGTTTGTTGGAACCGCCCGTGCAACAATGGGGCTGCCACATTTCCTACATTTCTTTTTATTCATTCGTGGGACATGAGTGTCGCTAGTTGGCCAGCATTTATTGCCCATCCCTAGTTGCCCTTGGAGGGCAGTTGAGAGTCAACCACATTGCTGTGGCTCTGGAGTCACATGTAGGCCAGACCAGGTACGGACGGCAGATTTCCTTCCCTAAAGGACATTAGTGAACCAGATGGGTTTTTCCAACAATCAACAATGGTTTCATGGTCATCAGTAGATTCTTAATTCCAGATTGTTTTTTTAAATTGAATTCAAATTCCACCACCTGCTATGGCAGGATTCAAACCCAGGTCCTCAGAACATTAGCTGAGTTTCTGGATTAATAGTCTAGCGATAATACCACTAGGCCATCGCCTCCCCAACAGTGACTACACTCCCACAGTAATTCACTCACTTAAAATGCTTTGGAATGTCTTGAGGTTATAAAAGACGCCATAGAAATGCATCTATTTTCCTTCTTGAGAGAGTATGGAACCTGTTACCATGAGAAGCAGTTGAGACAAAGAGCATAGATGCATTCCAGAAGGAACAACAAATATATATTTGCTACCAAATATTAACCATATTAAAGAAGCTTTTTTTCCAATTTACAGCAATTAACTCGGCAACTCAAAAAATGCACATGATATTCAGCCACCATGTTCCACAGCGTTTCAGTTAAAATGAGTTTTTAAAGCAGTCATTTAAAAACAAAGTCCCATCAAGAATTCATGGCTCCTCTTCTGCGTCACATGTTGCCTGGTAACATAGAATCATAGAATCCTACAGTGCAGAAGAAGGCCATTCGGGCCATCGAGTCTGCACTGACCACAATCCCACCCAAGCCCTATCCCCGTAACCCCATGCATTTACCCTGCTAATCCCTCTGACACGAAGGGACAAATTTAGCACATGATTGTGAAAAGAAGATAAGGACATTATTTCTTCGTGTATTTTCGCAGCCACATACTTTTTCCCTTTGGGGCATAATGGTTGAAGGATTCCAAAACTGATCATCGACTCATTGAACCACATTACGAGTCCGAAAGACGTGCTGGTTAGGTGCATTAGCCATGCTAAATTCTCCCTCAGTGTACCCAAACAGGTGCCGGAGTGTGGCGATGAGGGGATTTTCACACTAATTTCATTGCTGTGTTAATGTAAGCCTACCTGTGGCACTAATAAATAAACTGCTGTGATCAGCAAGTTCTGGACTTGAACCCAGCGCTCCTAGTCCAGAGGTAGGACACTACTACTGTGCCACAGGACCACCTGATGGTGTTCAATGAAGAGGTGTGGGAGCAAGCTCTTGTACATAAACATAGCATAGACCCAATTGGGCTGAATGGCCTATTTCTCACACTGCTTCCTCTCCCTACACTTGGCAATACCTTGCGTGTGTAGTCACTGTTATAATGTAGGCAATACATCTAGGAAATGTCCTTCCCGTATAGTGAATCGCAGGATAAGCCTTTGTTCCCTTTCCGCTGCACTTATGGCTTCAATGAAGGAGTACAAATCTACACAGTTGCACATGAAGGGCAAATAAACCAAGGATTGCAAAATCAGAGTTGACAAAATGTCTAAGCATTTATAAACTAAAATTATCTGGTGTTGAAAATGAGAATTTATGATTCGAGAAAAATGATTCCTATCTCCCAATAGGAAAGATGAAGATATAGAAAGACTTTAAAGATACTTATCCTTCTTAAAGATATGTGTCACTACCCCCACAAACTGGGCCATGTTAAAATGAGGACTTTAGAAGTAATGTAAAAACAGCTGCATACTAGACTTTACGTTATGGTGGTTTGATCATGCTAAATTTGCCCCTTAGTGTCAGAGGGATTAGCAGGATAAATGCATGGGGTTACAGGGGTAGGGCTTGGATGGGATTGTGGTCAGTGCAGACTTGATGGCCCGAATGGCCTTCTTCTGCACTGTAGGATTCTATGATTTTGTGTTACCAGGCAGCACTTGTCGGTACAGAAAACACCATCTTCACCTGAATTTTTGAAAACAACAACAGAACTTTACATTTGTCGGTGAGGTTTTCCTCTAAACTCCGGCTTTTGTCGAGTAATGGAGTGTAATGTTCCCAGAGGTGAAGATCACCTCTGGCAGGCGAAACAACACATGCTAATTGCGCACAGGATCTTCATGCGATTTGAACAATGGCAGCTGCCCTAGAAGGTTTTTTAAAGGGGACTCTGGGGACAGGCAATGCAAAGCTGTGAGGTCAGAATAGCTGCCCCCCATGTCGGTGACACTGAGAAACAAAAGGAAAGTCATCGCAGAGCCAAAACAACCCCCCTCCCCCACCCCCCCACCCACCCACCCACCACAATACTCAATACCATCTCCAAGAAGATGGGCGGCACGGTAGCACAGATGGGCGGCACGGTAGCACAGTGGTTAGCACTGCTGCTTCACAGCTCCAGGGTCCCGGGTTCAATTCCCGGCTCGGGTCACTGTCTGTGTGGAGTTTGCACATTCTCCTCGTGTCTGCGTGGGTTTCCTCCGGGTGCTCCGGTTTCCTCCCACAGTCCAAAGATGTGCGGGTTAGGTTGATTGGCCAGGTTAAAAAATTGCCCCTTAGAGTCCTGGGATGTGTAGGTTAGAGGGATTAGTAAAATATGTGGGGGTAGGGCCTGGGTGGGATTGTGGTCGGTGCAGACTCGATGGGCCGAATGGCCTCCTTCTGCACTGTAGGGTTTCTATGATTTCTATGAAGAATGTCACATAATGAAACGCCCTAGCGCTTATCCTATGTAATATTGATGAAACCGTTGTCGGAAAAACTCATCTGGTTCACTAATGTCCTTTTAGGGAAGGAACTCTGCCGTCCATATCCGGTCTGGCCTACATGTGACTCCAGACCACAGCAATGTGGCTGTCTCTCATCTGCCCTCAGATGGGCAATAAATGCTGGCCAGCCAGTGATACCCATGAATAAAATAAAGTTGGTTTTGATAAAAGCTTCCTAGTGGGTCAATAGAATCGTACCTGGAGCAAAACACCTTATGCTCAGCTTAAGGCCAAAATCAAAAAACAAATTGGGGTCTAGGTTCACTCATAACACACCTTGGATCTTCACATCTGGCCCTCAACACAAGTAAGAACTTTTCTCGGGTCGGTGCTAGTGAGAAGCAAGTTCCCTGCAGCTTAATTCACTCATTGTGTTGCAGAGAAAAAGCTCAAAAATGTAACTAGAAACTCAATTCACATCATCCTTTTTGAGGTATAGATCAGATTTCTTACACACAAAGCAATTCATCTACGCAGCATCCTCTGGAACTGTGGTCATGGACAATCTCCAACATGTCAGACAGATGTAGTAAAAGGTTGAAGAGAGAAATCGAACTTCAAAAGGGAGAGGAGAATGAAGAGAGTGGTGGCAAGGCCCCTTTAAGGGGGCATTCCTTGACGGTCACATGATTGGGCTGGACCCTATGGACAGGCAGCCAATTAGGAGCAAGGGCACATATCCCAGGTTGGGGAGGAACTTCAGTTGGAGACTGGGAGTAGTGTTGTACAGTCGCCTAGTTTATTCTGTCTGACCTTTTAATTGTAAATACTTATTTATCATTGGCAATAAAACCTTAGTTACTTTGAGCCACATTGAGTCGCCCTCGACTTATCACAAAGAGAGAGCAGGGGAAGATCAGTTCTTCAGGACAAGAAGGGGCCAGTCCTCATTAGATAGCGGTCCACAAGAAAGCCCATTTAGTGTCATCATAGAATCCCAAGTGCAGAAGGAGGCCATTTGGCCCATCGAGCCTGCATTGACAACAATCCCACCTGCGCCTTATCCCCCTAAATTTACCCTGATAATCCCCCTGACACTAAGGGGCAATTTAGCATAGCCAATCCATCTAACCCTGTGGGAGGAAACCCATGCAGACATGGGGAGAATGTGCAAACTCTGCACAGACAGTCACTCAAGCCAGGAATTGAACACGGGTCCCTGGTGCTGTGAGACAGCAGTGCTAACCACTGTGCCGCCCAAAGCATTGGATCCCTCTGCTTCGAGCACCCATGCAGTGTGCACGATAAGATTAGGAGATGCCTGCTGCGGGCTTTGATGTCAGCCTTTTAATTGATCACAACTTTACCCTTCAAGTAACCAGACCCAGTCAGAGTTCTCTTAAACAGCTGTTTAATCAAGCAACATAGCTTGGACCCTGGAAAGTTACAGCTCACATTGTGTAGCTAGCCAGAGTGCAGAATTCAGAAATACACAAGCAATTATAGTTTCAAATTCGATTACAAGCAACTAGCATATACCAATCACGTTTTCAGAGTTATCTCTATCCAATCATAGTTATTAATTAAGGTTACATCATTCATACATAAGGGTATAGTGTCCAATTAAAACTTGTGTGTGTTATATCATCAAGCAATGCGAGCTATATCTCTGACCAATCAACCATCCTTTCCATTGTTCCTTGTTCTAATAGACAAATAGGAGTTGCAGCTGCATATCATTCAATTAAATGGTCCTTGACTCTTATCTGCGTCTGCTTGAATCAAGACCTATCATTTGCCCTCTTTTTAGGTCAAACCAAATAAACAAACTCCGATTAAGTCAGGACAAAGTAAAAGGGGCAGCTCCCCAAAAAGGAGGGGGAACAGAAATCAAAGTACAAAGGAAACTTAAAAACATCAAATTAAAATGTGATTATTAGGGTCGATAACGCGTAGCTTTCCCTGCGTGACTGAGGTTCACCTTGCAGCTTATTTGATTTTTAAACCTGTGTGATTATTAACCCTTTCAGTGCCAGTGTGGTAATATCATCGAACGAGAAATCCAGAGGCCCGACCCAAGATGTTCAAATCCCGCCACGGCGACTAATGGGATTTAAATTCAATTGATAAATCTGGAATATAAAGTTAGTCAGTAATGGTGAGCATAAGATTATTGTCGCAGAGACCCATCTGGTTCACTAATGTCCCTTAGGGAAGGAACTCTGCCACCCTTACCTGATCTGACCTACACGTGACACCAGACCCACAGTAACGTGGTAGCCTCATAACTGCCCTCTTGAAATGGCCTCAAAAGCCACTCTGTCAGTTCAAGGGCAATTAGGAATGAGCAACAAATGCTGGCCAACTACTTCTGATAATTAACAACACTATCTTCAGGGTCAAAACTTCCACAAATAGTTTTGAAGTCAAACCTTACTTTCTCTCAGATTCTGGATACCATAAATAAACTTTCAGTGTATTTCTGTTAGCTTAAACTCAGAGATTTTTTGGGAGATCAATGAGTTGTTTCTGCTGTTGTCAATATCAATGAAGATGAGAAAGGTTCCAGGAAAAAGTCTGAAAGACATTGGTGAAGACAAGATTCCTTTAGTCAATTAACTGCTGGGAGGAAAGAATCATTCTACAGCTCTGACAAGCTGTACAATAACAGGCAGCATCAGGGGAAAATAAATAACCCCAGAGTATTTGGATCCAATTCCAGAGGGAGCAGCTGTTATAAAAGCTGTATTTACATTTAATACAGGTGTGTAAAATTCATGTAATTTCTTAATGGCAAGCTCAATTTGAAAGCTAACTTTATGAAAAATTAATTCTCTGTTAGAGACCTCAAACCAAAACACATTAAAGCAAATTCCTCACGTACTACAGCTCTTTCCAACTTCACAGGATCCTGTCCTTCCACTGCTCTCTCTCCACCAATCCTTTACTCACTCTGCTCTCTCTCTCCACCAATCCTGTCCTTACACTGTTCCCTCTCTCCACCAATCCTGTACTCACACTGCTCCCTCTGTCTACCAATCCTGTACTCACACTGCTCCCTCTCTCCACCAATCCTGTACTCACTCTGCTCTCTCTCTCCACCAATCCTGTACTCACTCTGCTCCCTCTCTCCACCAATCCTGTCCTCACTCTGCTCTCTCTCTCCACCAATCCTGTCCTTACACTGCTCCCTCTCTCCACCAATCCTGTCCTTACACTGCTCCCTCTCTCCACCAATCCTGTACTCACTCTGCTCTCTCTCTCCACCAATCCTGTACTCACTCTGCTCCCTCTGTCCACCAATCCTGTACTCACACTGCTCCCTCTCTCCACCAATCCTGTACTCACTCTGCTCCCTCTCTCCACCAATCCTGTACTCACTCTGCTCTCTCTCCACCAATCCTGTCCTTACACTGCTCCCTCTCTCCACAAATCCTGTCCTCACTCTGCTCCCTCTCTTCACCAATCCTGTCCTCACTCTGCTCTCTCTCTCCACCAATCCTGTCCTTACACTGCTCCCTCTGTCCACCAATCCTGTACTCACACTGTGTGGTGAACCATCGTTGGTTCCCACCAGGTAGTACTGAGCCAGGGTCTGGCCAGTACTATGAGTCTGTATATATGTTACTGTTGGGGTTAGGGTTGGGCTGTTCTACATGTTACTGTTGGGGTTCGGGTTGGGCTGTTCTACCTGTATTATAGTTATTATGGTACATCCCAGTCGGGCTCCGCCTCCTGGGAGAGGTATAAAGGTCACTGCTCTGTCTGGGACCCTTTAGTCTGGGATCGTGTATTATATATGGTAGCTCTATTGTAGTAGTCAATAAAAGCCTTTATTTCCTCAAGCATCTCTAGCCTCGTGAGTTATATCGCGCATCACACTGCTCTCTCTCCACCAATCCTGTACTCACTCTGCTCCCTCTCTCCACCAATCCTGTACTCACTCTGCTCCCTCTCTCTCCACCAATCCTGTACTCACTCTGCTCTCTCTCTCCACCAATCCTGTCCTCACTCTGCTCCCTCTCTTCACCAATCCTGTACTCACACTGCTCTCTCTCTCTCTCTCCACCAATCCTGTACTCACTCTGCTCCCTCTCTTCATGTGGTAAAGAAAGCAAACGGTATGTTGGCCTTCATTGCGAGAGGTTTCGAGTACAGGAGCAGGGATGTGTTGTTGCAATTATACAGGGCCTTGGTGAGGCCACACCTAGAGTATTGTGTGCAGCTTTGGTTTCCCGTTCTGAGGAAGGATGTTCTTGCTCTTGAGCGAATGCAGCGAAGGTTTATCAGGCTGATTCCGGGGATGGCGGGATTGATGTATGAGGAGAGATTGACTAGGTTAGGATTCTTTTCACTGGAGTTCAGACAAATGAGAGGGGATCTCATAGAGACTTATAAAATTCTAACAGGTCTAGACAAGGTAGATGCGGGGAGGATGTTCCTAATGATGGGGAAGTGCAGAACCAGGAGTCAAGGCCTGAGGATTTAGGGTAGACCATTTAGGACAGAGATGAGGAGACATTTCTTCACCCAAAGAGTGGTGAGTCTGTGGAATTCATTATCACAGGAAGTAGTTAATGCCAAAACATTGAATGTATTCAAGAGGCAGCTGGATATAGCACTTGGGGTGAAAGGGATCAAAGGTTTTCCGGAGAAAGCAGGACAAGGTTACTGAGTTGGATGATCAGCCATGATCGTAATGAATGGTGGAGCAGGCTCAAAGGGTCAAAAGGCCTCCCCCTACTCCTATCTTCTCTGTTTCTGTGTTTCACCAATCCTGTACTCACTCTGCTCCCTCTCGTCATGTGGTAAAGAAGGCAAATAGTATGTTGGCCATTATCGCAAGACGTTTCAAGTACAGGTGCAGGGATGTGTTGCAATTATACAGGGCCTTGGTGAAGCCACACCTAGAGTATTGTATGCAGTTTTGGTTTCCTTTCTGAGGAAGGATGTTCTTGCTCTTGAGGGAGTGCGGCGAAGGTTTACCAGGCTGATTCCGCGGATGGCAGGACTGATGTAAGAGGAGAGATTGACTAGATTAGGATTCTTTTCGCTGGAGTTCAGACGAATGAGGGGGAATCTCATAGAGACTTATAAAATTCCAACAAGACTTGACAAGATAGATGCAGGGAGGATGTTCCTGATGGTGAAAGGAGTGCAGAACCAGGGGTCACAGTCTGAGGATTCGAGGTAGACCATTTAGGATGAAGATGAGGAGACATTTCTTCACCCAAAGAGTGGTGAGCCTGTGGAATTCATAACCACAGAGAGGAGTTGATGCCAAAACATTGAATGTATTCAAGAGGTGGCTGGATATAGCACTTGAGGTGAATGGGATCAAAGGTTATGGGAGAAAGCAGGACTTGGCTTTTGAGTTGGACGATTAGCCATGATCATAATGAATGGCGGAACAGGCTCGAAGGGCCAAAAGGCCGCCTCCTGCCCCTATCTTCTATTTTTCTATGTTTCACCAATCCTGTACTCACACTGCTCCCTCTCTCCACCAATCCTGTCCTCACACTGCTCCCTCTCTCCACCAATCCTGTCCTCACACTGCTCCCTCTGTCCACCAATCCTGTACTTACACTGCTCCCTCTCTTCACCAATCCTGTCCTCACACTGCTCCCTCTCTCCTCCAATCCTGTACTCACTATGCTCTCTCTTTCCACCAATCCTGTACTCACTATGCTCTCTCTTTCCACCAATCCTGTACTCACACTTTTCTCACTGTTTACAAGCCTTCACTGCAAACTATTTTTAATGGGATTGTTAGACTTTATGGCCCCACTGATCCCACATTGCTGCAAAAGACCATGTTGGACAAAATCTAAAATCAATTTCCAAAATTCAATGATTTCTTCCAGTGTTTTTTAGACCCAATTAATATGAGATGTGGAATAACTGTGGGATCTTTGCAAAGGACAACACAGATGGAGTGGATGGCATCTCTAAATCCATATCAAAGGAAAGCTACAAGACTGGAGTGATGAGTGGGATTGATTTCACTGCTCACTCTTCTCCAGGTTAATTTGTTTCTTTCATCTTCAGTGTGGTCATCATTGAGTGCCCAACACTAGCTTTACCCCTTGCTTGGATCAAGGATAAGGGTTTGTATTAGTTGTGGTAAAAGACCAGACAATTGCCTTTGTGAAGCTCAGAGCTATAGGGCAGAATTTTACCGACACGTCCGCCCGAGGTTCGCATGATCCCCCCCCCCCCAAGGCCAATGGAGAATGCCATTCTCTGAGCCTCGTCTGCCCCGGGAATTGGGACGGGCATTCCGGTGAAATTCCAGCCATAGTCTGGATTTACACAGAAAAAGCTGAACTGAAATATGAAATGCTGCACAGCTGGAATGTACTTTCACCAATGAGGCAAGGAATTTCCTGCCTCTGCTGATCTCCTGACTCCCTGTACGTTGAGAGTTATCATTTCTGTGCTCAACCTCATTACAATATTTTAAATTTCAGATGTCGGAGATATCTCTTGATTAGGCACTCGCCCAGTATCTGTCTGTAAATTACATGCTGCAGGTTTTAAAGTCTTGCACTAGCTTCAATGGGAAAAATAAACTACATTCCAGACAAGATATTTGGTCGTTCCGCCGAAGGGCAGATGCCACCATTGAAGTGCTCCTTGGAACCATGGAACCCATAGAATTCCTACAGTGCAGAAAGAGGCCATTTGGTCCATCTAACCTGCACCAACTTTCCTTCAGGGCATCGCATCCTGGTCCTCCCCTCTGCACAATCCCTTTAACCCTGCTCATTTGCCATGGCTAATCCACCTAATCTACACATCTCTGGATACTGAAGGGAAATTTAGCATGGTTACATGGGAACACCACCACCTGCAAATTACCCTTCAAGCCACTCACCATCCTGACTTGGAAATATGTCGCTGTTCCTTCAAAGTCGTTGGGTCAAAATCTTGGCATTCCCTCCTTAATGGCATTGTGGGTCAACCCACAGCACATGGACTGCAGCGATTCAAGATGGCAGCTCACCATCACTTTCTCAAGGGCAACTAGGGATGGGCAATAAATGCTGGCCAGTCAGCGATGCTCATGCCCCATGAATGAATAAAAAATAATTCATCTAACCTGCTCATCTTTGGACTGTGGGAGGAAACTGGAGCACCCGGAGGAAACCCATGCAGACAACATGCAAACTCCACACAGAGAGTGACCCATGCCGGGAATCGAACCCACGTCCCTGGCGCTGTGAGGCAGTAGTGCTGACCACTGTGCCACTGCACCTGTATGAGGTGAGTCTACAAGGAGAAGCCTTCTGGTACTGAACATGATGATGATCCCCAATGTGGAACATAACCGTTGCTTCACATCATGTGCCATCACTCACTCCATCCCTCCCAAGCATCACTACATGAGGCACCACCCCTACTGCGGGAGTCAGGAACGAATACAGAGGGAAATGTACATAAATTGCACCTCTATAGACTTATTTCGAGTTTGTAATGGAAGTTCTTGACTGTTTGAACAAACTACTAAAACGAGAGTTGCTGAAAGTGGACATTTTCTGAACATTTTCATTTTATATGCAGTGTACAGTTTATTAATTTTTCTGGCATATTAAGCATGGGTGAGATGTAATTACTGCCTTATCCCATGAGGAAGATGATACTATTAAAGGGGACATGAGAAGACTTTGGCGGATAGGGTTAAAGAGAATCCTAAGGCGTTCTATAGGTATGTCAAGAACAGAAGGTTGGTTAGGGCAAGTTTAGGGCCAGTTATAGATGGCAGAGGGAAGTTATGTGTGGAACCGGAGGAGATTGGTGAAGCATTGAACCAATATTTCTCTTCGGTGTTCACGCAAGGGGACATGAATATAGCTGAGGAGGACACTGGGTTGCAAGGGAGTAAAATAGACAGTATTACAGTTGATAAGGAGGATGTGCAGGATATTCTGGAGGGTCTGAAAATAGATAAATCCCCTGGTCCGGATGGGATTTATCCAAGGATTCTCTGGGAGGCAAGAGAAGTGATTGCAGCACCTCTGGCTCTGATCTTCAGGTCGTCGTTGGCCTCTGGTATAGTACCAGAAGATTGGAGGTTAGCGAATGTTGTCCCATTGTTTAAGAAGGGGAACAGAGACTTCCCCGGGAATTATAGACCGGTGAGTCTCACTTCTGTTGTCGGCAAGATGTTGGAAAAAATTATAAGGGATAGGATTTATAGTTATTTGGAGAGTAATGAATTGATAGGTGATAGTCAGCATGGTTTTGTGGCAGGTAGGTCGTGCCTTACTAACCTTATTGAGTTTTTTGAGAAAGTGACCAAGGAGGTGGATGGGGGCAAGGCAGTGGACGTGGTATATATGGATTTTAGTAAGGCGTTTGATAAGGTTCACCATGGTAGGCTTCTGCAGAAAATGCAGATGTATGGGATTGGGGGTGATCTAGGAAATTGGATCAGGAATTGGCTAGCGGATAGGAAACAGAGGGTGGTGGTTGATAGTAAATATTCATCATGGAGTGCGGTTACAAGTGGTGTACCTCAGGGATCTGTTTTGGGGCCACTGCTGTTTGTAATATTTATTAATGATCTGGATGAGGGTATAGTTGGGTGGATTAGCAAATTTGCTGATGACACCAAAGTCGGTGGTGTGGTAGACAGTGAGGAAGGGTGTCGTAGTCTGCAGGAAGACTTAGACAGGTTGCAAAGTTGGGCCGAGAGGTGGCGGATGGAGTTTAATGCGGAGAAGTGTGAGGTAATTCACTTTGGTAGGAATAACAGATGTGTTGAGTATAGGGCTAACGGGAGGACTTTGAATAGTGTGGAGGAGCAGAGGGATCTAGGTGTATGTGTGCATAGATCCCTGAAAGTTGGGAATCAAGTAGATAAGGTTGTTAAGAAGGCATATGGTGTCTTGGCGTTTATTGGTAGGGGGATTGAATTTAGGAGTCGTAGCGTTATGTTGCAACTGTACACAACTCTGGTGCGGCCGCACTTGGAGTACTGTGTGCAGTTCTGGTCCCCACATTACAGGAAGGATGTGGAGGCTTTGGAGAGGGTGCAGAGGAGGTTTACCAGGATGTTGCCTGGTATGGAGGGGAGATCCTATGAGGAGAGGCTGAGGGATTTGGGATTGTTTTCGCTGGAAAGGCGGCGGCTAAGAGGGGATCTTATTGAAACATATAAGATGATTAGAGGTTTAGATAGGGTGGATAGTGATAGCCTTTTTCCTCTGATGGAGAAATCCAGCACGAGGGGGCATGGCTTTAAATTGAGGGGGGGTAGTTATAGAACCGATGTCAGGGGTAGGTTCTTTACCCAGAGGGTGGTGAGGGATTGGAATGCCCTGCCAGCATCAGTAGTAAATGCGCCTAGTTTGGGGGCGTTTAAGAGATCCGTAGATAGGTTCATGGACGAAAAGAAATTGGTTTAGGTTGGAGGGTCACAGTTTTTTTTTTAACTGGTCGGTGCAACATCGTGGGCCGAAGGGCCTGTTCTGCGCTGTAATGTTCTATGTTCTATGTTCTATGTTCTATTATCAATATCTTGCTTGTGACAGCAAGAAATCTGACATCCTGGGCACGTCATTGACATGAAGGTGCAATTCTAGACTGGCAGGATTCTGAAGGTTCAAGGTACATGTTATTAGGTATTAGGAAGAAGGCAAAAGATTAAAGAGCTCAGAATCGCATCTCAAAGCATCAGTTTGGACTTTATTCCTGGCTGCAATTTTGTTCTTTTTCCCCGCTGTTGATCCCTTGCTCACTGCCGTCAAAAGGAAAGGATTTCACTCTCTGAATGTGCATCTATTTTCCAAACAGCCACACCACATTATACAACTAAATGCTGCATTGCTTAAGAGCATGGTTGGAGCACACATCAGGTAACATATTACAAACGGCAATTCCATGGAATCCATATAGTGCAGAAGGAGGTTGTTCGGCCCATCAAGTCTACACCGATTCTCTGACAGAGTTTCTTACTCTGACCCTATCCCCGAAACCCCACACATTTACCAGGGCTAATCCATCCAACCTATACATCTTTGGTCACTATGGGACAATTTAGCATGACCAATCCACTTAGCCTACACATCTTTGGAGCATGGGTGAAAACCGGGACACCCGGAGGAAATCCACGCAGACCCAGGGAGAACGTGCAAACACCACACAGACAGATACCCAAGGCTGGAATTGAACCCGGGTCCCTTTTGAGGCAGCGGTGTGAGGCAGCAGTGCTAACCACTGTGCTGCCGTGCCGCCCTATTTGGGTGGCGATATCTAGGACCATTGCACCCACCACATTGATGGGCTGGTTCAAAAGTATGGAGCAGGTGACTGTTATGATCCCAGTTGGTGTTACTACTGGATGGGTAGATTCCAGAATAGAAACCTAGTTCAAAAGAGCGAAACTTTTACTTTTTTTCGAAAACTTGGAGGAACATTATACAACTAAATGCTCCACAAATGCTCCAATTCCACAGGAGTTGGGACGTCTTGTTGAAGATGTACAAGACATTGGTAAAGCCGCACTTGGAATACTGTGTACAGTTCTGGTTACCCTATTATAGAAAGGATATTATTAAACTAGAAAGAGTGCAGAAAAGATTTACTAGGATGCTACCGGGACTTGATAGTTTGAGTTATAAGGAGAGGTTGGATAGACTGGGACTTTTTTCTCTGGAGTGTAGGAGGCTGAAGGGTGATCTTATAGAGGTCTATAAAATAACGAGGGGCACAGACCAGGTAGATAGTCAATATCTTTTCCCAAAGGTAGGGGAGTCTAAAACTAGTGGGCATAGGTTTAAGGTGAGAGGGGAGAGATACAAAAGTGCCCAGAGGGGCAATTTTTCCACACAGAAGGTGGTGAGTGTCTGGAACAAGCTGCCAGAGGTAGTAGTAGAGACGGGTACAATTTTGTCTTTTAAAAAGCATTTAGATAGTTACATGGGCAAGATGGGTATCGAGGTATATGGACCAAATGCGGGCAATTGGGATTAGTTTAGGGCGGCATGGACAAGTTGGGCCAGAGGGCCTGTTTCCATGCTGTAAATCTCTATGACCTCTATGACTGCTAATTTGTACTGACAACAAAAAAACAATTGTTAAACATGAAAAGGTCGATTATGATCCAATGCTCTTTTACTCCCCCTTCACTTCACAAATATACACAGATTTTAAGGTTAACACAGGTTACAAAGTATATCTTTAGGCTATAATGGTCTCAGTAACACACAGTCCCTTTAAACACATAGATTGGCTGTGGTCATACACACTCCATTCTGAACCCAAGTGAATTACTGTGGATTTCACCTCAAAGTCCCCCAATGATTCATATACCTTGAACCACCTTGTCTCATTGAACTCCCTCCACACAAATGATTTCAAATTCCGTTTTTAAAAAGGCACGCTTTCAAATCTTTTTAAACAATGCTTTCCCTCAGCTGCCTCCATCAAGGTTTCACTTATACCTCTCCCTTCAGGATTCTTTTGGCCATGACTGTTATACAAACTCTTCTCAGTTGTTTTAACTATCAATTCCCAGACTGTATTAAGATGGCACCAAACTTTAGATTTACCCCTGATCTCTGCTTTCCCACTGCAGCTGCCTCGTTAACTCAGAACACTTCATCTGCTTTTCCCTTAAATTCACCTGAACAGTACCTTATTCAATTCTTTGGTCTCTGTTCCTTAAGTTCAGTCTTCCTAAGACTTTCCTTATTCTCCAATTCTGTGTTCGTTTGGACATTCTCTGGTTCTTTGGGAAGTTTTGCATCCCTCTTGCCCTGTCCATCTTTTCTTCTGGCAGGGTTGAGAGATGTTCATTCCCTGGTTTCCTTTCTTCAATTGCACATGAATTCAGCTTAAAAGACACTCAGACAGCCTTCCTACAATAAAGGTTGCCTCCAGTTGCTAAACAACACCTTCATGCGTCTGTCAGCTTGTTTACTTTTCACACCATAACCCTCTCTAAGCACAATAGAAGCACAATTGGAATTGAGCCAGCCCCCACACATAAAAACACCTTTGTCCACCGTGAATCGTGCGGCCTTCACGACACACGACGGCGCAGAGTCGCTGAGCAGAAACTGATAGCCAAGTTCCGCACACATGAGGACGGCTTCAACCGGGATATTGGGTTCATGTCACACTATCTGTAATCCCCACAGCTTGCCTGGACCTGCAGAGTCTCGCTGGCTGTCCTGCCTGGAGGCAATACACATCTCTTTAACCTGTCTTAATGCTCTCTCCACTCACATTGTTTGTATCTTAAAGACTTGATTGACTGTAAGTATTCGCATTCCAACCATTATTCTGTAAATTGAGTTTGTGTCTTTATATGCCCTGTTTGTGAACAGAATTCCCACTCACCTGAAGAAGGGGCTTAAGGCTCCGAAAGCTTGTGTGGCTTTTGCTACCAAATAAACCTGTTGGACTTTAACCCGGTGTTGTTAAACTTCTTACTGTATTTACCCTAGTCCAACGCCGGCATCTCCACATCAAGCTTAACAGACAGACCCAGTCGAAACATTGGGCCAGGTAGGTTTTATATGTGTGGACCTGGTGAGTCAGCATTTACTATAAGATTCCATGTAGTTAGTTAGACTCACAGCGTCTGTTTAATAAAACTCAAGCTGTATAAAAGAGAAACATTAATGAAATGGAAAATATACATCTGAAGAAGAATGTGGCAAGTGAGACCCATGGGGATCACCCGCAGCAGAGCCAAAGATAATCAGTAAATGATTCACCATCGGGGTCTGATAGAAAGTAATTCATTGTCACAGTCGAATAGACTACAATTCACCAGTATTTTTAGCGTCAACATAACGCTAATTATAAATAGCTCTCTCTTACTGAAATCTCAATGACTTCACAGGCCTGATGCTTTTATCATTGGGCACGGCATAATTTTTAATCACCAGCTCATCTTGGAGACGCTGGCAATCCCGTGTCTGCGTGGGTTTCCTCCCGGTGCTCCGGTTTCCTCCCACACTCCGAGAACATTGACTCGATTGAAGGATGCTAGATAGAAGAGGAAATGTTTTATCTGGCAGAGCCCATATCTTCATTCCAAAGAGAATTGAATCTGTTTTTGAAAAGAGATAATATAAAGGATTGCGCTTTTATGATTTCTAATCATGAGGCTTGACCCTTTAACCTGACGTGATCTTATTGATGATTGTGTTCACTCTGGAACTTTCCTGAAACATAGAAACATAGAAATTAGAAGCAGGAGGAGGCCATTCAGCCCTTCAAGCCTGCTCCACCATTCATTTTGATCATGGCTGATCATCAAATTCAATATCCTGATTCCCCCTTTCCCCCCATAATGGGCGGCACGGTAGCACAGTGGTTAGCACTGCTGTCTCACAGCTCCAGGGACCTGGGCTCGATTCCCGGCTTGGGTCACTGTCTGCGTGGAGTTTGCACATTCTCCCTGTGTCTGCGTGGGTTTCCTCCGGGTGCTCCGGTTTCCTCCAAAGATGTACTGGTTGGGTGCATTGGCCATGCTAAATTTCCCCTTAGTGTCCCGGGATGCAGAGGTTAGAGGTATTAGTGGGGTAAATAGGTGAGATTACAGGGATAAGACCTGGGTGGGATTGTTGTTGGTGCAGACTCGAAGGGCCGAATGGCCTCTGTCTGTACTGTAGGGTTTCTATGACTTCAATATCCCTTTAGCCCCTGGAGCTATATCTAATTTCCTCTTGAAACCACACAACATTTTGGCCTCAACTACATTCTGTGGTAGTGAATTCCACACATTCACCACTCTCTGGGTGAAGAAATTTCTTCTCACCTCAGTTCTAAAAGGTTTACCCCTTATCCTCAAACTATGACCCCTAGTTCTGGATCCCCCCCCCACCATTGAGAACATTCTTTCTGAATCTACCCTGTTTAATCCTGTTAGAATTTTATAAGTCTCTACGAGATCTCCTCTCACTCTTCTGAACTCCAGTGAATATAATCCGAATCTCTAACATCTCTCACAGTGGAGGTGTAAGGAGCTCCGATAGGCAGGAGCCCTTTCACAAGACCGCCTCTGCTGCCCTGGATATTGTAACCACTAATTTTAAACTAATGAAATTCCGACTGCAGCCAACATCAACAAAACCAAGAAGCTCCATCAGGGACAGTGGCTGACAGACCTGCCTAATCGTTACCATGGCAGCTGTCGGCCAGCATTTTTCCATCAACTGCTTCTAATGCAGTTTTAAATTTATAAAATCTATTACGTCAGATCCTATGATCTTACTAATGGGGCTGTAACAAATGCATTTAAACCAGACATTTATTGGAAATTCTGAGAATCAGAAAGTTGCCAGGCCCGGTCCGCCTCTTGTGAGGTAGTTGCCACACCTGTGCCAGATTGTTCAAGCTGCTATATTTCTGCTTGTGTCCCATTGTCCCAAAAACTGCTTCGGGGACGAGGGAGCTACACCCACCTGGAAACAGGTACAAGCAGCTCTGGGAAGGTGGTATTATCGCCACACTATTAATCCAGAAACTCAGCTAATGTACTGGGGACCTGGACTCAGTAGCAGCAGTGTGTACTATCCACAAGATGCACTGCAGCAATTCACCAAAGATCCTCAGACAGCACCTTCCAAACCCAGGACCACTTCCATCTAGAAGGACAAGGGCAGTGGATACATGGGAACACCACCACCTGCAAGTTCCCCTCCAAGCCACTCACACAGACTTGGAAATATATCGCCGTTCCTTCTCAGTCGCTTTATCAAAATCCTGGAATTCCCTCCCTAACGGCATTGTGGGTCAACCCACAGCACATGGGCTGTAGCGATTCAAGAAGGCAGCTCACCACCACCTTCTCAAGGACAACTAAGTTCTTTTTTAAATTTTATTTCTTAGTGTCCCAAGTAGGGCTTACATTAACACTGTAATGAAGTTACTGTGAAAATCCCCGAGTTGTCGCACTCCGGAGCCTGTTCGGGTACACTGAGTGAGAATTTAGCACGGCCAATGCACCTAACCAGCACATCTTTTGGACTGTGGGAGGAAACCGGAGCATCTAGAGGAAACCCATGTGAAAACTCTGCACAGACAGTGATCCAAGCCGGGAATGGGCAATAAATGCTGGCCAGCCAGTGACGCCCATATCCCACGAATGAATCTTTTAAAAATTCCACCACGGCAGGTGGTGGAATTTGAATTCGATTAAAAAAAATCTGGAATTAAGAATCTACTGATGCCCATGAAACCATTGTCGATTGTCGTAAAAACCCATCTGGTTCACTAATGTCCTTCAGGGAAAGAAGTGCAGCAATGGCTCTGTGGGGAAGGGTCCCTGTCCAAGGCCCTGCTACCGTAATACACCAAGGATCTGGAATCGTAAAACTCCTCGGGCTTTCCGTACCCAAGAACTTTTGACAAAAAATGTGAATGTACATCGTAAATATAGCCAACAAATGATATGTGTAGTGTAGCACCTCATCTACTGTATAAACGGAACTGATCTGGATCACACTTTACGCAATGTCAAATCTGAACGGTTCTGTAATGGAGGTCTACCAATTTTATGAATAAAATGTATCATTTACAAAAAAAAGCACTATTAGTTTAGTTCCAGAATGTGAATCATAGAATCTCTACAGTGCAGAAGGAAGCCATTCAGCCCATCGAGCCTGCACCAACAACAATTCCACTCAGGCCCCAACCCCGTATCTCCACGTATTTACCTTGCTAGTCCTCTGACACTAAGGGGCAATTTAGCATGGTCAATCCACCTAACCCGCACATCTTTTGAGTGTGGGAGGAAACCAGAGCACCCGGAGGAAACCCACGCAGACACGGGGAGAACATGCAAACTCCACACAGACAGTCACCCAAGGCCAGAATTGAACCCGAGTCCCTCGCGCTGTGAGGCAGCTGTGCTAACCACTGCGCCACCGTGCTGACCTGTGTGCCCACTTAACTCAATGTTAGGATACTTGCCTCCAGTTCAGAAGGACCTAAGCACATACTCTGTCCAAGTGCTTGAGTGCCAGTCATGGGGAGGTGGTGCATTGTTGGACGTGCTGTCTTTCACATGAGACACTCAACTCAGTCCCTTGGGAGGATCTCAAAACACCAGGGCATAATTTGGAGAGGCGGTCATCAATTCTCCGAGTGTCTGGTCAAATGTTTATATCTCACATGAACAAATGAACTGTGAATTTGTCTCCTTGCTGCTTGTGGGACCTTGATTCATATAAATTGTCTGCTGTACTCGTCCACAGAACCACAAAGAAGTTATTCCAAAAAGTAGTTCAGTGGAATCCTGAGCTCTCGCTGATGACGAGCTTAGACGTGGCAAGGGTGTGTACTTGGCGCACTGATACCCCATCACCTTCTTGCCTCCACCCAAATTAAATTCTGAGTGGAAATGCCTCTGGTCGACCTTCCTGCCCCACTGCCATTTGAAGCCATTGAATGACCAATTAGTAACCACTTCAGGGCCTCATCCCACCACCGCTATGTTAGCCCAGCTGCAGGCGGGTTTGCTGCCACGTGGCAAGCATAACAGGTAAACCAGTGCCAGCTGCTTGTCAGCCCCAGAGGGGGAAATGGGTCCCTCGATCAAAGACACTCAGCGCCTGATTGAGGATCTCGACATCTGGAAAGGGGAGTGGGGGCTGCTGAGGGCCATCCCCCTGCCCCTGCTGCTGACCCCTGTTATGACCTCAGCAAGGCCCATGAGGTTTGCCTCTTGGAGTATGAGCTCCCTGATTGAGGTAGTGATTGCCTGCCCAATCAGGGAGCCCCACTTGTATCTGTATATTGAGAAGTGTCAGGTCTACGGACACTCCAGATTCTGACTTTGTACCTGAAGCACTATTAGCAGTGGAGATAAGTTTGTAAATAAAGGGAATTGGGTGAAGGGATACCAGCCTCTGATGAGTTACTTTAAACCCCCTACGTCCCTCTCCATCTCGCAAAGCCCTCCCCCCACAATACTAACCTGAGTTGATCCACATTCCTGGGATTCCGGCAACAGCCACAACCAACCAAATGGCGCAACTGAGCACAAGAACTGTTAGCCTCTGATTGGTCAGCAGCTCATGGTAGGCAAAACCTTTGCCCTCGGGGTCTTCATTCCAGGGTAAGGCCCGCTGCTGGCCTCACAACTGCCTGATTGGCCTGAGGTCCGGTGGGCCTTCCCGACAACAGGGCGGCACAACTCTCTCACCAACTCTGCAGATGAGAGACCCTTGACCCCCCTGAACAAGATTCCACCCATCAGGCGGGATTTTACAGCGTCGTTCGTCCCGAAACAGTAAAACCCCGCCCGAGGACCTTTCCACAGTCTGCCTTTTGCCCGCTCCGATTCCTGTGGCGGACGGGACGGTAAAATTCCAGCCCTGGGGGAAATGTGGAGGATTTGGAAGGTGTTAGATGGATACAACTTAATGGAAAAATCAATTTTCAGTTTGCTCCTTGGTACCTGCCAAAGTTTACAAAACTATATTGAGAGACATTATTTGAACAGCGTGGCTCCTGAACTGAACAAGATAAATGGCGCATGGTGGGGTTTTCATTGTGTATTTGGAGTTCAATCCTGATAAATGCGAAGTGATGCATTTTGGTAGAAATAATGTAGGGAGGAGCTATACGATAAATGGCAGAACCATAAAGGGTGTAGATACGCAGAGGGACCTGGGTGTGCAAGTCCACAGATCCTTGAAGGTGACGTCACAGGTGGAGAAGGTGGTGAAGAAGGCATATGGCAGGCTTGCCTTTATAGGACGGGGCACAGAGTATAAAAGTTGGGGTCTGATGTTGCAGATGTATAGAACGTTGGTTCGGCCGCATTTGGAATACTGCGTCCAGTTCTGGTCGCCACACTACCAGAAGGACGTGGAGGCTTTGGAGAGAATACAGAGGAGGTTTACCAGGATGTTGCCTGGTATGGAGGGGCTTAGTTATGAGGAGAGATTGGGTAAACTGGGGTTGTTCTCCCTGGAAAGACGGAGGATGAGGGGAGACTTAATAGAGGTGTATAAAATTATGAAAGGCATAGATAGGGTGAACGGTGGGAAGCTTTTCCCCAGGTCGGTGGTGACGTTCACGAGGGGTCATAGGTTCAAGGTGAAGGGGGGGAGGTTTAACACAGATATCAGAAGGACATATTTTACACAGAGGGTGGTGGAGGCCTGGAATGTGCTGCCAGGCAAGGTGGTGGAGGCGGACACACTGGGAACGTTTAAGACTTATCTAGTTAGCCACATGAACGGAGTGGGAATGGAGGGATACAAAAGAATGGTCTAGTTTGGACCAGGGAGCGGCACGGGCTTGGAGGGCCGAAGGGCCTGTTCCTGTGCTGTATTGTTCTTTGTTCTTTGAGATGTTACATGATAATATACAGCAGCATTCAGTTCGGATGTTTTGGAACATTGTTCAACTATTCCTCTTAATTAATGGCGTTCCATGGCTGGTAACATTTGCACAGATTCTGCTTACATTCCTTTGTCAATGGGTTTCGAAATGGGTCCAAAGGGAATAGTTTGTGCTAATTAAGATAGGCACTGATCCATGATTTATCACTGCGTTACAATGAACGCCAAATGCACACACTAATCCACACATTCTCACTGCTGGGGCTGCCCGGGGGGGGTGGGGGGTGTGGGGGGGGGGAGGTTCTCATCCTCATTTCACAGCGCAATCAAACTCACTGAAGTTGAGAGAAATTACCACAGGCCAAGGCCGAGACTCTGCTGGCAGCATCCTTTTAAAATGGATGCAGTCATTCAACAACAGGGAGGGTACCTGCCCATCTATCTGTGACTAACCTCAGAAGAGTGCACATTGTCAGGAGCATTGTAAGACACAGGCAGGAGAGGGTTTCTCCCAGAGGGGAGTGAATCTCGAATCTCTCTGACCGATCAAACGCATAGAAAAACCTACAGCAGATGTTTATGGACCGAGGGGGAAAGCATGCAGCTCATCGGACGGGTTTCACGCGCTGAGGAAACATCAGTGAATTCAACTAAATGATTCATGGCTTGGAACAATAATAGGAGGAAGCAAAGAGGTGGAAATAAAGCAACCAAGTTCACCCAACTGTGAGCAATAGATCCTGCCAGAACTGCTGAGATTTTCCAGCATTTTCTCTTTTGGGTTCAGATTCCAGCATCCGCAGTAATTTGATTTTATTAAATATGTAACCAAGCCCAGACACTGCTATCCAAACTACTTTTTAAAAAATTCATTCCTGGGACATGGGCGTCGCTGGCTGGCCAGCATTTATTGCCCATCCCTAGTTGCCCGAGGGCAGTTGAGAGTCAACCACATTGTGTGGCTCTGGAGTCACATGTAGACCAGACCAGATAAGGATGGCAGATTTCTTTCCCTAAAGGACATTAGTGAACCAGATGGGTTTTTCTGACAATTGACAAGGGTTTCATGGTCATCAGTAAATTCTTAATTCCAGATTTTTTTTTTGTTGAATTCAAATTCCACCATCTGCCGTGGCGGGATTCGAATCCTTCTCCCCAGAACATCAGCTGAGTTTCTAGATTAATAGTCTAGCGGTAATACCACTCGGTCATCGCCTCCCTTATGGTGACTGCAATGAATGGTCAAAAACTGTGATGGTATTTTCCCATGTCGTGGTCTTATTGTGTGACCAATGCACATGAGAGGGAGTATTGAAGGATTGAGCAATATCTCAATGATTCACTTGGATCTGGTGTTGAAAGATCAGCTGGGATCTCTTTCAGACACTGGCGTCAGAACATGATTCATCTTCATTCTAATGACTTTAAACTTTTTCAATATAAATTGTTGCGAGGTCTGACGGGACAAATTTGAGAGTTCCAACATGGGGGAGTGTGAGATTCTTACATTTGAAGGGATATTCCTAATTGTGGATCAAAAAAATGTGATAGACAAGTCCATTGTTTCAGAGCTAATGATGGAGACAGGCTTCCTGAGAAGCAAGCTACATTCCACAGAATCTCTACAGGGCAGGAGGAGGCCATTCGGCCCATCGAGCCTGCACCGGCAACAATCCCACCCAGGCCCTATCCCCGTAACCCCACGTATTTACCCTGCTAAGCCCCCTCATACTAAGGGACAATTTAGCATGGCCAATCAACATAACCTGCACACCTTTGGACTGTGGGAGGAAACCAGAGCACCCGGAGGAAACCCACGCAGACACAGGGAGAATGTGCACACTCCACACAGACAGTGACCCAAGGCCGGAATTGAACCCGAGTCCCTGGCTCTGTGAGGCAGCAGTGCTAACCACTGTGCCACCGTGCCACCCCATGCGATCATTATTCAGATAAGGAATAGGAGGAAAAGAATTTTCGCCCCAGTGTAAATTGCTTCCCATTTGTGGGGGGGGTGGAACCCAGAGGTAATCCCGTCTGTGCAACTTTGCACTCATCCTGCCTCGCCTCAAAACCCGCTGTAGAGGGGAGACTAAATTTCAGACCATGGAGTTGGAGCCACAATCAGCTCAGCCATGATCTTATTGAATGGCGGAACAGGCCCGATGGACCAAATGGCCTACCTTGGCCCCTAGTGCGTGTGCTCATATATATATATATATACATGGTTCTGTAGATGAAGAAGATGATAACAGTCTATACCCACCATAGGTTCCACACAGTCAATGGGCAGACCATCGCGCAAAGCTAGGGAGGAAATGTAAGGCCCCACTGGTTTCTCCTGCCCTTTCCATTCAGTTCCATTATCTATCAGCGAGTTACTGGCAGAGATACATAAAATGTTTGCGGTCAAATTAGTATTTTTTATTGGCACCAATACTCCTTGAAATACATGATTTCTGGTTATTCTTTCACTAAAGACTTCAAACAGAATCAACACAGACTCTAGGAAAAGCTACTTAGATCTGTCTATGTGTAAAAACAGGCTGCAGAATATAAATCCAAAAATTGTCAGGAGTTTGCCCTTGTGACTTGTTTATAGTCACAGAATATGAAATTCTAGTTTGGAACTGTTTTCTCCTGCGTTGAAAAAGCAGCTTTACATTTGATGGGCTCAATATTATTCAAGGAATGAATTCTATTTTCTACAAATCTGCCTGTTACAATTTCAGCATCTATCATGCAGAAAAACAGCTTCCCAACGAGCAATCTTTTCCCATGACCAAGTCCTTGTTTAGGATTCAGGTTCCGTAGCAACCTGATGACTGCATCTTCCTTAACGCTTTTAAATTTTATTTATTAGGGTCACATGTAGGCTTACATTAACGCGGCAATGAAGTTACTATGAAAATCCCCCGAGTCGCCACACTCTGGGTACACTGAGGGAGAATTTACCATGGCCATTGCACCCTAACCAGCACGTCTTTTGGACTGTGGGAGGAAACCGGAGGAAACCCACGCAGACACGGGGAGAACATGCAGACTCTGCACAGACACTGACCCAAGCCGGGAATCGAACCCGGGTCCCTGGTGCCTGCGAGGCAGCAGTGCTAACCACTGTGCCACCTTGAGTCCAACAGCAGGATTTCACGGCTCCTCCCCTGGGTGGGATGTTCCTGTCCCGCCAGAGGATTTTTGAACGGCTCGCCCCATTTTCTGCCCCTCCCCCCACCGGCCGTGACGGGGCCTTACATTTCCTCCCTAGCTTTGCGCGATGGTCTGCCCATTGACTGCGTGGAACCTCTGGTGGGTATAGACTGTTATCATCTTCTTCATCTATAGAACCATGTATATATATATATATATATATATATATATATGAGCACACGCACTAGGGGCCAAGGTAGGCCATTTGGTCCGTTGGGCCTGTTCCGCCATTCAATAACATCATGGCTGAGCTGATTGTGGCTTCAACTCCACGGTCTGAAATTTAGTCTCCCCTGGGTTTTGAGGCGAGGCAGGATGAGTGCAAAGTTGCACAGACGGGATTACCTCTGGGTTCCACCCCCCCACAAATGGGAAGCAATTTACACTGGGGCGGGCAGGCCCTTGGAGTGGGGGTCACGTGGGGGGGGAAGCGGGGGGGAGGGAGGGGGAAAGCAGGGGGGAGGCCTGCCATTTCCCCAGATAAGGCACTTAAGGAGCCATTTAATTTCCACTTTGGGGCCTTCTCATGCCCAGTCTCAATTTTCAGGCTGGTTGGAAAATGACAGATCAGGGGTTATGGGGAAAAGGTAGGAAAATGGGGATGAGAAAAATATCAGCCGTGATAGAATGGTGGAGCAGATTCGATGGGCCGAGTGGCCTAATTCTGCTCCTATGTCTTATGGTCTTATGGTTTTGCATTCAGTTGATCTTTCTTTACACCCTAGCCATGACTGTAACACTACATTTTGCACTCTCTCATTTCCTTCTCTATGTACAGTATGCTTTTTCTGTATAGCGTGCAAGAAACAATACTTTTCACTGTATACCAATACATATGACAATAATAAATCAAATCAAATCAAAGTCTTATTATCAAAGAAACAAAGAGAACAGAAAAGTGACTGAACCTAAACCTTCTGCCAGAAGGACCAGGAAAATGGTGGGGAGGTGGGGCAGTTGGGAGAGGGCCCTCCCCTCAAGGCCCTGAGAATTCCAGATCTGCCGCCATCCCCAAGTCAATCCCCCAGGAAGGGGTCGCAAAGGTGCGTTTGGGTTTTCCTGGGGGATAGACCTAGGGGCTGTTGGTAGGTCTGGAATTCATAGGGTCTCAAGGGGAGGGCTCTCCCCTCCCCTTGGACCTTGTGGAGGGGGGGTCGGGTAGGGGGGGATTTGGGGGTGTGGCGATGGTCAGACTTCGGCGTGGTCAAGTCAGGCTGGCATGGGTGGAGGGGGTTCAGATCAGGTTGGGGAAATCACATGGAAAGTTGGGGGGGTGGATACCTTGTGGGGGGGGGGGGTTAGTTGGGGGGTTGGGTGAGTTACTTGGAGTCCATGGGTGCATACTAGAATTCCAGTGAGGTAGAACTGTGCTGCTCTTGGGATGAAGTCTGTGGGGGCATCCCGTGGGGTGGGCATTTTGTGTCTTTACAATAGTTATGCAAAAGTTAGAGGAGGTTTTAATTCTCCTCATTTTTTCTTGAGTTACTATTTGTTTAATACAAACTGAACCATCCAAAGTTTGCGATTTAAATCACATTTTCTGGTGGTTACCAGTGCAGGGCAAATATCCAGAGGAAGTTTGCACCTCTGAGCAATTGCCATGCAAGTCCTTACCTTTGAACGTCCGAGAGGGATTCCCCAGCACATCACTGGGGAGTTCAGAAGTTAGGACCCCCCGCTCTTTGACAAACCTACAAGGATGTAACTCGCAGAATAGATAAGGGGAAAATAGTAGATGTGACGTATTTGGATTTTCAGAATGCTTTCAATAAGATCCCACAATAGTGGTTAGTTAACAAAATTAGGTTTGGGGGTAATATACTGTCATGGATTGGGAATTGGATAATGGACAGCAAACAGAGAATAGGAATAAATGGATTATTCTCAGGTTGACAGGCAGAGTGGGGTACCACAAGGATCAGTGTTTGAAACATTCACAATCTATATCAATGACTTGGGTGTGGGGACGAAATGCAATATTTCTAAGTTTGCTAATGATACAAAACTAGGTGGGAATGTGAGTTGTGAGGAGGATGCAAAGAGGCTTCAAGGGGATTTAGTCCAAGTGAGTGGGCAGGAGCATGGCAAATGGAATGAAAGGTGAAATAATGCAAAGTTATCCACTTTGGTAGGAAAAACAGAAATGTAGCATGTTTAATAAATGGTGAGAGATTGGGAAATGTCGATGTCCAAAGGGAACTAAGTGCCCTTGTTCATAAGTCACTGAAAGATAACATGCAGGTACAGCAAAAAAGAATAGTGCGGGTAATGGCCTGTTGGTTTTTATTGCAAGAAGATTTGAGTACTGATGTAAAGAGGATTTGCTGCAATTGTAGGGAGCCTTGGTGAGACCACATTTGGAATATTGTGTTCAGTTTTGTACTCAGGAAGGATAGACTTGCCATTGGGAGTTCAACAAAGGTTCATAGAGTCCCTACAGTGCAGAAGGAAACCATTCAGCCCATCGAGTTTGCACCGACTCTCTGACAGAGTATCTTACCCAGGCCCTCTCTCCCGCCCTATCCCCATAATCCCACATACTTTTGCCAATGGCTAATACATATAACCTTCACATCTCGGGACACTATGCAACAATTTAGCATGGCCAATCCAACTAACTTGCACATCTTTGGACTGTGGGAGGAAACCGGAGCACCCGAAGGAAACCCACACTGACACGGGGATAACGTGCAAACAACACACAGACAGTCACCCAAGGCCGGAATTGAACCAGGATCCCTGGTGCTGTGAGGCAGCAGTGCTAACCACTGTGCCACCGTACCGCCCCACCAGTTCACCAGACTAATCCCTGGTATGGCAGGATTGTCCTATGCGGAGAGATTGAGGAGACTGGACACATTCTCTAGCGTTTAGAAGAATGATGGGCGATCTTTTTGAAACATACAAAATACTTACAAGGCCCAGGGTAGATGCTGGAAGGATGAATCCCCTGGTTGGGTGGTCTCGAATCAGGAGATTCAGTCTTGGAATGAGGGGTAGGCCATTTAGGACTGAGATGAGGAGGAATGTCTTCACTCTGAGGGAGATGAGTCTTTGGAATTCTCTATCCATTGAATATATTCACGACGGAGATCGAGAAAAGATATTTAGGGATATGCGGATAGCGCAGGAAATGGTACTGAGGTAGTAGATCAGCCATAGAATCATAGGATCCTATAGTGCAGAAGGATGCCATTCGGCCCATTGCGTCTACACCGAATGCAATCCCACACAGACCCTATCTCCATCACCCCATGCATTTACCCTAACTAGTCCCCCTGACACTAAGGGGCAATTTAGCATGGCCAATCCACCTAACTCACACATCTTTGGACTGTGGGAGGAAACCGGAGCACCCGGAGGAAACACACGCAAACACCACACAGACAGTGACCCAAGCTGGGAATTGAACCCGGATCCCTGGCGCTGTGAGGCAGCAGTGCTAACCACCGTGCCACTCACCATGATGTAGTTGAATGGTGGAGCAGGATCTTGGGGTACAATTGCCTACTCCTGCTCTCTACGTCGCTATAATCAAACACAAAACAACAAAACACTCCATCTCCCAAATCCAGGAGAATGGGTCTGTGTAGCAGATAAAGGTTGCACCCTTACCATCCGCAGGAATGAGGAAAGTCCATCAATGAGAGACATGGCAACCCTGAGAGATACAGGCTGAGATGTACGTGTGTGAGTAGCTGTGTTTACAGCTTTCTGATGTGAAGTTTGAATGCATTTTATTTAAAAGAGCTATTTTTCAATTGGTACATCACACAACGTCAGCTGTTATTTAAATTTGACTCTGGGCTTGGTTCCCTCCAGGATTGTGTCCAGTTGCCTTTTCCCTGTGATTTCACTGACCTCAGGGTCTGCTGTCCACCTGAATAACCCATTGTTCCTGGGAACAAGGCAATAGACGTGGGGGTGCGGAGGTCCATGGGGACCAGGAGGAAACTGAGCCATTCTTTGCATAGCCTGTAAGAAAACTGAGAATCTCAAAGCATCCTGCACAAGGGGTGTAACTGGGGTTGCCAATTTCAGTTGGGGCTATCCCGGGAGAGGTCGGTGGATGTGATGTTACAGAATCCTGGAGGCACGATGTGAATGGGGGAGACCATCAGCGGGTGTTGGACAAAGTTCAAAGGCCGGGTCACTAGATACTGGGCGCTGATGAACCAAGAGTCTCTGCTGATCCATTGAATCCCTACAGTGCAGGAGGAGGCCATTTGGCCCATCGAGTCTGCACTAACTCTCCAAAAGAGCATCTGACCAAGCCCTATCCCCACAACCCTACATATTTACCCCGTTAATCCCCCTAACCTACATATCTTGGGACACTAAATGGGCAAACTTAGTATGGCCAATCCACCTAACCTACACATCGTTGGAGTGTGGGAGAAAACTGGAGAACCCGGAGGAAACCCACACGGACACAGGGAGAATGTGCAAACTCCACACAGGGAGAACATGCAAACTCAGTTTCTGCTTGCCACTTGGCAATGGCCCTGTCCTTCTCTCTGCTACAGACTTGCACCCTCCATCCCTAGGGCCATGGCCTCGTGGTCTGTGCCTCAAACTGCCCTGCCAAACCACACGCTACTCACTCCAGCGTTAAAAGGAAGGAAAGGGCAGCGTGGCAAACAGCGACATCAACGAGTCCAGTACATGTATGCGGTCGCAACGCAATGAGACACACCGTCATGCTGGCTGTCTGAGCCTGCCTGTGAAATGCCATTCAGTGAAATGGACTGTGTGGCTGCCAGGACTGGAGTTCATCGACTAAAGGGGAATCCCATCATTTTAAAATCTCCCGGATTGCTTTTAATCGCCACTGGGAGATTGGGGAGAAGATGCAGGGAAACTGCCAGCCATTCCAGGTGGGTTGGCAACCCTAATTGCAACTGATTCTCATTGAAACTTACAGAATACTGAAAGGCCCTGGATAGTGGATGTGGGGAAAATTGAGAGACTCGGATCCGAGGGCACAGAGTAAAGGGACGACCCTTTAAAACCGAGATGAGGAGTAATTTCTTCAGCCAGAGGGTGGTGAATCTGTGGAATTCATTGCCACAGAAGGCTGTGGAGGCCGGGTCATTGAGTGTATTTAAGACAGAGATGGGTAGGTTGATGACTGGCAAGGGGATCAAAGGTTATGGGAAAAAGGCGGGAGAATGGGATTGAGAAACGTATCAGCCATGAGTGAGTGATGGAGCAGACTCAATGGGTCGAATGGCCCAGTTCTCTCCTATATCTTATGGTCCTATGGATTCACCCTCAGTCCGTCCATAACCAGACATGACTCATCAAGAGATTAACTAATTACTTTATTGTATCACTGCACAGGCCAGTATGAGTTGAAAAGGTGCTAAATGGTTGGAGCAGGAGCCGTGACCAACAGAGCTGCAGTTCATTTGTTTCTACAACTGTGTGCTCGCCGCAGCTTCATCAGAACACTCTGCCCTCAGCTCCGGGGTTGCTGCCTGGTGGTTTGGAGTTTGAGTCAGTCACAGTAACAGTAAGGGTCCAATCTGTAGGAGGGTGAGACACAGAGGAGGTGGCAGCTGCACTGAGTCAGCAGAAGGAACACACATACACACACATACACACACGCTGATAGACTCATGTGCCCTCGCTGCGGGAGCCGCAAGAACAGAACACTGAGCAGACTTGGTGAAACTTTAATTTTGATCAGCATTAGGAATGAGCTGAAGAAGTCAGAATGCCAGCAACTAATGCAACGCTGCTGGAGGTTTGCAGACTTCTTGTAACACACAGTTGGTTTGCCTCTGCTGTGAGCCTGAGTTAAAGCTTCACAGGCAACACTGATATCCCTGTGATCTGTCTCCGAGGTCTCAGGGATTTAGGCGATTTTTTTTGTGGGGCCTCATGAAGATGGAATTGGGATGTTCCTGTAAAACTGATGATGGTTCATTGTTAATATAGAATCCCTACAGTGCAGAAGGAGGTCGTTCAGCCCATCGAGCCTGCACTGACTCTCTGACAGAGCATTTTACCCAGGCCCTGTCCCCGTAACCCCATGTATTTACCCCGCTAATTCCCCTAACCTACATACCTTGGGACACTAAGGGACAAAGAACAAAGAATAAAGAAAAGTACAGCACAGGAACAGGCCCTTCAACCCTCCAAGCCCGTGCCGATCATGATGCTCCAACTAAACAAAAAAGAACCATCTGCCCTTACTCGGCCCGTATCCCCTTATTCCCTCTCTATTCATGTAGCCATCCAGATGCCCCTTAAATGTTGCTAATGTGTCCGTTTCCACCACCTTCTCTGGCAACGCGTTCCAGGCACCCACCACTCTCTAGGTGAAAAATGTCCCCTGCACATCTCCCTTAAACTTTCCCCCTCTCACCTTGAACTTGTGCCCCCTTGTAATTCTCACTTCCACCCTGGGAAAAAGCTTCTGACTGTCCACCATGTCTGTGCCTCGAATTTAGCATGGCGAATTTAGCATGGTCAATCCACCTAACCTGCACATCTGTGGACTGTGGGAGGAAACTGGAGAACCCGGAGGAAACCCACACAGACATGGGGAGAATGTGCAGACTCCACACAGACAGTCACCCTATGCCGGAATTGAACGTGGGTTACTGGCACTGTGAGACAGCAGTGCTAACCAAAGGGCCACCATGCCACCAAGGACCACTTATTGTTCCATTCTTATATCCAATCTCCATTATGAACTATCGCCCTCGTTCATTCACGAAGGAGCTGGGGAGAAAAGTGAACAGGTGACAGAGAGGAGGAAGGACCAGGAGGATGGAAGAGGTGCACAGGAATGAGAGTGGAGGGAAGCAAGCCAGGATAGGGATTGAGAGGACAGCCTGAGGAACCAGGAGAGTGACGGCAGCTTCAGACCATGGTGAAGCCAAGTTTGCAAAGCCATGGGTAATAGGTTGAAATTGTTTATGGATTCATCTCTTGCCAGGGTGGCACGGTGGCACAGTGGTTAGCACTGCTGCCTCACAGTGCCAGGGACCTGGGTTTGATTCCCAGCTTGGGTCACTGTCTGTGCGAAGTCTGCATGTTCTCCTTGTGTCTGCATGGGTTTCCTCCGGGTGCTCTGGTTTCCTCCCACAGTCCAAAAGACATGCTGGTTTGGTGCATTGACCCGAACAGGTACTGGAGTATGGTGACTACGGGATTTTCACAGGAACTTCATTGCAGTATTAATGTAAGCCTTACTTGTGACTAATGAATAAACTTTACTTTTACTTTTTTAATTTTACTTAACTTTCTTCTGGAAGTTTACAATGTTGGCTGCGATCACGAGGGTAGATTATTCTCAGGACTGCAGCTTTCGAGGTCAGGAAAAAAAGAGGAAAAACCTCCAGAAAGTTAGAAACTTGACCCTGTTCCAGTCATAGAATCGTACAGTGCAGAAAAGGCCCTTTGGCCCATCGAGTCTGCATCGGCAATAACTACCACTAAAGTCGCGCTAATCCCATTTTCCAGCACTTGTCGCATATCCTTGAATGTTATGATATTTTAAGTGCTCATCCCAATACTTTTTAAAGGTTTTAAGGTTTCTGGCATCCACCGCCTTCACAGGTAGTGCATTCCAGATTCCCACCACTCTCTGAGTGAAAAAAATGTTTTTTCAAATCCCCCTCTGAATCTCCTGCCCCTGACCCTAAAACTATGCCCTCTCGTGGTTGACCCCGAACCAAGGGGAATAGCTGCTCCCTACCCACCCTGTCCATTCCCCTCATGATCGTATACACCTCAATCTTGTCCCCCCCTCAGCCTTCTCTGCTCCAGAGAAATCAATCACCTAAGCAATCTGCCCACAAGGGTGACACCACTTGTGCATCCCATGTGTAATGGTACACTAGCCCTGAGCTGTCTCAGTAATGAGATACAGTGCTGGACTGCCTGGTTCATTTACAATTAATTAGCTAGTCCGCAACTCATCCTTGTCTCTCCCAAAAGGGTAAATTAGATCCTACAAAGCCTTTTCTCATTTCCCTGGGAGCGATAGGTCAGATTTAAGAATTCTTTCAGTTTACCATCATTTATTCATCAATTTTACCCCAAAGGTGTAAACATATTGACCAGACCCCTAGATCTTCACTGGCTGTATGAAGAGAATGGTGCACTCAAAATAAAATGAAAGGTGTTAGATGTTCAGGCTCAAATTCAAAGGCCTCACCCGTCAACTTTCTGTCTCTCTCTCTTGGTCTTTTCGGCTTTGTTTGCCTATATCTTTTCTGTTTGACTCTCTGTTTCTGTCTTTCTGTCTGTCTCTCTGAGTGTTGCCTCCAGTGTTTTTAGTGATCTTTTGGATATCTTCATATCTGATTAGAAGTGATCATATTTAAGTCCCTAAATCAATTATTGAGAGTTTTGAGAGTTACACATGCACAAGCACACACACGCACACACACACACTCAGAAGACTAAGGAAATTGGCATGCCAGCTACAATTCTCACCAACTTTTACAGATGCACCATAGAAAGCATTCTTTCTGGTTGTTATGGCTCCTGCTCTGCCCAAGACCGCAAGGAACTACAAAAGGTCATGAATGTAGCCCAATCCATCACGCAAACCAGCCTCACACTGTCTACACTTCCCACTGCCTCGGCAAAACAGCCAGCATAACTAAGGAGCCCACGCACCCCGGACATTCTCTCTTCCACCATCATCTGTCGGGAAAGAGAAGTCTGAGGTCACGTACCAACCGACTCAAGAACAGCTTCTGCCCTGCTACTGTCAGACTTTTGAATGGACTTACTTTGTATTAAGTTGATCTTTCTCTACACACTAGCTATGACTGTAACACTACATTCTGCACTCTCTCGTTTCCTTCTCTATGAACGGTATGCTTTGTCTGTATAGCGCGCAAGAAACAATACTTTTCACTTTATGTTAATACATGTGACAATAATAAATCAAATCAAGCACACACACACACACACAATTTCTCACATCTTGACAGGGTTCCTCTTGTCCTCATGTTCCACCCACCGGCCTCTGTATTCCTCGATCATCCTCCACCGTTTCTGCTCCATCCGGTGTAGTGCCATCACCAAACACATCTTCCCCACCCCCACCTTTCAACATTGCAAAGTGACCATTCCTTTTGTAACCATGCTGGCCCATTCCTCCGACCCACCCAACAGCCCCTTCCTTTCCTCAGTCAGCTTTCCACACAAGCGCAGGAGATGCAACATCAATCTTCTTACCTCCCCAACTCTCCCCCCCAATCCGCCCTATCATCCAAATCCCCAAACGTTCCTTCCAATGGAAACAATAATTTACTTGTAATTCTTTCAATTCAGTATACTGCTCATGATGTGATCCCCTCTGCACTGGAGAAGCCAACCACAGACTGGATGGCTGCTTTGTGGAACACCTCCATTCGATCTGCAAACATGACCTTGATGTTTCTGTCTCTAGTCATTCACCAGCTGTCTCCAATTCCAACCTTGGCCTGCCCCAGTGTTCAATGAAATAGCATCCACCTCATCTTTCAACTTGACTCTCTGCAGCCTTCTGCAGTCAACAATTTTACATCATAACCTCTGCCTCCATTTTGTTTCCTCTGTTTTTTGCTTGGATTGGTTTGTCGTGTTTCTTTCTTTCTTCACAGAATCCCAACAGGGCAGAAGGAGGCCATTCGACCCATCGATTCTATACCGATTCTCCATCACAGTGCCTTACCCAGGCCCTGTCCCCTGCCTTAGCCCTGTAACTACAATGTCCAAAGATGTGCAGGTTAGGCGGATTGACCGTGCTAAATTGCCCCTTAGTGTCAGGGAGATGAGCAGGGTAAATATGTGTGATTATGGGGATAGGGCCTGGGTGGAATCATTGTCGGTGCAGGCTCGTTGGGCTGAATGACCTCCTTCTATGTTGTAAAGAGTCTATGATTCTAACCCCACACATTTACCATGGCTAATCCACCTAACCTACATATCTTGGGACACTAAGGGGCAATTTGGCATGGCTAATCCACCTAAACTGCACATCTTGGGACACTAAAGGGCAATTTAGCATGGCCAATCCACCTAACCTGCACATTTTTAGACTGTGGGAGGAAACTGGAGCGCCCGGAGGAAACCCACGCAGACACGGGGAAAATGTGCAAACTCCATACTGACAGTCACCCAAGACCAGAATTGAACCCGGGTCCCTGGCGCTGTGAGGCAGCTGTGCTAACCACAGTGCCACCGTGCCGTGCTATGATTCAGTTGCTATTCAACCATTGCCCCCTCATCAGGTCACAAGAGTCGCAAAGACTTGAAACCTCTCCAGAAATGCTGCCAGCCCCGCTGGGTGCTTTCAGAATTTTCTGTTCTTATTTCTTCAGGCCACATGTTTGTTTATTTACAAGGCTCAATGTAATAGGGCGAAAAGGGCTAGTGTTGCAGCAACCTTTAAGCTCATTCTTAAACATTGCGAAAAAAAATGTGTAAATACTCAATGTTCACATTTAATTTTAAATCCATCTCAGACCACACAGAGAGATGCAGGATGCCAGGGATTGATAGTCATCCACTGTATCCAGTGTCGCTATTGACACAAATGACAGGACATATGTTAGAAGATGCATTTTGCTCATTTGCTCCTCATTACAATATACCCACTAATATACAACTGCAGCCATTTTCTATTGGGGGGTTAAATAAAGAACTGGGGGGGGCAAAGTTTAAAAATAAGAGTGTCCCATTTAATTTGGAGGAGGAGTACTTTCTTCTCTCGGAGAGTGGTTAGCCTTTGGCATTCTCTTCCCCAGAGGGCAGTCGAGGTTGGATCTTTGAATATATTCAAGGCTGAGTGAAATCGATTTCTGATCTATAGGAAGTCGAGGTTTATGGGGAGGAGGGTGGGGGCACAAAACTGGAGTTAAAGCCACAGTCCAATCAGCCATGATCTCACTGAATGGCAGCGTAGATTTGAGGGGCTGAATGGCTTCAAGGTTTATTTATTAGTGTCACAAATAGGCGTACATTAACACTGCAATGAAGTTAATGTGAAAATCCTCTAGTCACCACACTCCGTCCCCTGTTCGGGTACACTGAGGGAGTATTTAGCATGCCCAATGCACCTAACCTGCACGTTTTTCGGACTGTGGGAGGAAAACTGAAGCACCTAGAGGAAACGCACGGAGACACGGGGAGAGTGTGCAAACTCCACACAGACAGTGACCCAAGTCGGGAATCGAACCCGGGTCCCTGGCACTGTGAGGCAGCAGTGCTAACCACTGTGCCACCGTGCCACCCTATTTGGAGTTAAAGCCACACTCCAATCAACCGTGATCTCATTGATTGGCGGTGAAAACTTTTTGATTTTGATTCGATTTATTATTGTCACGTGTATTAGTATACAGTGAAAAGTATTGTTTCTTGTGCGCTATACAGACAAAGCATACCGTTCATAGAGAAGGAAACGAGAGAGTGCAGAATGTAGTGTTACAGGGTGTAGAGAAAGATCAACTTAATGCAGGGTAGGTCCATTCAAAAGTCTGACAGCAGCAGGGAAGAAGCTGTTCTTGTGTCGGTTGGTACGTGACCTCAGACTTTTGTACCTTTTTCCTGATGGAAGAAGGTGGAAGAGAGAATGTCCGGGGTGCGTGGGGTCCTGAATTATGCTGGCTGCTTTGCCGAGGCAGCGGGAAGTGTAGACAGAGTCAATGGATGGGAGGCTGGTTTGTGTGATGGATTGGGCTACATTCACAACCTTTTGTAGTTTCTTGCTGTCTTGGGCAGAGCAGGAGCCATACCAAACTGTGATACAACCAGAAAGAATGCTTTCTATGGAATGCTTTCCATGGTGCATCTGTAAAAAGTTAGTGAAAGTCTTAGCTGATATGCCAAATATCCTTCGTCTTCTGAGAAAGTAGAGGCACTTGTGGGCTTTCTTAACTATAGTGTCGGCATGGGGGGACCAGGACAGGTTGTTGGTGATCTGGACAACTAAAAACTTGAAGCTCTTGACCCTTTCTACTTCATCCCCATTGATGTAGACAGGGGCATGTTCTCCTTTACGCTTCCTGAAGTCGATGACAATCTCCTTCATTTTGTTGACATTGAGGGAGAGATTATTGTTGCCGCACCAGTTCACCAGATTCTCTATCTCATTCCTGTACTCTGTCTCGTCATTGTTTGAGATCTGATCCACGATGGTGGTGTCGTCAGCAAATTTGAAAATTGAGTTGGAGAGGAATTTGGCCGCACAGTCATGCGTGTATAAGGAGTACAGTAGGGGGCTGAGGACACAGCCTTGTGGGGCACCGGTGTTGAGGATGATTGTGGAGGAGGTGTTGTTGCCTATCCTTACTGATTGTGGACTGTGGGTTAGGAAGTTCAGGATCCAGCTGCAGAGAGAGGAGCTGAGCTCCAGGCCACGGAGTTTGGAGATGGGTTTCACAGGAATAATGGTGCTGAAGGCTGAGCTGTAGTCGATAATTAGGAGTCTGATATAGGTGTCTTTGGTATCTTGGTGTTCCAGGGTTGAGTGCAAGGCCAGGGAGATGGCGTCTGCTGTGGACCTTTTGTGGCGGTAGGCAAATTGTAGTGGATCCAGGTAGTCCGGGAAGCTGGAATTGATTTGTGCCATAACTACCCTTTCGAAGCACTTCATAATGATGGATGTCAGAGCCACCGGATGATAGTCATTAAGGCACGCTGCCTGGCTTTCCTTTGGCACTGGGATGATGGTCGTCTTCTTGAAGCAGATAGGGACCTCAGATTGTTCTCAGATTGTTGACTTGAGGGGCCAAATGGCCTACTCCTGCTCCTATTGCTTATGACATTATATCCAGTGGAGAAACCTCGAAGCACTCAAGGTGAACAAGAAGAAGGCAATGCTGCTTCCTTGCCTGTGCAAGTCAGCCTGAGGTCTTGCTGGGGAGCTGGTATAATCCAAAGGTATAATCCACCCTTCTTCCACCTGCAACCTGGTTCACCTCGCCACTTCTTCTTCAGTTCAATCTGGCAGCATTTATCACCCTTCCTCATTCAGCCTGGCACTCCTCCCACCCACCACTCCATATCACACACCCCTTGCTCCGGATCAAGCAGGCAATCCCTCCCTCCCCAACTCCCAGCCCTTGTATTCCTGCCCAAAAGTTAAAAAAAACTATAAAAGTGCTGAAATGGAAATAGTTTAAAGTTTATTTATTACTGTCACAATTAGGCTTACATTAACACTGCAATGAAGTTACTGTGAAAATCCCCTAGTCGCCACACTCCGGCACCTGTTCGGGTACACTGAGGGAGAATTTAGCATGGTCAATGTACCCAGCCAACACGTCTTTCGGACTGTGGGAGGAAACCGGAGCATCCATTGGAAACCCACGCCGACACGGGGAGAACGTGCAGACTCTGCACAGACAGTGACCCAAGCCAGGAATCGAACCCAGGTCCCTGGTGCAGTGAGGCAGCAGTGCTAACCACTGTGCCACCCTATCAAGATCTCAGCGGTGAAAGAGGAGTATCTAACCTATGTCAGCTCACAGTCAAACCCCATCCCAACCCAAGATGCTCGACAGTGCTCTTTCTGGAGACTGCAAAAACTGGAGGTTGTTTCATGTAGTTACAATGGTCTGGCAGGAGATGGCAGTGTTGCACACTGTGCATCAGCTCGTGATTGGTTCAGGCCTAGCATTTGCGGGATTGGTTGATGCAACAACTAGTTCAAAAATGGATGTGGGAAAATTTGGAAAAAAATCACAAGGGGATTTGGAGAAGTTGACCAAACAAAGAAACAAACAGATAAAGGTAAAAGAAGCTGAAAAGAAGGCGTTAGTGTAAATCATAGAATCCCTACAGTACAGAAGGAGGCCATTCGACCCATCGAGTCTGCACCGACCCCAATCCCACCCAGGCCCTATTCCCATAACTCCACATATTTACCCTGCTAATCCCCCTGACACTAGGGGCAATTTAGCATGGCCAATCAACCTAACCCACACATCCTTGGACTGTGGGGGGAAACCAGAGCACCTGCAGGAAACCCATGCAGACATGAGGAGAATGTGCAAACTCCACACAGACAGTGACCCGAGGCCGGAATTGAACCCAGGTCCCTGGCGCTGTGAGGCAGCAGTGTTCACCACTGTGCCACCGTGCACCGTGTAGTTAGGGCATTATGATCAGTATGGGCTTGGAGGGCCGAAGGGCCTGTCCTGTGTTGTACTTTTCTTTGTTCTTTGTTCTAAATCAAAGAAGAAATTATTTGAAAAATGGCGGGGACGGCGGTCTAATAGTTGGGCCGATGGAAGGTTTGTTTGAGAAATTCGAAGATCAGGAATAGGGAAAAAGACGAAGTGAAATGGCTGCATAGAAAGGGAGGCCTGAATGCGCTAATTGTTTTTTTAAAAGGATTTTTATTGCAACTTCAATTAAAAACATCATTGAGTGTTCTAAAACAAACCTCACAATGCATTCAGCTTCTGACATAGCCCTTCATGTCCTCATTGAGAAACCTCTTAAACTGGTAAATAATGTCTACAGCTGATAAGTCTTACCAGACCATGCTCCCATCCCTTTCTACCAGTGTCCTTGTGAAATAGAAACTATCTAAAATTGTGTGTTATATTGCAAACATTCTAACCAGCAAATTACATAGGTTTATAATAACCACCTTTCAGTTCACACTCAATAGTTTTGAGGCCTGTCCCACTATCCAATCAGCCCAGCTGTTCAGAGTTTTACACCCAACTGGATGCTGTCAGTGACTGACTCATGCCCAAGGCCCTATCCTTTCAGCCTCCGTTAATTGACACCCACCGCCTCCCCCCCCCCCCCCCCCCCACCCCCCACACACACACATTTCCTGTTTCAACTCTCAATGTTTGTAAGCAAGTAATTCCTTCACGTTAAACCCAGCTGCCGCTGCTGCGCCCATCTGCTTCACCAGCCCACATGTCTTCCATTGCGAAAGATCGCGTCATTGAATATATTCAAGGCTGAGCTAACCAATGTTTTGAACTATTGGGAGGTGGGTCAGGGGTACTTTTGTGGGGGCGGGTTTGGGGTGCGGTCAGGGGTTATGGGGAACAAGCAGGAAAGTGGAGTGGAGGAAAGGATCAGATCCCCTGCGATCTTATTGAATGCGGCAGCAGTCTTGAGCCCACTTGTGCTCCTATTTCTTATGTCCTCCCAGTGTAAATTGTGGGTGGGATCTTCCGGCCCCACTCACCCCAAGGCTGGAAAATCCCGCCCGAGGTCAACGGACCTTAGCAAGATCCGTGTCCCGCCCGCTACGATTCCCATGGCGGGCGGGTGACGAAAATCTTTTATATATGAGAATTCCAGACTATGGGCAGGATTTTACGACCTTGCTCAGGCGAGGCTCGTAAAATCCCACCAGAGGCCAATGGAGAATTCTGTTCTGCGAGCCTCACCCGCCCCGATTCCGGTAAAATCCCAGCCTATGTCTTTTATGTGTGAATCTCTTTGTGTATATATATCCTATATGTATATCTTTTATATGTACCCATTTGAATGCATTAGTCACCCTCTTTGAATGTGTTATGTCTCCCCCGGGGGAGAATGGTTGGACAACAGATCAGCAATGGGGAATCTTCAAATATGGATGAAGCAAATAAACTGACAAAAGATGAAAAGAAACTGCAGCAAATAGAAGAACTCTGTGGAAATCGAGAGATTAAAAGGGAGACATCTGATAAAACTGGAGCCAGCAATCCCAAAATAAATTAAAAGGAATATAGAAAATATAGAGGGCAAGTGAAAACTATTGGAAGGACTTAAAGGAAAGATGAAAAGTCTAGCAGATAATCCACAAATAATAAGTAAATCCTATTTTAGTGCAGAGTCGTAGGCCGGAACGCTACCACCTCGCTCATCACGGAATCAGCGCAGGCGAGGGTCTGATAACGGAAATCTCTGTTGACTTTGGGTGGGAATCTCCGGTCTCGCCCGAGAGAGGCCGTAAAATTCCATTCATAGAATCATAGAGTAATACATCATGGAAACAGGCCCTTCGGCCCAACCGGTCCATGCTGACCATGGTGTCCTCCCAGTCCAAAGATGTGCGGGTTAGGTTGATTGGCCAGGTTAAAAATTGCCCCTTAGAGTCCTGAGATGCGTAGGTTAGAGGGATTAGTGGGTAAATATGTGGGGGTAGGGCCTGGGTGGGATTGTGGTCGGTGCAGACACGATGGGCCGAATGGCCTCCTTCTGCACTGTAGGGTTTCTATGATTTCTATGATGAGCTGGTCCCAATTGTCCACGTTTGGCCCATATCCCTCTAATCCCTTCCCATCCATGTACTTATCCAAATGCTTTTTGAATGTTGCTGTTATACCTGCCTCAACCACTTTCTCTGGCAGAAGGATAAAACAGTTAAAGGGAGGGTGGGATAACTGATGGGCGATGGGAAACCTAGCTGGGAGGACTGAAGGTGTGACAGCGAGGGCAGGTCAGAAGATTCATGATTCTGCAGCTAGGAGGGTGGCAGAACAAAAGTGACACTCCGCCAGTGACCTACGCTCTTGAACCCCACCTAACTATCTGATGTTGGGACTGGGCAATTTAAATAAATCTGGCTGGCACCAATGCCAGTGCAGGTGCATAATGGCCATCTGGTAAAGATGGTGGAGCAGAGTGCGGGAAAGTCACTGAGGCCACAGCCCATTACTAGAAGTGTGGTATAGTGGGTGAGATCTGTGTTTGTATCAGAGAGCCAATGTGTACCTGTATGATATTCCATTACAGGCCTTCCCCTGGTCCAAGGTGGTTAGGCAAGAAGACTGGAAGGTTATGCTTGTGATATATATACGTTGGGGGGGTTTGGGGTGCGTACTGCCCCTTTATGAGTCAGGGTCATGTGACCCCTGAGGTGGGTTGGCTCCTCCCAGGGTGAAACCTGGTTAAGCAGTCTAGGATCTGACTGTGGCTGAGTGCAAACTTATAAAGAATTCCCCAGTATTCAAGTTACGAGGCCTACTTGGTGGTTCTTCTTGCACCATGTTTCCATACTTTGCTGATCCTTAGTATGTCTGGCTGCACAAGTGTTACCAAGTCGCCCCCCCGCCCTTCCTTCAGATGCTTGATCATGGAGCTCTCTCCTTGTGGCTTTTAAAAGAAGTACATCTCATCCTGTCCCTTGGACTGGGAGAGGACTCTGGGGCAAATAGCAATTTCCGCTGGTTCTTCGCCTCTTGGAGATTCTGCCCTGCATCGACCTCCATTCATTGCAGCAGGACAGATCCTACAGGCCTATCCGGGGTCAAGCTATTCCTCTCTGTCTCTCTCCAGCTTCGGAACACGGTCTGAGGATGAAGGATCTCCTGACATTGGGCGATCAATGGAGTTCACAGCCCTCGGCCTTTGTAAATTGTTTTTCAGTTTCTTGGCGTTTTCTGGGTCAACAAATTTTCACATTTAATTTCCACATTCCCCTGCCAGCGTTCTGGACTTCCTGTGGGTGGGGTGACAGTCGATGGAAACCAACAACCTGATGAATCAAGCTTACAGACTAACATGTTACCGCTCACTGTTAGCCCCTCTGAAGTAGGAAAATCAATAAGATTATTCCCCAAATGTACACTCACTGACCCAATGGGGGGACTGGTTAAATGACTTTTAGAGCCGTAACACTGTACTCAGTGTAAAACTCATCCATCAGAGCTGTTGAGTTTCACTCCCATAGATAGCAATGAGTGGAATGTTTGCAGACCCCAGTTTGAGATGATTGTTAACCAGGAAACCTCACTGTTCTTTTTTGATAGGATGAGATGTCAGTTGAACATAAGGTTGCAGCTCTCAGTAGCGCACTAAAGAGTCAGCCTGGATTATGTGCTTAAGACCTGCAGTAGGATTTGAACACACGCTCTGCATGTGGGTGGCACAGTGGTTAGCGCTGCTGCCTCACAGCGTCAGGGACCCAGGTTCAATCCCAGCCTTGGATGACTGTTGTTAGAATGTAACCAACGATAACACTAGATCTGTTGTAGTGTAACCAATAGTAACAAATGTAAGGGTCAGCTGACCCAGTAAACTATGTAACCAATGACAAAATGATGTGATGATCGGCTGACCAGTTGACTCAGTATAAATAAGAACCTGTTGGGAATTGTGGGGGAGTTTGGAATGGCCCAGGGTGAGGCCTCAAGTGTTGGAGCAATGAAATTTATTTATTAAACCTTTTCTTTGATGTATCTGCTGGAGTAAGTTTTGTTTCATTTTATTGCCTATAACTGAAGAGTAACTTCTACTGGATGAACAACTGTCTGTGCACATTCTTCCCGCGTCTGCGTGGGTTTCCTCCGGGTGCTCCGGTTTCCTCCCACAGTCCAAAGATGTGCAGGTTAGCTTGACTGGCCGTGCTAAATTGCCCTTAGTGTCAGGGGGTTTAGCAGTGTAAATGTGTGGGGTTATGGGGATAGGGCCTGGGTGGGATTGTTGTCGATGCAGGCTCGATGGGCTGAATGGCCTCCTTCTGCACTGTAGGGATTCTATGATTCCATATTTACCCTTTAGTCTGCGCTGGACCTAGGTTCAACCTTTCCATTTCCTTCCTCAGGAGAGGCAATAATCTAAAACACAGGATAGAGAGGCCTCAGCATCAAGAACTCTGATTATCAGGGTTATGGAACAATTCAGCTCCCCCCAGAGAGTCTGCAAGGTCGAAGTTAAACCCTTTCTGATAGGGAATTAATGGTTTATGGAAAATTCGCAATCAACCGCACGCCTGCCAAGCTGTAACCCAGGATCCCAGCCTGTGATTTACTGACCTGGAACCACCAAGGCCTTTGTACATTTTCAGGCCCTACAATCTGGTGGACCCCATCGGAATCACAGACCGGTAACAGAACAGAAGGAGGCCATTAGGCCCGTCGTGTCTGTGCCGGCCCTCCGAATGAGCAATTTGCCTCGTGCCATTTCCTTGCCTTTTCCTCAGGAAGCCTATCCGCACGCTACAACTAGGGTGGCACAGTGGCACAGTGGTTAGCACTGATGCCTCACAGCGCCACGGATCCGGGTTCGATTCCCGGCTTGGGTCACTGTCTGGGTGGAGTTTGCACGTTCTCCCCGTGTCTGCGTGGGTTTCCTCCGGGTGCTCCGGTTTCCTCCCACACTCCAAAGATGTGCAGGTTAGGTGGATTGGCCATGCTAAATTGCCCTTGGTGTCAGGGGGACTAGGACAGTAAATATTTGGGGTGACGGGGAATAGGACCTGGGTGGGATTGTTGTTGGAGCAGGCTCGGTGGGCCAAATGGCCTCCTTCTGTACTGTAAATTCTATAATTCTATATTAGCTCGAGCCAAGCTGGTGTCAATGTTTCCACCAAAATAAAAGCAAAATGCTACGGATGTTGGAAGCGCGCCGATGTTTCCACACTGCTCCGCCACATCCATCAACGTAAGGGGGGGATCAGAGCTGGGACATGGGGTGAGGGTGAGGGTGGGGGAGGGAGATCCTTAAGGTCTATTAGTAAGGAGCCCATCAGAGCATTGGCACAGGAATGTCAAAGTGAGGAACCAGGTAAGGTCAGGGCTTGGATCAGTGAAGAGAAGAGGAGTGAGTCATCAATCGTTATGTGAGTCATCTAATGTTAACTCTAAAGCGGTCTAAACTAAGCTAGTTTGGGCCATAACGTACCTGGCATCCTCTCTCTTGTCACCAAGCTTTCTCCCCAGTTTCCAGGAGCTTCACACTAAAGACAGGGAGGCTCTGTGGATGTTCCCCTACAAGTGCAAAAGTGCTGCTTAGACAGGCCCATCACTCTGGCACTGCCATCGTTAACAGGCTAAGGCATGCTGGGTTCGGGGTCCCCCTGCAGATATGCGAGACTTCTACATACAGCCAGAATACGAAGATAAGCAGGATTCAGCAGGAGACTTTAACATTGCAAACTGAAGTTGTTTCGGAGATACAAGTCTATACTGACAAGCCTCAATTGCCTGCGGAGATAATTTTGACCTTAACTGAATATAACTGAAAGTTACAGCATAGCGAAATATTGTATGTAACATGATCGCAATCAAAGCAGTTTGTGCAGATAATGTTCAGACCACCTCAGGAGAGTGAGGGACAAATTGCGTTTAGGAGGTTTTCACTCTGTTCCAAAGCTGTCTTGTGTTCGATATCACCGGCGTAAGGAATGGCCTCATGGCGGCTCTTTTATCAAAGTTTGGGATCCATTCCCCCACTCTGTAAACGGACAATCACTTCCTCGGCTCCAGTTCGTCGTCTGAGCTCACATTGAGCTCGGTGGCAAGGTCAATGGGGTCGTCATCCTCCTCGGTGCAATTATCTGTGTAATAATCGATCTCCTCTGGGCACGGGGGTTCATCATCCACGAACGCATCACTGTGTGCGGAAAGAAAATAATTGAAGAGAAAAAAAATCATTAGTTGCTTTTACAATTAACGAAGTCGAACCAAGGTTGCATGTGGTCACGTGAAGCCTCCAGGAATGCTCTCTGGGTCACATTATCAAGACACGGATCACTGCAGAAAGCAGGATTTACTGTGGCTTCTCAAAGAACAAAGAAAGTTACAGCACAGGAAGAGGCCCTTCTGCCCTCCAAGCCTGCACCGACCTTGCTGCCCGACTGAACTAAAACCCCCCCACTCTTCCAGGGACAATATCCCTCTATTCCCATCCTATTCATGTATTTGACAAGACGCTTCCCAAATACTTCCCGGATTTCACAGGACAGGGAGAGAGAGCAGGATGTGTGCGTGAGGAGCTGGGTAAAGGGGTGGGAAATCACTGCTGTGTAGAGTGCAGCTGCCAAGCCTTGCCATAACTGAATCAGAGGGCAGAATTTTCCCATCTTGCCCGTCACGGGAATCGTAGTACTTTAGATATCTTTGGACAGGACTATGCAATTGTCTGTTGACCTTGGGGGGGATTTTCCAGTGTTGGGGTGAGCGTGGCCAAACAATATCGTCTATAGAATCCCTACAGTACAGAGGCAGGCCATTCAGCCCATCGGGTCATAGAATCATAGATTCATAGAATCCCTACAGTGCAGAAGTAGGCCATTCGGCCCATCAAGTCTGCACCGAACACAATCCCACCCAGGTCCTATCCCCATAACCCCATACATTTAACTCAGCTGGTCCCCCTGACACTAAGGGGCAATTTAGCATGGCCAATCCACTTAGCCTGCACATCTTTGGGTCAGCACCGACTCTCCGATAGAACATCCTACCCAGACCCTATCCCCGTAACCCCACCAATTTCCCTAATATTTACCCCACTAATCCTCCTAACCTACACATCTTGGGGCACTAAAGAGCAATTTAGCACGGCCAATCCACCTATCCTGCGCATCTTTGGACTGTGGGACAAAACCGGAGCACCCAGAGGAAACCCACGCAGACACGGGGAGAATGTGCACACTCCACACAGACAGTCACCCAAAGCCGGAACTGAACCTAGGTCCACGGTGCTGTGAGGCAGCAGTGCTAACCATTGTGCCACTGTGCCGCCCCAATCTTATCAGGCAAAAAGAAAGAAGTACTTCATTTTCAAACAAGCCAGTTCCCATGCTGCAATTTGTCACTCCACGTGAAACTGTCACCTTCCACCCAATGCCTTTAGTAACTCTGGGTGCACATGCCCACTGTTTCCCAGTGTGCACAGGGTGTAAACACATCAGGCAGGGTTTTCTGGCCCTTCCGGTCCCAGCAGCAGGACTGGCGAGCCACAGATAAAGTCATAGACATCAGTGGGAGTGAAGGGATCCCGCCCATTATACGGTGCACTTCCCTCACTCGCAGAACAGCCTCATCTCCAAGATCAACACAAATTCTGATTTGCAGGGTTACAGTTCTTAATGGATAGGGGGTAGCTAACAACAAAAACTTGCATTTATATAGCACTTGGCGTGTTTTGAAGAGGTCACAAGGCTCATCGTGGAAATTGTAGACACTGGGATATCTGATATCGGGACAGGCCGGTCAATTGTTCATAATTCATTATATTGTACTCTTAATATTAACAAAAGTTACCTCCAGGTAAATAAACAATTCAGGTAAAGATATTCCAGTTCAGGAGGGGTCTAAACAGTATAGGTAATGAGGAAGGAGTTGCGATGGCCGAGTAGAATTATCGCTAGACTATTAATCCAGAAACTCAGCTCATGTTGTGGGGACCCGGGTTCGAACCCCGCCATGGCAGATGGTGGAATTTGAATTTAAGTTTAAAAAATCTGGAATTAAGAATCTACTGATGACCATGAAACCATTGCCGATTGTCAGAAAAACCCATCTGGTTCACCAATGTCCTTTAGGGAAGGAAATCTGCCGTCCTTACCTGGTCTGGTCTACATATGACTCCAGAGCCACAGCAATGTGGTTGACTCTAGGGAAGGCAATAAATGCTGGCCCAGCCAGTAACACCCATGTCCCATGAATAATAAAAAAACTATTCCCATTGGCTAGGAGGGTTACCAAACCTCCAGAAAGGATTGGCCCGGAGTTTCCAGGAATTGAAGATTAATCTCCAGGTATGTGTGGGACGCAGGAGAAAAAATTATCAGGACATTTAATTTTTTTTAAAAGTCATTTTCTTTGAACATTTTTCTTTACCAGATGTAAAAATATGGAAAGGTAAGCAAACAGAGGCTGTGTAGCTGACAGTCAAGCATCGACCAATTAAATCAGGAGTCCTTTTGCATTCCAGTTGATGTCGGAAGTAAGTGTGTCACAAGGATGGATTTGTCGGCTGACTGGCGGTCGGAGCTTGAGGGCAAGTCATGTGATGGAACATCCAGGAAATTGTGGTGGCGTGGCCCCTTTAAGGGGGTGTACTCTGAGAGCCACATGGTCGGGCCGCACCCTATGGAATGTCGAGGCAAGGAGCTGAGCCAATCGCGTGCAAGGGCACATACCCGGGTTGGGGAGGATCCTCAGTTGGAGCTTGGGAGGAGTAGTGTACAGTCGCATAGTTATTCTCTCTGACCCTATTAGTGTATTTATTTATTTGTTCATTGACAATAAAGCCTTTTGTTAAGTAAGCCTCATTGAGTCACCCTCGATTTATTCCAAATACATTTGTATAGAAATTAGAAGCAGGAATAGGCCATTCAGCCCTTCGAGCTTGCTCCGCTATTCATTTTGGACATGGCTGATCATTGAATTCAATATCTTGATTTCCCCCTTCCCCCCCCAAATCCCTTGACCCCTTTAGCCCCTAGAACTATATCGAATTTAATCACAGTTGGCAACTTTACTGGGGTTAGGATCTGCAATGTGGGGCCTGAGAGTTTATGTATTTACTAATATCACAATTAGGCTTACATTAACACTGCAATGAAGTTACTGCGAAAATCCCCAAGTTGCCATACTCTGGTGCCTGTTCAGGTACACTGAGGGAGAATTTAGCACAGCCAATGCACCTAACCAGCACGTCTTTCAGACTGTGGGAGGAAACTGGAGCACCCGGAGGAAACCCACGTAGACACGGGGAGAACGTGCAGACACGGCACAGACAGTGACCCAAACTGGGAATTGAACCCGGGTCCCTAACCACTGTGCCGCCCTTGGAGTTGGCACTGGGCCTCCATCCAGTCTCCCTTCCTCAAATAATATTGAGACAAGAATGGCGACAGCAGAGATGGAAGCCCCTTTGGCCAATTACGTCCGTGCTGGCTCCCTGCGAGACTAACTCAGGTGATCCCACTCCCTTATATAAAAGCAAATTACTGCGGATACTGCAATCTGAAACAGAAACGGAAAATGCTGGAAAATCTCAGCAGGTCTGACAGCATCTGCGGAGAGGGAATAAAGCCTACATTACCGGCAGCCTTCGGTGATGAACGGATCTGAGGATCACGAGAGAAACTATGAAAACATTCTATTCTTTTGTAGAAATGAGGAACACGGGATTTTAATTTTGAAACGACCTTGCGTGAGAAAGAACAGGCACGGCAGGATGACGGTTCAGGCAGTTCCTGCTGGCAGCTCCTGTTAAACACAAATGTGCTCATTTCTCTAATGAAAGTTCACCGTTCCTTTTAAAAAAATCTTCTTCTAACTTGTCACACTCACAGCACCAAGCGAAACAAATTCCGTGTTCTCACATTACTGTCAGATTTTGTAATAAAGATGCTTCAAGGGACAATCTTATTTATTACAACATTCGTACATGATGTCAAAAACCTTTATTGGATTTTACAACAGCGTCTGATATTAAAAATAACACTTGGCTCCCTCCCGGGTTTGGTTAATAGACAGTCAGTAATTTGGGGAATAGTAAGTTATCAGCTCTCAGTCTCGACTTGCATTGCTAAGGAAGAACTTGGGACACTGGTCCTCGTGCTTTGGAAGAGGAAGGAACAAACCAGTGGCAAATGTTCCCGATGGTGGGAAAGTCCAGAAATAAGTTTGAGGACAAGGGGTAAACCTTTTAGTGTTGAGGTGAGGAGAAATTTCTACCAGACAGAGGTGAATGTGTGGAATTCACTACCACAGCAAGTAGTTGAGGCCAAAACATTGTGTGATTTCAAGAAGGAATTCGATATAGCTCTTGGGGCTAAAGGGATCAAGGGATATAGGGGGGAAGGGGGGATCAGGTTATTGAATTTGATGATCAGTCATGATCAAAATGAATGCTGGAGCAGGCTTGAAGGGCCGAATGGCCTACTGCTGCTCCTATTTTCTATGTTTCTATGATATGTGGGTGATGGACGATCACAGGGTCAAAGCCACCTTTGCAGGACAGGCAGCATCTGTGGAGAAATCGAGTTACAATTTCAAGTCTGTGGCCTTTCATCAGAGTATGTTCTGATCTGTTCTGATGAAAGATGTGGAGATGCCGGCGTTGGACTGGGGTAAACACAGTAAGAAGTCTAACAACACCGATAAACCTGTTGGACTTTAACCTGGTGTTGTTTGACTTCTTACTGATGAAAGATCACAGACACTAGTAGGGTGGACTGGCCATGCCAAAATCTCCCTCAGAATATCCGAACAGGTGCCGGAGTGTGGCGACTAGGGGATTTTTACAGTAACTTCATTGCAGTGTTAATGTAAGCCTACTTGTGACACTAATAAATAAACTTAAAAACACTGGAACATAGCGATATAGGATTTAGGAGCAGAAGTAGGCAATTTGGCCCGTTGAGCCTGTTCTTGCCAGTCGACAAGATCATGGCTGATCTGATTGTGGTCTCAGCTCCACTTTCCTTTTCCCCCCCTCATAGCTCTTGATGCCCTTTGTCTGTCAAAAATCTACCTCACCCAGCCTTGAATAAATTCAGGGAGGCAGCCTCCACTGCTGTCTGGGGAAAAGAACTCCATTGACTAACACCCTCTGAGAGAAACATATTCTCCGAATCTCTGAAACATTAGCTCTGTTCCTCTCGCCGCAGATGCTGCCTGACTATTTCCAGCATTTTCTGTTTTTATTTCAGATTTCCAGCATCTGCATTGTTTTGTCGAGATCGTTTTTGATACTTCCACAATCCAATGACCAATCGACACTTATTAGACTTGCAATTATATAAACTGGACACAACTAGAATGGTCACTGCTTTGGGTTCCACTTGGGGGGTGAATTATCATTACCAAGAACTTCAGGAGAGTGGTGGAAAGATAAATTTGATTTTCCTGCTGCCTCCCTCGTGCTCTGAATTACTTGGGCAGTGTGCACCCAATGCATACTTCACCCAGCATCACACAATCACAGAACGGGTTACAGGATCACAGAATTGCTGCAGCGCAGAGGAGGCCATTCAGCCTCATGTGTCCATGTTGGTTCATTCCCCAGCCTTCTTCCCATAGCCCTGCACATTCTTTAGAATTCTACAGGGCAGAAGGAGGCCGGTCATTTTACTTTGCTCTGTGTCCACACAAACAGGCTTAACCAATTAAGCACAGTGAATATCGATCAATTATTAAACTAACATACTCAAACACAGATCAATCAAACCATTGAACACTGCACTGTTCAAACCAAAAAAAAACACAGCTAGAGATCGACAGCCTCAAAAGTCCAGTGCAAATCGAAAAACATTGGTCAAAATTCTACCGTCTCGCCCACTACGGGAATTGTAGCGGACGAGATGGAAAATTTGGTGGACTATTTAAAGGTCTGTTGAGCTTTGTGGGACTTTCTGGTCTTGGTGCATATGTGGCTGCAGAATCCCACTCACTAGTTATTGCATGGTCTTTGCTGCCTGTATTTATCCTTGCTGCCTGTGTTTTTCAGATCCTCGAAGTGAGTCGGGTTAGGAGTAAGATTTAAAATGAAGAAAGTGTGAAGAAGTTTTTTCTGGATAGTCACCCATCAGTGGGAGCAATGCAGGAGGCCAAGAGACCCAACAACAGGGATGTATTATTTCAGATTTCCAGCATCTGCAGTACTTTGCCTCTGTATCTCCGACTCTTTTTCCCTCTGCACCAGGCGAACAAGCATTTCCCCAGTGCATAGCCGAGGAAAAATCAGCTTGAACATGCTGTTTTGAATCCACCAGGATGAGGAATGGCAGGACTGGGAATGAATCATTTACCCTCTGCACCTCAATAATTTAAACCATGGCCTTCGGAGGCCAGTCGTAAATCTTGCCTTTCGGCCCAGAGGATGAATATCATTGCTGGAAGTCTTGCGGCTGTTGTTTTTGTACCATAGCCAGAAGATCCAAATCTGGCAGTCATTCCAGCTGCTGCAGATGTGAGGGGGCGAGGCTGGCAGCGGGGGCGGGTGGGCGTGGGGGGGAAGGCGGGGGACAAGTTCATCAGACTGATTTATGTGGATTGATCCCACAAATTGAGGTCGGATGAGATTTGACTCACGCATAGACTGGTAGTGGAAAAATAAAAATGATCTGTAAAGGTACTTTTAATACCTTGTTATACTTTATCTGATGGTGCTGAAATAAGACTCGTTGGCCGGGATTTTACTGTCCCGCCTGCCACGGGAATCAGAGCGGGCGAGGGACGGACCATGGAAAGGTCCATTGACCTCGGGCAGGATTTTATGGTTTCGGGATGAGCTAGGCTCTAAAATCCCACCCATTGGTTTCTAACTTCCTGGCACATCCCATCTCCATTTTGTTTTAAATAAAAGAGGAATCACATCTTCTCAGGTATAAAACAGCAAACCCCAGTCACAAAAACAGAAAATGGTGGAAAGTCTCAGCAGGTCTGACAGCATCTGTGGAGAGAGAATAGAGCCAACGTTTTGAGTCTGGATGACCCTTCATCAGAACATCAATGGGAATGTCCGTTGACCTAGAATCATAGAAACGCTACAGTGCAGAAGGAGGCCATTCGGCCACAATCCCACCCAGGCCCTATTCTCATAACCCCACATATTTACCCTTCTAATCCCCCTGACACTAGGGTCAATTTAGCATGGCCAATCCACCTAACCTGCACATCTTTGGAGTGTGGGAGAAAACCGGAGCACCCGGAGCAAACCCACGCAGACACGGGGAGAATGTGCAAACTCCACACAGACAGTGACCCGAAGCCGGAATTGAACCCGGGTCCCTGGCGCTGTCGAGGCAGCAGTGTTAACCACTGCCAGGTGCAGACTTGATAGACTGAATGGCCTCTTCTGCACTGTAGGGATTCTATGATTCTATGGACCAACGTTTTGAGCCTGGATGCTCTGACGACAGGTCATCCTGACTGGAAACATTGGCTCTATTCTCTCTCCACAGGTGCTTTCAGACCTGCTGAGATTATACAGCATTTTCTGTTTATGTTTCCGATTCCAGCATCCACATTATTTTGCTTTTACCAAATCCCAGTCACCTGTCTAACTTTAGTCTGCTAACTTGTACAATACTGTTATGTTTTATGCCTTGGAGCTATGCAGAGATGATACACTCCATATTCTATATGTGCAACACGGGTTTAATTCAATGCTTTAAAATGTTTACTCTTATACGTTTAGAGCAACTTGCCCCAGGTTAGTTTCTTTTACCCAGTGACCACACCCAGGCTTAACTAGTAATGCACAGTGTGCAGTCAGCAGTCTACAGACACACATAATTGACCATTGAACGGTTGAACATTATGCCCTCCTTCATTAATATTAATCTCCACTAACCGGTTTACTCCCATTTCTGGAAGGCTATAACAAAATAGGCGAGATTCTTCGGCCTCCCAGCCGCGTGTTACCCGCCGGCGGGAGGTGGCGCGTTGTTTTCTAGATTCTCCAGTCCCACCGCTGTCGATGGGAATTCCCATTGACGTCACCCTACTGCGCTGACAGTGGGACCAAAGAATCCCGCTGGCACGAACGGCCGGAGAATCCAAGCCAAATCTGTGAAATTTGATGGGTAAGTTTTTGTTTAGTATCCGCAACTATCGGGTAAAATGCCAGTGCTTCCTGTTGCTCCGACTATAACTAGCTGCTCCTGTGTATTGATGCTCTGTGTATTAACCAATGTGCCCCCTCTCCCTTCTCCACACCCTCAATCTCCCTTGGAATGGTTTTTGCAGAGGCTCAGAGGGATTTGGTGCATGCTGTGCAGTGCTGCCTTTCTTCATTGTCAGTTGCTGGAGCCCCTGCTCCTTGGTCTTGCACCCACACTTAGAGGAGGCAAAGACGAAGAGGGATTGGAATGGTTCCTTGAAAAGCCAGGCTGATATATTACTCCCAGTATCTATAAAATAGAATTCAATTGTATCTTACAATTTACGTACTGTATACAATATGTAAAATGCAATTATGAAAATACAACAGGAAGGGGTGCAGAACCCTTCCTGCTCCAGGAAATGCAGCACATCTTAAGACCATAAGTCTTAAGTCAGCATAGGACGGCTTGGTGGCACAGTGGTTAGCACTGCTGCCTCACAGAGCCAGGAACCCAGGTTTGATTCCCGGCTTGGGTCACTGTCGGTGCGGAGTCTACACGTTCTCTCTGGGTCTGCCTGGGTTTCCTCCGGGTGCTCCGGTTTCTTCCCACAGTCCAAAAATGTGTGGGTTAGGTTGATTGGCCATGCCAAATTGCTCCTTAGTGTTAGGGGGAAGTCAGGGGGATTAGTAGGGTAAATATGTGTGGTTATGGGATAGGGCTCGGGTGGGATTGTTGTTGGTGCAGGCTCGATGGGTCGAATGGCCTCCTTCTGATTTTGATTTGATTTATTATTGTTACATGTATTACCATACAGCGAAAGGTATTGTTTCTTGCGCGCTATACAGACAAAACATACCGTTCATAGAGAAGGAAATGACTGTAGTGCTACAGTCATACTAGGGTGTAGAGAAAGATCAAATTAATGCAAGCTAAGTCCATTCAAAAGTCTGACAGCAGCAAGGAAGAAGCTGTTCTTGAGTCAGTTGATACGTGACCTCAGACTTTGTACCTTTTTCCCGGCGGAAGAAGGTTCTGCACTGTAGGGATTCTATGATTCTATGAAGTCCTTAAGGTATAGGAGTAAAATTAAGCCATTCGGCCCACCAAATTTGTTCCGCCATTCAATCATGGCTGATATGTTTCTCAGTCCCATTCTCCTACCTTTTCCCTGTAACCTTCGATCACCTTACCAATTAAGAACCTATCCGTCTCTGTCTTAAATACACTCAGTGACTTGGCCTCCAGAGCCATGTGTGGCAATGGATTTCAACAAGCAATTGGAGATCCAAGGTGCTACCCCTGACTGTGGGTGGGAATTGCCTGAAGCGAGAAATAAGAGTGGACTCTCAATTGTCCTCGAAAAAGAAAGCAGAAGTGTCACATTAACTGCAATAAGCATGACCTGTGGTGAAACCCAGCTGTTCTGTCTATGTGCATAATGACAAGTGATACAACAAGCTTTCCCATTCTATAGGACGCTTTCCATGGTGGAAATGTGTATAAGGTTGTGAGGAATGGAACATCTCCAGGTGAAGATTGGGGAGATAACTTTGACCGCTTTAGGGTTGCTGATGGGTTTGTCAGGGTAGGGTAGATGGCAAAAGGATATTTCTCCTCATTGGAGAATCTAGAACTAGGGGGAACAGCTTAAAAATAAAAGGCCTTCCATTTAACATGGAGCCGAGGAAAAATTTCTTCTCTCAGAGGGTCGTTAGTGTTTGAAATTTTCTGCATAAGAGAACAGTAGAGGCCGATCGAATATATTCAAGGCAGAGTTCAACTTTTTCTGCCAGGGCTTATGGGTGGGCTGGCAGGAAAGTGGAGTTGAGGCCACAACAAGATCGGCCATGATCCGACTGAATGACAGAACCGATTGGGAGGGCCAAATGGCCCACTCCTGCTCCTATTCACATAATTTCACCGTAACTTTATTGCGGTGTTAATGTAAGCCTTACTTGTGACCAATAAATAAATAAACTTTAACTTAATTCCTTATATTCTTGATAGTTAGTTACTGAAAGGGGGAGGTAACTGTATATCACAAACTTACATGCTTGGAAGATATGATGGCTTACCCTGGCCTCCAAATAATGCCTTCATCCCAGAGTCAGAAGCTCCACTGGGTTTGAGTTCAAAACCTCTAATACTGACTGGAGGAGTAATTGCATCGCTGGGCATTACGTCTCTCAGATATGATATTAAACCAAGGTTATTTTTGCCTGCTGAGGTGGATGTAAAAGGTCTAACGATCCTATTCAATGAATAATAGCAAAGATGTCCTACTTGTAATGTCCTAACTATGTTAGGGGTTGTGGGTTTTACACAAGAAGAAAAATACGTGGTTTGCACACGGAGATTAAAACTAACTAACAACAAGGTTTATTTTCAGAACTGCTGCCTGTACAGAGCGCACACTGAAACTAAAACAGCAGCTTGTGCAACACCTTAATGACATCACCATCAAATCATGTGATTGGCACTGAAAGCAATCTGCAACCACTTAAATATATAACACTGCTCAACATGACCAAACTAGTCATGTATTTCATTGCTGTTAGTGGGACCTTGTCATGTGCAAACTGGCCATTGATTTTACCGACAAAAGAACAATTGTCATCTTTCTAAAGGGTTTTTTTTTGCTCATAACTCTTTGGCATATTCCAAGAATGTGAGCAGTGCAATTAAATGCAAGTCCCTTCTTTTACCTTGCAATATTCAATTGCCATATGTTCAATAGTGGAATTGGCACTGTTTATAATTAGACTGGGGGCTAAACATAAGTCCAGTTCAGCATAATTAGTTACATAGGCTGAAATACTTTAAAATGAAGCCTTTTACCTGTTGAAAACCATATAGAGGATCCCACAGTTCCACAGGCGGAAGATACAATATAGAGATTGAAAGATGGGTAGGTAGATAGGAAAGTAGAGTTGAGGTAACTATCAGGTCAACCATGATCCCACTGAATGACAGAACTGACTGAGAGGGCCAAATCGAATCATAGAATCCTTACAGTGCAGAAGAAGGCCATTCGACCCATCAAGCCTACACTGACAACAATCCCACCCAGGTCCTATCTACGTTACGCCACATATTTACCCTGTTCATCTCCCTGACACTAAGGGGCAATTTAGCATGGTCAATCAACCTAACCCGCACATCTTTGGAGTGTGGGAGGAAACCAGAGCACCCGGGGAGAACGTGCAAACTCCACACAGGCAGTCACCCAAGGCTGGAATCGAACCCGGGGTCCCTGGCACTATGAGGCACTGTAACCACTGTGCCACGCTGCTGACCAAATGGCCAACTCCTGCTCCTATTTCTTATATTCTTGATAGTTATTGAAAGGGGCTGGTAACTGTTTATAATGGACAAACTTACATTATTGGAAAATATGGTTTGGCAGTATTAGTGAAGAGAGAAACAGAGTTAAGGTTTCGAGTCTAACGTGACCCTTCACCAGAACTGTAGCCACCCCTAGTTAGATCTAACAGTGAGCGGAGAGTGATGATCCATGATGTTAATAATTCAATTTTTACTTGAGTTTAGATTTACCTGCTTGCTCCTGGGATGCTTTCACTCTGAGATCAGGAATGTGTCACTAACTAAAAAACCCATGTCTGATTTTGAATTGCTCAGTCCTTTCTGCCGCTGATTTATTTTTGTAGCTTTTAAAATTGCTCGACAGATTCTACATGGGCTTTTAAGTAGTGAGTAAATCCCAGACAGATGAGTTTATGATCGGGCGGCACGGTGACACGGTGGTTAGCACTGCCACCTCACAGCGCCAGGGACCCGGGTTCGATTCCCGGCTTGGAGCACTGTCTGTGTGGAGTTTGCACGTTCTCCCCGTGTCTGCGTGGGTTACCTCTGGTTTCCTCCCACAGTCCATAGATGTGCGGGTTAGATGGATTGGCCATGCTAAATTGCCCCTTAGTGTCAGGGGGTTAGCTAGGGTAAAGGCATGGGGTGATGGGGTTGGGTGGGATTGTGGACAGTGCACACCTGATGGGCCGAATGGCCTCCTTCTGCATTGTAGAGATTCTATGATTCTAAAATTGCTCGACAGATTCTACATGGGTTTTTAAGTACTGAGTAAATCCCAGACAGATGAGCTTGTGATCGGAATCCCTGGTTCTAACCTTTTCCAACATTGCTCTCTTTTTACATAAATTCTTTGATCGATGTAAGCTCTACTCTTCTCAATATTTTGCGTTTACTCAGGGAGGCTAATTCATGGATGAAATGTCTAAGTTCAAGGACCAGGGAAGAGCCTCCTGTAAATCTCATCGTGAACACGGCCCTGTTTTGTGCAGCACTGCCAAGCCTGAACATAACTCACTGCCCACAGTCTCTTTCATTATGAAATTTATAGTAATGCCCCTGACAATGTTAGGAAACTCAAAAGCAAAGGGAAACCATTAGACTTTGGTTTGTCAGCATGCTGTGTGCAAGGGGGAGCAGGATAGTCAATAGGCTGTGAGCTCCCCTGCCATGGTCCCTGTGCACGTGGTGGGTGCGATTCAGTATTTAACAGCAACGAACTTGAAACCTTTAGGGAGGTTGATGCCGTAATGTGATGTCGTTCATTTCTCAGAGCTCACTGACCTCCCAGATTTATTTTGCATATTTTTTGTTCAACATCAGAATGTCGGGGCAGAAGTGGGGCTCGGTGCTTTTCATACATATTAAACAGTTGACATAAATTTCCATTATTTGTTGGAGAACTATTAGCTCAGGCAAAAGACACAATCACCTCAATTGCTGTGTAATTGCAAACATCGCTGGCACATGGCACTTATTACTCATTGCCTCATTAGTGTTGGCAGCTCTGACCCACTTCGAATCACTCTGAATAGGGGACACGTGGTTAGCACTGCCACTTCACAGCCAGGGACCCAGCTTCAATTCCGGTCTTGGATTTGCACGTTCCCCCCATGTCTGCATGGGTTTCCTCTGGGTGCTCTGGTTTCATAGAATCATAGAATCCTACAGCGCAGAAGGAGGCCACTTGGCCCATCGAGTCTGCACCGACCACAATCCCACCCAGGCCCTGCCCTCATAATCATAGAAATCATAGAAACCCTACAGTGCAGAAGGAGGCCATTCGGCCCATCGAGTCTGCACCGACCACAATCCCACCCCCACACACTTTACCCGCTAATCCCTCAAACCTATGCATCCCAGGACTCTAAGGGGCAATTTTTAACCTGGCCAATCAACCTAACCCGCACATTTTTGGACTGTGGGAGGAAACCGGAGCACCCGGAGGAAACCCACGCAGACACGAGGAGAATGTGCAAACTCCACACAGACAGTGACCCAAGCCGGGAATCGAACCCAGGACCCTGGAGCTGTGAGGCAGCAGTGCTAACCACTGTGCTACCGTGCCTCCCCTTTCAGATTTCCATCATCCGTGGTATTTTGCTTTTGCATTATCCCTGGATACTGAATAATGAGCTGGCCTACTTTTGGATTCACTTGTTCGATATTGTTATTATGCACTCAATCAATGAGATGCCAGTATTTGTCTTGCCAGGTAAGGTTTGCATTGAGGCAACTAAATGCTGCAGCTTGGCTCCTGGCAAATCTCACTTGAACCGTGCTACCATGCCACCCTCCCACAGTCTAAAGATGTGTAGGTTAGGTGGGTTAGCCATGCTAAATGTGCAGGGTTATGGGAATAGGGCGGCGGGGAGGGCCTGGATGGCATGCTCTTTCGGAGAGTTGGTGCGGACATGATGGGCCAAATGGCCTTCTGCACTTTAGGGATTCTATGATTTGCCTGAAATGTGAACTTGTGGAGCTATAAGCTTGTTTGAAGTGCTAGGCCATTCAGCAGCAAAATCAGGAATATTTATCTTTGCACAAAGGATGGAGGAAATCTGAAACTCTCCCCCGAAACTTAATGGATGCTGGCTTTCATGTCAGGGCTAGAGACTTTGTTAAATAAGGTTATCAATGGACAGGGAGCCATGGTGGCAAAGGCAAAGTTGAGGTGCTGATCATTAATGATCTCACTGAATGATGGAATGGGCTCTAAGGGCAGAATAACCACATTTTGTATCTATTCTGTCTTCCATCAGATGTGCAAAGATGAGCAGGCGAGGTGGACTGGCCATGCTAAATTGTCCCTTAGTGTCCAAAGGTGTGGAGGCTAGGTGGATTGGCCATACGAAATTGTCCCTTAGTGTCCAGAGGTGTGCAGGCTAGGTGGATTACCCATGGTAAATGTGTGGGGTTACAGGGATAGGGTGGTGGGGGTGGATCTGGGTAAGATACTCTTTTGGAGAGTCAGTACAGACTCAATGGGCCAAATAGTCTCTTTCTGCACTGTCGGGATTCTATGTTTCGATTGTTTTATGGCATGGTTCTGCTCTTTGTGAATTTCCAGCAGTTTTATATGTCAGAGAGTTAGATCTGACCGTTATCTACTGTTCAATTCTACATCAACATCGCTGTCCTGAACAACAACTTAACATCATAATGTCAGGGGAAATGCAGTAACTCAGAAACACCAGTAAATGCATTTCTCTGATTTATGATCAGAACAATCTGAGTCTAATAACTTGCTGAAAAGCAGAATACTGTGGAGGCTGGAAACCTGAAATAAAAACAGAAAACGCTGGAATCATACCGCAAAGATCCTTAGGCAGCGCCTTCCAAACCCACGACCACTTCCATCTAGAAGGACAAGGGCAGCAGATACATGGGAACACCACCACCTGCAAGTTCCACTCCAAGCCACTCACTTGGAAACATATCGCCATTCCTTTGTAGTTGCTGGGTCAAAATCCTGGAATTCCCTCCCTAACGGCATTGTGGGTCAACCCACAGAACATGGACTGCAGCGATTCAACAAGGCAGCTCACCACCACCTTCTCAACGGCAACCAGGGATGGGCAATAAATGCTGGCTCAGCCAGCGATGCCAGTGTCCCATGAATGAATAATAAAAAAAAGGTCCAGATGCTTCCATGGAGAGTTTGCCCTTCAGGTCAGTGACCTTTCATCAGAACTGGGAAAGGTTAGAGGTGCAATCAGTTTTGGGTAAGGGCTGGGTGGGAAGGCCTGTGGCAGAGTGGAAGACAGGAGAGATTCACTGACTTATCATGGAAACCCGACAGTGCAGAAAGAGGCCATTTGGCCCATTGAGTCTGCACCGACAACAATCTCACCCAGGCCCTAACCCCGTAACCCCACATATTTACCCTGCTAATCCCTCTAACCTACGCATCCTGGGCCAATGCACCTAACCCGCACATCTTTGGATTGTGGAAGGAAACCGGAGCACCCGGAGGAAACCCACGCAGACACGGGGAGAACGTGCAGACTCCACACAGACAGTGACCCAAGCCGGGAATCGAACCCAGGTCCCTGGAGATGTGAGGCAGCAGTGCTGACCATTGTGCCATTGTGCCACCTTACAGGGCCAAAAGGAAATGGTGATGAGGCACGAAAAGGAACAAGGGACCCAAAGGCATGCTATAGAGAGTGGATTCGCTGTTGTCTGAAAGCAAAAATAAGGAAAAAAAAGAACCAAAATATTCAAACAAAAAGTTAGGAAAGCAGGGGGATACAATTCCTTTATTCATTTTCTGCTTCCCAGCAAGTTCGCTCATTGCTAACTTAGGTTGGGGGATTGGCCATTCTAAATTGCCCCTTAGTGTCCCAAGATGTGTAGATTAGGGAGGTTAATGGGGTAAATACATGGGGCTATGGAGATAGAGTCTGAGTGGGGCAAGTGATGTTGTAGCTTTATCGAACCTTAGCCAAGGCCGCACTTGGAATATAGTGTTCAATTCTGGTCACCACACTACCAAAAGGATGTGAAAGCTTTGGAGAGGATACAGAAAAGATTTACCAGGCTGTTGCCTGGTATGGAGGGCATTAACTATGAGGAGAGGTTGGAGAAACTTGGTTTATTCTCACTGGAACGATGGAGGTTGAGGGGCAACCTGATAGAAGTCTACAAGATTATGAGGGGCATGGACAGAGTGGATAATCAGAAGCTTTTTCCCAGGGTGGAAGAGTCAATTACTAGGGGGCACAGGTTTAAGGTGCGAGGGGCAAGGTTTAAAGGCGATGTACGAGGCAAGTTTTTTTTTACACAGAGGGTGGTGGGTGCCTGGAACTCGCTGCTGGGGGAGGTAGTGGAAGCAGATACGATAGTGACTTTTAAGGGGTGTCTTAACAAATACATGAATAGGATGGGAATAGAAGGATTTGGTGCCCAGAAGGATAGTGGGTTTTAGTTCAGTTGGGCAGCATGGTCGATGCAGGCTTGGAGGGCCAAAGGGCCTGTTCCTGCGCTGTAATTTTCTTTGTTCTTTGGGTTGCTCTGTTAGCGAGTCGGTGCAGACTCGATAGTCCAAATGGTCTCATTCTGCACTGTAGAGATTCTATGATTGCCCTGATTTTGTTCCTTGGTTCAGAAGCAAGTCAGACTCCACGTTTATGCTGTCACCATTCTGTAACCAGCTGTAGGGTAACCTACTTCTATAAAAATAAGGGACATCTCAACAGAGGCAGTCAGTAAGGTTGGGGGATGATGAGGGTTGTGGGTGTCGAGGTGGGGTTTGGGGGGGACAGGTGCAGGGTCTTGTGACCATAACTCCCACCCCCACCCCTCCCCCCACCCCCCGCCCACACACACTGTGCCTCTGGTGTTGATGAAGAAGCTCAGGGGGAAAGATTGATCATTGATAGTAAAGTGGGCCGATAGCTAATCAGTAGCCCAGTTTTATTTTCTACCTGGCTGGGTTTTCTTTTCCTGCCCATTTTCACACTCTTGCCATCGACTAATTTCACCCGTGTCTGTTCTGCCGACCAACAAGGAGGCAGTTGAACATTGCAGGAGGACACCGTTGCTACTGGATACAAGAGTGAGGAATTGAGAGGATTCAATGAGAAGAGGAATCAGTGCCCACCGAGGCCTATTTGCCCTGAGACATCCAGTGGTCGTGCAAAGAGCTATATAATAATGTTTAGTTTTTGGTGGCACCAAAGGGGCAGCACGGTGGCACAGTGGTTAGCATTACTGCCTCACAGCTCCAGGGACCCAGGTTCGATTCCCGGCTTGGGTCACTGTCTGCGTGGAGTTTGCACGTTCTCCCTGTGTTTGTGTGGGTGCTCCAGTTTCCACCCACAGTCCAAAGATGTGCAGGTTAGGTGGCCGTGCTAAATTATCCTGTAGTGTCCCGGGGTGTGTAAATGAGAGGCATTAGCGAGGTAAATTTGTGGGGAGGGGGCCTAGGTGGGATTGCTGTCAGTATAGACCCAAATGGTCTCCTTCTGCACTGTCGGGATTCTATGATTCTAATTATGCGCAACTACTGGAGAAGTGGATGACAACAAAGTCAGGAGGGATAAGACATTGCACTGAACAATACCTACAACTGCTGATGATAGGCTTCCCGTTGGATGACAGCCCCAATCGCTGAGCGTTTTGCAAAGTGACTGAACTTTGCATTGTACAGCTTGTACTGTTGCCTAGTTTTGATCATTTGAATTTCAATAGTCACTTTGATGTTTTATCACATTTTGTCTAAGTGTTTCTGCAGTGTTTTCATGTGCTACTCGATTCAATTTGCTTCCTTCAAACTACTTGGCAACTCGGATTCTTCTGAGCTAAAAGCTACTTTGGATCGACAGCAGCAGTCAGGAAATCTACAAGCGCTCAACACTTCAGCTAAAGCCTGCATTGCGGCCAAGCTTTGAAGGTGAGAGTGTGCAAGCAGCAGGATCTGGGCAGCAGCCCACACAAGTATTGCCCCTTGCCGATTATAGACTCAGCGAATATTCACATCGCTGCAACAATGCAGCGAGTGCCATTCCAGTCCTCGGCTTCTTCCATTATTTATAGAATTTATAGACGCAAAGAATGGATTTTTATTAACTTCTGACTGGGGCCACTCCAGCTTAAGAGTCAGCAAGCAAGCGATCATTACTTTGCTCAGTGTTGGTTGATGGGAGTCATAGAGGTTTACAGCATGGAAACAGGCCCTTCTAAGAACAAACAACAGTACAGCACAGGAAACAGGCCCTTCGGCCCTCCAAGCCTGTGCCGCTCCTTGGTCCAACTAGACCAATCGTTTGTATCCCTCCATTCCCAGGCTGCTCATGTGACTATCCAGGTAAGTCTTAAACGATGTCAGCGTGCCTGCCTCCACCACCCTCCTTGGCAGCGCATTCCTGGCCCCCACCACCCTCTGTGTAAAAAACATCCCTCTAATATCTGAGTTATACTTCGCCCCTCTCACCTTGAGCCCGTGACCCCTCGTGAACGTCACTTCTGATCTGGGAAAAAGCTTTCCACCGTTCACCCTATCTATACCCTTCATAATCTTGTACACCTCTATGAGATCTCCCCTCATTCTCCGTCTTTCCAGGGAGAACAACCCCAGTTTACCCAATCTCTCCTCATAGCTAAGACCCTCCATACCAGGCAACATCCTGGTAAACCTTCTCTGCACTCTCTCTGACGCCTCCACGTCCTTCTGGTAGTGCGGCGACCAGAACTGGATGCAGTACTCCAAACGTGGCCTAACCAGCGTTCTATACAGCTGCATCATCAGACTCCAGCTTTTATACTCTATGCCCCATCCTATAAAGGCAAGCATACCATATGCCTTCTTCACCACTTTCTCCACCTGTGTTGCCACCTTCAAGGATTTGTGGACTTGCACACCTAGGTCCCTTTGTGTTTCTATACTCCTGATGACTCTGCCATTTATTGTATAACCCCTCCCTACATTATTTCTTCCAAAATACATCACTTCGCATTTATCTGGATTAAACTCCATCTGCCACCTCTCCGCCCAATTTTCCAGCCTATCTATATCCTGCTGTATTGCCCGACAATGCTCTTCGCTATCCGCAAGTCCAGTCATCTTCGTGTCATCCGCAAACTTGCTGATTACACCAGTTACACCTTCTTCCAAATCATTTATATATATCACAAATAGCAGAGGTCCCAGTACAGAGCCCTGCGGAACACCACTTCGGCCCAACCTGCTCATGCCGCCCTTTTTTTTAAACCCCTAAGCGAATTCCAATTGCCTGCATTTGGCCCATATCCCTCTATACCCATGTAACTATCTAAATGCTTCTTAAAAGAGAAAATTGTACCCGCCTCTACTACTACCTCTGGCAGCTTGTTCCAGACACTCACCACCCTCTGTGTGAAAAAATTGCCCCTCTGGACACTTTTGCATCTCTCCCCTCTCACCTTAAACCTATGCCCTCTAGTTTTAGACTCCACTACCTTTGGGAAAAGATATTGACTATCTACCTGATCTGTACCCCTCATTATTTTATAGACCTCTATAAGATCACCCCTCAGCCTCCTACGCTCCAGAGAAAAAAGTCCCAGTCTATCCAGCCTCTCCTTATAACTCAATCCATCAAGTCCCGGTAGCATCCTAGTAAATCTTTTCTGCACTCTTTCTAGTTTAATAATATCCTTTCTATAATAGGGTGACCAGAATTGCACACAGTATTCCAAGTGTGACCTTACCAATGTCTTGTACAACTTCAACAAGACGTCCCAACTCCTGTATTCAATGTTCTTACCGATGAAACCAAGCATGCCGAATGCCTTCTTCACCATCTGTCCACCTGTGACTCCACTTTCAAGGAGCTATGAACATGTACCCCTAGATCTCTTTGTTCTGTAACTCTCCCCAACGCCCTACCATTAGCTGAGTAAGTCCTGCCCTGGTTCAATCTACCAAAATGCATTACCTTGCATTTGTCTAAATTAAACTCCATCTGCCATTCATCAGCCCACTGGCCCAATTGATCAAGATCCCATTGCAATTGGAGATAACTTTCTTCACTGCCAACTACGCTACCAATCATGGTGTCATCTGCAAACTTACTAACCATGCCTCCTATATTCTCATCCAAATCATTAATATAGATGACAAATAACAGTGGACCCAGCACTGATCCCTGAGGCACACCGCTGGTCACAGGCCTCCAGTTTGAAATACAACCCCCTACAACCACCCTCTGGCTTCTGACAAGAAGCCAGTTTTGTATCCATTTAGATACCTCACCCTGGATCCCGTGAGATTTAACCCTATGCAACAACCTACCATGCGGTACCTTGTCAAAGGGCTTGCTAAAGTCCATGTAGACAGCATCAACTGCACTGCCCTCATCTACCTTCTTGGTTACCTCGGGAGTACCTTGGAAGTCCTCGGAACTGAGCCTTAGACTCAACAGGGGAGCCGATGGCCTAATGGTATTATCGCTACACTATTAATCCAGGAACTCAGCTAATGTTCTGGGGATCCGGGTTCGAATCCCGCCACGGCAGCTGGTGGAATTTGAATTCAATAAAAAATATCTGGAATTAAGATGACCATGAGACTATTGTTTGAAAAACCCGTCTGGTTCACTAATGTCCTTTGGGGAAGGAAATCTGCTGTCCTTACCTGGTCTGGCCTACATGCGATTCCTGAGCCACAGAAATGTGTTTGACTCTCAACTGCCCTCGGGCAACTAGGGATGGGCAATAAATGCTGGCCAACCAGAGACGCCCATGTCCCATGGATGAATTTTTAAAAATTCATTCTGCAGCAGGACTGAGGCCTCAAAAGCAACTCGGTGCTCGGCAGTCGAAGTTACTGGAATAGGACCTCAAACTCAATAATTTTTACCCGATGTGATTCTATAGAGCTAAACAGATACTGCAGCAACTTTCATTCATTTGTCTCATACATTAAACAACTCCTTCAAGACACTCTGTCTCTCTGAGCTTCTTTACACCAAGAAATACTGCTTTGTGTGTGAGTTCTTCTGCATGGCGAGCGTTTGATACAGTTCCTTTGAGCTTTCAGTGAATTAAATTTATGAAGCAGTGAAATGTCAGCAATTTCTCCCTCATAAAATCAAAGTAACTGTGTCAAAGCTGGGGTTTCTGATCAACCCAAGTTGTGTCTGAGGCTTCCAGACTTCGGAGGGTGAGGGTGAGCCACGGGCACTGAATTGAGAAGATTATGCTGAGCTGAATCTAAAAATCCAAGCTCCAGGAGCTAATCTAAGTCTAAACCCATTGGGGATTAAGCTGATTCACAGCACAGGCCATAACAGGCCCAACATGGAGGTGCTGGGTGAGATTCTCCAGCCTCCCAGCCGCGTGTTTCCCGCCGGCGGGAGGTGATGTGTTGTTTGCCAGCGGCAGGGATTTTCTGGTTCTGCCGCTGTCAATGGGAAGTCCCATTGACGTCACCCCCACGCCAGTGGGAAACCCGCGTGCGCTGCGGGCGGGGCCAGAGAATCCCACCGGAATCCCATCCTGCTGGAATTCTCCCATGAACAGCCGGAGAATTCTGGCCGTTTATTTTAACTGTGATTCCTTCTTTAGTCATTTACATTTTCCAATAGATGTACCATTCTTTCAGGTGCTTCTATTTCTGTTTCGTATGTTCATTGAACACCACTTCAGTTTCTGCCATTGTGAAGACACTAATGATTAAACTCGCACCATAAAGGACACTGGGTGATTTTGGTCCCCATATTAAGTCTGATACCTAAGAAATGGTCATTTGGTAATACAGAAGAATGTTGTTGAAAAGAGACACATGTTTCTGAAGCTTTTCACCTTGTCGTCATCAAGGCAAATGCAAGAATACCAAATGTCAAGCAATCGCAATTTATACTTTAATAGGAAAGGGTGCTGATTGGTTGGCAAATTGAACATCCTGCAGTATAAATTGTTGTGAGTGTTTGAAATTTGGTTTTCTTGTGTTTGTCCTGATCAACGCAAGTTGTCGCAGCATGTGGGCAGCACAGTGGCAAGTACTGCCGCCTCACAGCACCAGGGACCCCGGTTCGATTCCGACCTCAGGTGACTATCTGTGTGGAGTTTGCACATTCTCCACATGTCTGCAAGGGATTCCTCCGGGAGCACCAGTTTCCTCCCACAGTCCAAAGACATGCAAGGTAGGTTGAATGGCCATGCTAAATTGTCCCTTAGGTTCAGGGGATTAGCAGGATTAACACTGGGGTTACAGGGACAAGGCCTGGGTGGGATTGGTATCAGTGCAGTCTCGATAGGCAAATAGCCTCCTTCTGCATTGTAGGGATTCTATGTCTCTCTTTTCAGCAATATCTAAAGAATGGATGTTCCTGGCTGACTGGAAATGGTTTGAAAACTTGAATATCAGCTGGAGCAAGATTTGACCATGCCCTGATGAATAATAGCAAGATGCACCTGAATCTAATCCAAATATAGGAGATTAATAATCTCCCTCTCTTTATCTGCCTATTAAGATTCTTTCTCTCTGTAGTAGTCAACCCTGAATTCAGACCCAGAGTTTTGGTTTACACTTGCTGGGATTATTAGTGCACCATTGATCTCGGGTAGGAAGTTTATCATGAAGCCACAGATTGGCTCCCAATTTAAATATTGTAATGATGTATTTCTGTTTTTCCCAGTTAGTCTTTCTCTCTCTATCTCCCTCTCTCTCTCTCACCCAGGATCATTTTTTCTTCTATTAGCTCGCCTCAGAGTGAAGTTGGTAACTTTGCTACCCTGATAACATCAATGAATGTTGAGCCACATTTTTTAAAATTTTAAGTTTATTTATTGGTGTCTCTCTCTGCCGCCTTCTTCCGTCGGGAAAAAGTTACAAAAGTCGGAGGTCAAGTACCAATCGACTCAAGAACTGCTGCCATCAGACTTTTGAATGGACTTAAGTTGATCTTTCTCTACACCCTAGCTATGACTGCAACACTACATTCTGCACTGTCTCCTTTCCTTCCCGGTATGTTTTGTCTGTATAGCACGCAAGAAACAATATTTTTCATTTTATACCAATACATGTGACAATAATAAATCAAATCAAATCAAGCAGGCTTACATTAACACTGCAATGAAGTTACTGTGAAAATTCCCTAGTCGCCACACTCCGGCCCCTGTTCGGGTACACTGAGGGAGAATTTAGCATGGCCAATGCACCTAACCAGCACGTCTTTCGGACTGTAGGAGGAAACTGGAGCACCCGGAGGAAATCCACGCAGACACTGGGAGAACATGCAGACTCCGCACAGACAGGGACCCAAGCCAGGAATTGAACCCGGGTCCCTGGCGCTGTGAGGCAGCCGTGCTAATCACTGTGCCACCGTGCTGCCCCAGAGGGGTCTAATGTTAAGGACTCAAAGCATATCCGTATCTTGGGTGATAGATGTTAATAGGATCCAAGAGAGTTGGTGAAACCAAAACCAAGACACAGAACTTTTCTTTTCTTTCTTGAGAGAGTTTATCGACTTGTTCAGTGTCACAGCTCTCTTCCCACCCTACCCAGTGTCCCAGCTGTCCCCTATTTATATGTACTCAAAGACAATTAATACCATCAGCTATTTATCTTAACCGTAACAATGTAATTGACAAAACATTAGCAGAAGGCCCTTATTAATATGCAAGTAGGGGTTTAGGGCCCCTGTATTGTATTGGTTTGGTACCTATGACAACTACACTCTGACCAGTTCCAAGATGGAGCCTGAGACTCAGCCAAGTATAGTTTCCTTTGAGGTGTCCAGAGGAGAAACAATATCCCTACATTTCTGTCAGTGGGGGATTGATATTAAGAGGCTTGGTGAGTTACATTGTCTTGCCTGCTTGTTGCCTCATTGTTTGGAACCCCAATCTGAATGAGACTAATGCTTCAAAGCCATGGTCTCGATCAGAAGTTCCCTTCGGACTGGGGGTGCCTGCTCCTTAAGTCTTGATGATCTCTAAACCACCCTTCCCTGGAGGGGAGAATGGGAAACTTGCTTGCCACCAATGGACAAACAGCCAATTATTAGTTGCTTGTTCTCAGACCTCTGTGATTGTGAATGGAACTTTTACGTTTATTTATTAGTGTCACAAGTATCATAGAATCCCTACAGTATAGAAGGAGGGCATTCAGCCCATCAGGTCCGCACTGACCACAATCCCACCCAGGCCCTACTCCCACAATTCCACGCTTTTACCCTGTTAATCCCCCCTGACACTAGGGTCAATTTAGCATGGCCAATGCACCTAACCAGCACGTCTTTGGACTGTGGGAGGAAAACCGGATCACCCGGAGGAAACCCATGCAGACACGGGGAGAAAGTACAAACTCCACACAGACAGTCACCCAAAGCTGGAATCGAACCCGGGTCCTTGGCGCTGTGAGGCAGCAGTGCTAACCACTGTGCCACCGTGCCGTCCTAGCCTCCCTGTCTCTTTCTTTCTGCCTCTGTATCCATTTCAGTTATTTTTCCATCTCTTTCTCTCTCTCTGGCAGTTTAGAAAGATTCCGAGTTAAATTACAGAAGCACATTCTGCAAGGCAATGGTGTGAGACGAGTAGGCTCCATGTAATAAAGCCATGGAACTGCCCTACTCAAACATCAAACAACATTTTATAATGAGGAAACATTGTGACATGCTGGAGAATAAATGGGTAGCACATTAATAAATGTATAAATATTTATTCGTCCTCATGCATCATGATCAATTAATGTTCCCGTATCCTAATATTTAAATTTAACCTGTGTCATCAGTACTCAGCTGCTGTGCTTAGCTCCTTCTATTGAACAGTTTATCTCTGTCAGCACTAATCAGCGAGGTACATAAACATAAAATAATCTGACAGTGGCATCGATACAGTGCTGGGTTCAAAACTCTGTGGCTGTAAAAGGAGGAAACACATTTATTCGATACAAATGATCATTGTAAAGTTTTGTGACAAGTCCAGTTTTGTTCTCCCTCTCCATGTACAATCCACTACAATTCCCATGGTGGCCGGGACTGGAAAATTCCCCCCATAGAATCCCGACAGTGCAGAAGGAGGCCATTCATCCCATCTAGCCTGCACCAACAACAATCGCACTCAGGCCCTATCCCCACGGGCTTACCCCTGCCAATTCCCCTGACACTAAGGGGCAATTTAGCATGGCCAACCAACCTAACCCACACATCTTTGAACTATGGGAGGACTCCAGAGGAAACCCGCACAGACACAGGGAGAACGTGCAGACTCCGCACCGACAGACAGTCACCCGAGACCGGAATCGAACCCGGGTCCCTAGCGCTGTGAGGCAGCAGTGCTGACCACTGTGCCACCACTGTGCCACCGTGCCGCCCCTAGCCTCAAAGTAATTTCAGAAATTTGGCCTCACCGGACTTGTTCCAGTGTAGCTACCGAACGAAACCCATTTCAGAATATTGTCCCTCTGCTCGAAAAGGCAGCTCCACACTGTGTAAAAATACACAATGGCATAGCAATGTTAGCAAATGATAAATTAGTTGTATCATTGTAAAATAAAGCATCTAGGCAGTGCATGACACACCCCACGGCCATGCACATACCAATCAGGGTATACTGTGCTAGGTGTATTATGTTCCGGGGTTGTGCACATGCTGTTGTTCTGAGTACACACCCAATGTTCCAGGCACACATACTTTGTGCATGATTCTCCCTGTGGGCTTCTGAATTCTGCCTTTAGGTTCAAATGGGAAGAGCAGAAGGCTTGTCTCGCCGTCTAATTAAGCAGGGCCTGCAGCCAGAGGGCCAGTCACAGGCCTCCCAGCTTAAAGGCAGCAGCATGATCCTGTGGAAGGTAAGTAAATCAAAATGGAGGCACCCTCTGCCCAGCTGTTAAAATGTAAAAGAGAAAGCAGCTATTGCAGCCAGGTCACTACTGGGGAGAGGGGTGGCTCTGTAAAGAATGGCCTGTGGCCTGCTGTCCCCAAGCAGGTAGGCAAGGCCTCAAAGCCTGCCTGGAGTGCTGCACAGTCTGCCGCTGGGAAGCCACCCCCAGGTAGATAAACTGGCCCCACCGTCTCCAGGAGACCCCTTCCTTTAAGTGTCTTCACAAGCTAGTTCAGTCACTTGCCATAGAATCTGTGCAGTGCAAAAGGACACGATGTGGAGATGCCGGCATTGCACTGGGGTGGGCACAGTAAGAAGTCTCACAACACCAGGTGATGAAGGAGCAGCGCTCCGAAAGCTCGTGATTCCAAATAAACCTGTTGGACTTTAACCTGGTGCTGTGAGACTTCTTACAGTGCAAAAGGAGGCCATTTGGCCCACCAAGTCTGACAGAGCATCTTACCCAGGCCCAGCCCCCGCCCTACCCCTGTAACCCCACACATTTACCATGCCTAAATCCTCTACACATCTTCAGACACTAAGGGGCAATTTAGCATGGCCAAACAACCTAAGCTGCACATCTTTGGAGTGCGGGAGGAAACCGAAGCACCCAAAGGAAACCCACGCATAGACTCAGAGAATGTGCAAACTCCACACGGTCACCCAAGGCCGGAATCAAACCCAGGTCCCTGGCATTGTGAGGCAGCAGTGCCAACCACTCTGCCACTGTGCCGCCCTACATGTGGGTGGGTGGCCCTGCTACTTGAACAAGGTATGAGAGCGGGATGGAGAACCAGTATGCAGGCCCGGGGCTGAAAATGATAGATTCGGGAATCTTAGACACCGTCTGGAGTATATCTGTATTATCCCAGGGATACCCTGGGACAGCGCAAGTACAACTTGGACTGTGATCCTGTTCAGCATGTAACCAGCTATGGTGTTCCTTGGTGTGGGTTTTTTAAAAATTCATTCCTGGGATGTGGGTGTCGCTGGATGGTCAGCATTGGTTGCCCATCCCTAATTGCCCTTGAGAACGTGGTGGTGAGCCGCCTTCTTGAACCGCTGCAGCCCCTGTGGTGTAGATACACCCGCAGAGAGGGTGTTAGGTAGAGAGTTCCAGGATTTTGACCCAGCGACAATGAAGGAACGGTGATATATTTCCAAGTCAGGATGGTGAGTGGTTTGGAGAGAAATCTCCAGATGGTGGTGTTCACATGCACCTGCTGCCCTTGTCCTTCAGTGATGACACCAGTGCAGATAGCTGACTCTGTCCTGAATGTTGGCAAAGTCTACAACATCTCACATGTCCCCCTACGATGAGATTCCTTTAAATATTGTTTGGAAAGCTGAGAGCAGCTGTTGAGTAGAAGCGTGAGAGTGGAATGTTGCTAATGTGCTGATTAAATGAAGTCTAATCAGGTCATTTATCAATGACCTATTACTCAGTCAAGTGAGAGTTCTTAAGGCAATTGCATTAAGAAGCCTTTAATCATCTATAGGCCTTGTGGGACATGATCAATGATCGTGTCCATGGGAACCCATAACTCCTTCTTTCATCATGGTTTCTGATCAGGCGGGACATGTTTCAAAGACTAGCTCCATCCAAAAAGCCTTGCGAGTCAGTGCAATGACTGTGAGGGACTTGTTTGAAGTTCAGTGAACTCACTTTGTAAAAATCCTGTCTCTTTGCCTCCTCCAACGCCTACCCTGGCCCAATCACAGAGTTCTGCCACGCACACGAAGGACAGAAATTTAAGAGCAGACTCTCACAGCCAGACTGATACAATGGGACAATCACTAACACCTTCACCTCTTGAGTCTTAAGTTTGAGGGTTTCTTTTATTCCTTCACAGGATGTGGGCGTCGCTGGCTCAGCCAGCACATATGCCCATCCCTAATTCATAGAAACCCTACAGTGCAGAAGGAGGCCATTCGGCCCATCGAGTCTGCACCGACCACAATCCACCCAGGCCCTACCCCCACATATGTACCCGCTAATCCCTCTAACCTATGCATCGCAGGACTCTAAGGGGCAATTTTTAACCTGGCCAATCAAACTAACCTGCACATCTTTGGACTTGAGAATAATTGCACTTGAGAAGGTGGTGGTGAGCCGATTTCTTGAACCGCTGCAGTCCACATGGTGTAGGTTTCCCCACACTGCAGGATTTTGACCCAGCCACTGTAAAGGAATGGTGATATATTTTCAAGTCAATGTGGTGCATGATTTGGAGGGGAACTTGCAGCTGGTGGTGTTCCCTTACATCTGTTACCTTTGTCCTTCTAGGTCCGGGGTTTGGAAGGTGCTGTTGAAGGAGCCTTGGTGAGTTCCTGCAGTGCACCTTGAAAATGATACACACTACTGCCACTGTGCATCCGTGGTGAAGGGAGTGGAGGTTGAGGACGGTGGCTGGGATGCCAATCAGGCAGGCTGCTTTGTCCTGCATGGAGCTTTTTGAGTGTTATTGGAGCTGCACACACCCAGGCAAGTAGGAGACTTTTCATCACACTCCTGACTTGTACCATGTTTGAAGTTCACATGAAGAGTTTTTATCTCATAATCTCTAGGCAGACACCCCACTGTGTCAATGAGAAAATACAACAATGTTGGAGGCCCTCTTTCAGCTCAGACATTGGGGCCAAAAAACCCCAACCTTGTCCGCAGCTGGGATTCTCCGGTGCCGCTGCAGTGAGTGGAGTTTTGGCTGAGTGTCAGATTCTCCATTCTCGCTGGCAGCGGGCCAGGTACGGACGAGATTGGAGAATCCGGCCCAAGGTATCACCTGTCCAGCCCGGTGTTTCAGATTAAGTTAAAGATGTCATAGTACTCCTTGAACAGGGAGCAAGCCTTTCGCTCAATAGTCGCACCCCCAGCTCCCCTATGTACTCTATGAACGGTATATTTTGTCCATATAGCGCACAAGAAACAATACTTTTCATTATATCCCAATATATGTGATGATAATAAATCAAATCACATTAAGAGCCTGCATTAATCACCTGCATTAATCACCTGACCTGTACTCTTAAAGGGGCAGTCCTGCACCCCAAACCTCAACATACAATATATACACAATATATATCACAATATCACCATCCAAAAAATCCTGGCCTAAGTCAGTGCCTATCAGCCTGTTAAATCAACCTTCAACTCCTTCACACCGGTCTCCAAAGGAAGAAGATACAGAAACAATTATTTGAACAACCAAGTTTAAAGTAAGGTATGGTATGGGGAGACATTTTCCAGAGTCACGATAAAGCACTGCAGTTAGCGACTGTAAGTCTGCCTGTTGAGGCAATAATAATTTAAAATAATAATTTTAATAATTCACTTGGGTCCCTACAATCCTCTTCAAACAATGTTCGCAATGGAACTATATGAAATCTGCCAGCCAATGCGCTCTGTCGGTAGATCATCCCAGTGCCGGAGGTTCCAATTACAATCAGTGCACTGATAGACTAATCCTGGACAGTGAGAGGACCGACTGTAATTAGAAACACCCTCTGGCCTCACAGACCAGCTCCTTCATGTTCCCTTTCCTGTTAATCCATCTGAGATGTTGCGTTTAGGATGTACAAGCTCATCCCAGTTGTCAATTGCTGTTTAATGAAAAATGTAGCGGTTGACATGTCTAATGACCCAGGGGCATGAAAATCAGAAATGACAATTCATGCAAAGCTTGAAGCAGACATCCACATCTAGGAGGAGGTTAACCCCTTCGTGACCAAGCAGGATGGAGTCATGGAATCATAGAATCCCTATGGTGCAGAAGGAGGTCCTTCAGCCCATTGAGCCTGCACCGACCACAATCCCACCCCGGCTCCATTCCTGTAACCCCAGATATTTACCCGCTAATCTCTCTAACCTACACATCCCGGGACACTAAGGGGCAATTTAGCACGGCCAGTCAACCTAACCCGCACATCTTTGCACTGTGGGAGGAAACCGGAGCACCAGGAGGAAACCCACGCAGACGCAGGGGAGAATGTGCAAACTCCACGCAGACAGTGACCCAAGCCGGGAATCGAACCCACGTCCCTGGTGCTGTGAGGCAGCAGTGCTAACCACTGTGCCACCCAAATGATGAGTCATGAGTAAGTGCTAAAAACAGAATTGCTCCGACTCTTCAGTCCTGGGTGCTGATGAATGAGAGAGAGCGTTATAGAGATATATCAGAGACTAAGTAGGATTGAAGAGACAACCCTAAACACTATTTCAAATTGAACCATGACTGCGGCATGAAGGTATATAAATACAAACTGGTACAAGGCAAGTTCAGGATTGATGCCAGACAACATTTATCAGAAGGAATGATTAATAGCTGGAATAGATTCTGGGTTGGGTGGTGAAGGAGCAAGTTTGGAATGATTGGAGAGGTATTTAAAGACTGAGTGGTGGGGCAGGCTTTAGGCTTCAGTGGAAGGATGAGCTGAAAGGGCCAAAAGGCCTCTTTCACCCAAGCTTACCACTGTGGCAAATAAGATTTAATCAGTGGCTGCATGCTGTCGTTCAGAATCAGTCTGAAGACTTTGCCTTGAATTTCAATCTATCTTACTGGCTCACCACGCCAATTGGCCAGACTGGCAATCTCGGGGGGGTGGGGGGGATGTTCGGGACTGCGAGCCGGTGGCGGGGGGAGGGGAGGCTGGCAGCGTTGACCATTGGCGGGGGGGAGCGTGACAGATCTCCCAGCATACTATGTATACAAGGAGATTTTCACGGTAACTTTCATTGCAGTGTTAATGTAAGCCTACTTGTGATACTGATAAATACACTTAACCTTAAACGCAGTGCACACAGATTTACAAAGTCAGTAACACTCAGGCGCTTCCTCATGCAGAGTATAAACCCAGAGTGTCAGTAACCCCAACACTCCACATTGTATACACAGGCAGAGCTCCTTGGTTGGCCAACCCATTACTGCCCCAATCAGGGAGCTTATATTCTAAGAGGTCCACCCTATGGGCCTTGTTAAAGTCATTACACTTATGTCCACAAAGCAAGGAACAACACTGTCATTCCTGGCGGTAATCCAAACAAGACTCAAGTGTCATTTGGGGTAAAGTGCCCCATACCCATGCAAACAGTGGCATGGTGCGTGCCAAATTAATCAGTAACCTGCCCACTATGGCTGTGGGCACAGGATTTCTGTGATGCTATACCCATTAAGGATTTAAAGCGTAACTGTAGATAAACTATTGTTTAGGGGCAGCACAGTGGCACAGTAGTTAACACTGCTGCCTCAGCGCCAGAGACCCGGGTTCGATCCCCGGCTTGGGTCACCGTCAGTGTGGAGTTTGCACGTTCTCCCCGTGTTTGCATAGGTTTCCTCCGGATGCTCCGGTTTCCTCCCACCCACAGTCCAAAGATGTGCAGGTTAGGTGGATTGGCCATTCTAAATTGCCCCTTAGTGTCCAACGATGTGAAGGTTAAGTGGATTAGCCATGATAAAATGCATGGGTTGTGGGGATAGGGTAGAGGGGAGTGCCTGGGTGGGATGCTCTATCAGAGGGTTGGTGCAGACTCAATGGGCTGAATGGCCTCTTTTTGCACTGTAGGGATTCTATGATTCTTTGGTAGACTCTGCACCTTATATGTTGAGTGAGCCGAGATAGTAGGAGTGTCAGGGGGATTAGCTAGGGTAAATGTATGGGGTTATGGGGATAGGGCCTGGGTGGGATTGTTTTTGGTGCAGACTGGATGGGCCAAATGGCCTCCTTCTGCACTGTAGGACTCTCTGAAACTGACAATAAATAGTAAAATGGCCCAAAAGAAAATGCCGCAGTAGCTACATCCAATGTAAAAATCTTTCAATAGAACAGTTCAGGGTGTTACCCTGAAAAGGACTATGAGTATATTCTATTGTCAGCACAAACCTCCCAAAAATTACTTTATATACTTTATTCAATGAATTTGCATGTGTAAGTTGGATCAAATATGAAAAGCTTCACAATCTTATTGTTCCACCTAACTTTCAAAGAGTGGAATGGTGTCAGAGAAAGTCCCAGTTTAATATGTACAAGTAATTCTTAATGACACCGCAGAATAAATACAAGGCCTGCAGAGCGCTAGAATTAATGGAAACATGTGTCCGGGATTTCCACTGGGTACTTCAGCTGGCAATGTGCAAAATCACCGTGAAATGATATAAAAGGTTAAAACAAAGTGTGCCCCCATGCAATCATTCTTCGGGAACATTCTCCAGCCCAGGAATTTATAAATCCCACCTTCCAATGGAGATTAAGTGACTCCCCGGATGGTTTATGGTGTGAGACCTCTTGGGGAGATAATGATTTGAGCTCTAAGTGAGTTCATAATGTAATTCCCCTGAAGTTGATGGTGTGAATCCCCAGGGAGTTTCTGGTGCGAGACCCGTGGGAGGGTTGAATGTTACTTTTACCCTTGGTGGAGATTAGAAGATCGATGGAGATGGTTTTATTGATCAACTTAAATGTAAATGTTACTGCAAATTGTAGGCAATACACTGAAAGATAAATGTCACTACCAATTACGAGCAATACTGAACACAACATGGATAGAAACGGCACAACCTCACTATTCAACAATACAAAAGCAGAATACTGCAGATGCTGGAAATACTCATCTGTGTTGAGGGCAAAGCATTGATCAATGTTCCCACTATCTGTACCATTGTCACCACCCTGAGAATTGGTGATTGGCTTCTCTTTAAGTGGATTTTTCTGTGTGTTTAATAACTCTCTCCCAGTGTTTTAATGTCTATTTATTAGTGTCACAAGTAGGCTTACTTGTGACACTAATAAATAAACATTAAATAACAGGGAGGTGGGTAGGTGATGGCCTAATGGCATTATCGCTAGACTATTAATCTAGAAATTCAGCTAAAGTTCTGGGGACCCGCGTTCAAATCCCGCCAAGACAGGTGCTGGAATTTGAATTGAATAAAAATAATATATCTGGAATTAAGAATCTACTGATGACCATGATACCATTATCAATTGTTGGAAAAACTCATCTGGTTCACTAATGATTTGAGCTCTAATTGAGTTTATAATGTAACTCCCCTGAGGGGAGTCCTTTAGGGATGGAAATCTGCCGTCCTTATTTCGTTTGGCCTAAATGTGACTCCAGAGCCAAAGCAATGTGGCTGACTCTCAACTGCTTTTGGGCAACTAGGGATGGGCAATAAATGCTGGCCAGCCAGTGACGCCCATGTCTGTCTGTGACTTGCACCAATGCACCACCCTACCCCCCCCCCCCCCCCCCCCCCCCCCCACCGCCCCCTCCCCCAGTCTGCATGGGTTTCCTCCGGGTGCTCCAGTTTCCTCCCACAGTCCCAAAGACGTGCTGGTTAGATGCATTGGCCATGCTAAGTTCTCCCTCAGTGCATCCGAACAGGGGCCGGAGTGTGGCGACTGGGGGATTTTTGCAGTAACTTCATTGCAGTGTTAATGTAAGCCTAATTATGACACTAGTAAATAAATTTAAACTTATTTCATATGATTTATGAAAAAAAAGAGCTAATAAAGGTTTTGCTACAGTTGTGCACAGGGTGTTTGATAAACTGTATTAAGGCTCTCTCTCAGCAGCAGTGATGTGGTACATTGGACAGGGCCAATGTACTTGGCTCTGTCCAAAGCCTATTGTCTATAAGGGTTGCTGGTATCTGTAGCTCTTTGAAACAAATGAAGCAACACCTTCAATTGTACCCAGTCATTCCATTATATAAAGGGTTAGCAGTAGATCCTCCATTACCTGTGGAAACTGGGCAGTGGGCAGTTAAAATTCCTAAGTTACTTACCCTGGAGCCAGTAGGTTCTGATTTTCTGCTAGCCTCCTCTGAAATCAGTAAGGGATAATCTTTCCAAAGCCACAGGGGGTCCTTTTTAACATGTCCATGTTGCCTGCCAATGACAATATCAAGAGCTGACAACAGTTTTTACTGGGCAGCTGAGAGGGAAATCGAAATACATTTCCCTCCAGGCCAATCTACCTGGCAATGTTGATGAGTAAGAGTTTTAACAACACCAGGTTAAAGTCCAACAAGTTTATTTGGTAGCAAATGCCATTAGGTTTCGGAGCACTGCTCCTTCGTCAGATGGAGTGGAAATCTGCTCTCAAACAGGGCACAGAGACACAAAATCAAGTTACAGAATACTGATTAGAATGCGAATCTCTACAGCCAACCAGGTCTTAAAACCTGAATGTTGGCTTTATGTCACACTGTCAGTAACCCCCACAGTTTGCCTCCTGGACTTGCAGAATCTCACTGGCTGTCCTGTCTGGAGACAATACACATCTCTTTAACCTGTGCTTAATGTTCCCTCCACTCACATTGTCTGTATCTTTAAGACTTGGTTGGCTGTAGAGACTCGCATTCTAATCAGTATTCTGTAACTTGATTTTTGTGTCTCTGTGCCCTGTTTGAGAGCAGATTTCCACTCCATCTGACGAAGGAGCAGCACTCCGAAAGCTAATGGCATTTGCTACCAAATAAACCTGTTGGACTTTAACCTGGTGTTGTTAAAACTCTTACTGTGTTTACCCCAGTCCAACGCCGGCATCTCCACATGTTGATGAGGGCCAGAAAAGGCACCAAAAAGATAAGCTTTTAAAACATGTATTTTGCTTTCATGGTGAGATTAGGAAAGTCTTGATTTTGTGTCTCCGTGCACTGTTTGAGAGCACATTTCCACTCCATCTGACGAAGGAGCAGCGCTCCGAAAGCTAATGGTATTTGCTACCAAATAAACCTGTTGAACTTTAACCTGGTGTTGTTAAAACTCTTACCGAGATTAGGAAATGCAGGGATGCCTACACGGAAAACGTAGGCCTCTCCCACCATTAACCTAATGCTCTCTCAATCAATCGACCTGGATTGCGATCCTTTTACCTACCTGCTGATGTTGGGTGGCCTCTCCTCTGTTAGTTTTTGCTGCTGCCCACTGACTTCCTGGCAGGAATAGATGGGAAGTCAGCTGGAAGTTTCAATGGGAGATACAATATCCTGGCCTGCATTTCTGGAGCCCTGGATGAGACTCTCACTTACACAATGCTGCTTGGCCACTGACTCTCACACCATTTCTTTTCTCAGCAAGGTAACTATTGGGAATTTATGGCACTCTGTGTGCAATACAGAAGCTGTAATACGAGTCTCACCAGTAGGGGGGGGGGTGGCGCTAGAGTCTCTGCTCTCCTGAAAAGCCGGCTGCTGAGCTCCAGGGATGCCATTGTGCAGGTTCCCAATCTTCCCTTTAATTACCACATTCCTTTTAACCTGATTTAAACATGCAATTATTGTCCCGTGAGCCACGTGCATCTTTTCCAGACCCATCGAGCATAGATTTTCACTTTGCCTGACGGTGTGAAAACAGATGATAGCGAATTGTCTTCACTGCAAATAGTAAACTGGGAAAGTTGTAAAACAGGCCAGTAATTTGATTACTACAAGCACAGAGAGTTAAAATCTACCCAACCTGATCCTGCATCTCATGTTGTGAATAATTATGCAAATCACCTTGTGCTGGAGAATTGAGTATGTTTTGCATTTGATCATTTATTTGGTTGAATTGGCAACATGTTTACCCACTTGCAATGGGTTTAAATTTGATTGTAAGAATTGGTCCCAACATCTTGTAGTCCAAACGCATTTTGAATCTTGGGAGTAGCGAATGGGGCGGCACGGCAGCACAGTGGTTAGCACTGCTGCCTCACAGCGCCAGGGACCCAGGTTCGATTCCGGCCTCGAGTCACTGTCTGTGTGGAGTTTGCATGTTCTCCCCGTGTCTGCGTGGGTTTCCTCCGGGTGCTCCAGTTTCCTCTCACAGTCCAAAGGTGTGCGGGTTAGGTCGATTGGCCATGCTAAATTGCACCTTAGTGCCAGGGGGACAAGTAAATATGTGGGGTTACGGGGATAGGGTCTGGGTGGGATTGTTGTCGGTGCAGGCTCGGGGGGCCAATTCTCTACTGTAGTGTTTCTATGATTTCTAGTATTCGTTGCGTGTATGGACAAACAGCCTATCAACAACATCTTTGGCGGAAGTTTACAGCCTCACTCGACCCGAGACTGGAAAATCCCACCCAAGATCAACGGACCTTCCTAGTGTCAGCCCCTCGCCCGCTCCGATTCCCTGGCGGGCGGGGAAGTAGAATTCCAGCCACTGTGTCCCTCTCATCAAGGTTTGCACACACACCAGCATCCTGAAGATGCCATTAATGACAGGGAGGAGGTACTAACAGGCAAGAAGATACAGTAATCTACTGGGCAAATGGTTGCATGGCTGCCGTGAGTTGCTCCTGTAATTTGGGAAAACTAGGGACTGAATTTTCATCCCGGGGACAAGACAGGTTTGGAGGTGGGTTTGCCTCCCGATGTGTTTGGAGTCCACAGAATGCGGCATCCATTTCAGTGGCAGGCAAATGAGGCCAGAGGGTCCATTCTGTAAAGCAACATGGCTCCACTAAGTTGCAAGGCCCACATCCAGGACTGTAGGCCATCCGGAGGATGGACTTCCCCTCCACAATCATGTCCTGGCAGCCAAAGTATACTTTGCACCATTTTTAAGTCTTCAGAGGCCCCCCCCCCCCATCTTGAGTTACCCTCTGAGTTTGCCACCCACAGCAGCAGCATCCACTTCCCTCGGTGGGGCTGTCAGTTGTCCAGAGTCAAAGGCATTCCCCCATTGACTCTCCTGCTGTGGAGTCCACCTGCCATCCTTAGATGGGCGGGGTCCTGGGGGTGCTCTCCTGACTGGAAGGGCATCTCCTTGAAAACCTCCTCCAGGTTCCTGCCTCTGCGATGATGGGTTCCTGACCTGGAATCCAGCCTGATGTCAGCACCAGGATCCTGGAACTAAAACTCACCCCGAGATCAAAGATGTGCAGATTAGACGGATTGGCCATGCTAAATTGCCTCTTAGTGTAGGTTAACGGGATTAGCGAGGTAAATGCGAGGGATTAAGGGAATGGGGCGGGAGGGTGGGTCTGGGTGAGATACTCTGTCGGAGAGTCGATGCAGACCCGATGGGCCGAATGGCCTCCTCCTGTACGGTGGAGATTCTATGATTTGACGTGACCATCATATCACGTATTCAATAGAGACAGCGGGCTGACAATGAATTCCTACAAATGGATGGGTTGACATCAGGAGTTTAAGTTCAGGTTTATTTATTAGTGTCACAAGTAGGCTTACATTAACACTGCAATGAAGTTACTGTGAAAATCCTCCTGTTGCCTCACTCTCTGGCGCCAGTTCGGGTACACTGAGGGAGAATAACCACACTCACCTGAAACCTGCTCAGTGCTAGTTTTAAACAGTGACGGGTCGAGATGTAGGTTCCAGTCCACACCTGGAGGGAGGTTAGTTATATAAATATTATAATGAGGCTGCCTACCTTCATTTTACTAGATATTCTATTTCCCAGGCCTTGAAAAACCTGACAGGTGAAAGGATTTGAGAAGGATTGATTCTGTAAGATGAATGACTTTATAGCACGGCTTGTGGTCCAGAAGAAAAAGTGTTTCATCCAGGCTCAGCAAGCTACTCCATGATGCCACCACCCCCCCTCCCCCCCCCTTGTGATCTGCTCCCCTCAAACAGCATCACAGCCCCATGCCCCCCCACCGAATCAAACAGCTTCCACCCCTCAAGATAGGGATCGGCCCACTCAACGTACCTGCTGTCCTTAACTGCAGCCTTGTCTTGCAGGCTCCCTGATCCACTGATCTCCAGCACGGTGGATGTGAGCCCAACAGAAAGAAAAGTTAAAGGAGCTCTGTAGTTAAAAACTGCAGAATGTTTGGGAAACCTGTTCTTGGGATCATGGGCGACATGGTAGCACAGTGGTTAGCACTGCTCCTTCACAGCTCCAGGGACCTGGGTTCGATTCCTGGCTTGGGTCACTGTCTGTGTGGAGTTTGCACATTCTCCTCGTGTCTGCATGGGTTTTCTCCGGGTGCTCCGGTTTCCTCCCACAGTCCAAAGATGTGCGGGTTAGGTTGATTGGCCATGCTAAAATTGCCCCTTAGTGTCCTGAGATGCGTAGGTTAGAGGGATTAGCGGGTAATATGTGTAGGGATATGGGAGTAGGGCCTGGATGGGGTTGTGGTCGGTGCAGACTCGATGGGCCAAATGGCCTGTTTCTGCACTGTAGGGTTTCTATGATTTCTATGAATCCCTACAGTGCAGGAGGAGGCCATTCGGCCCAGCAAGTCTGCACTGACTACAATCCCACCCAGGCCCTATTCCAAGTTTACCTTGCTCATACCCCTGACACTGAGGGGCAATTTAATGGCCCTCTGAACAAAGAACAAAGAACAGTACAGCACAGGAAACAGGCCCTTCGGCCCTCCAAGCCTGTGCTGCTCCTTGGTCCAACTAGACCAATCGTTTGTATCCCTCCATTCCCAGGCTGCTCATGTGACTATCCAGGTAAGTCTTAAACGATGTCAGCGTGCCTGCCTCCACCACCCTACTTGGCACTGCATTCCAGGCCCCACCACCCTCTGTGTAAAAAACATCCCTCTAATATCTGAGTTATACTTCGCCCCTCTCACCTTGAGCCCGTGACCCCTCGTGAACGTCACTTCTGATCTGGGAAAAAGCTTCCCACCGTTCACCCTATCTATCCCCTTCATAATCTTGTACAGCTCTATTAGATCTCCCCTCATTCTCCGTCTTTCCAGGGAGAACAACCCCAGTTTACCCAATCTCTCCTCATAGCTAAGACCCTCCATACCAAGCAACATCCTGGTAAACCTTCTCTGCACTCTCTCCAATGCCTCCATGTCCTTCTGGTAGTGCAGCGACCAGAACTGGACGCAGTACTCCAAATGTGGCCTAACCAGCGTTCTATACAGCTGCATCATCAGACTCCAGCTTTTATACTCTATACCCCGTGCTATAAAGGCAAGCATACCATAAGCCTTCTTCACCACCTTCTCCACCTGTGTTGCCACCTTCAAGGATTTGTGGACTTGCACACCTAGGTCCCTCTGTGTTTCTATACTCCTGATGACTCTGCCATTTATTGTATAACTCCTCCCTACATTATTTCTTCCAAAATGCATCACTTCGCATTTATCCAGATTAAACTCCATCTGCCACCTCTCCGCCCAATTTTCCAGCCTATCTATATCCTGCTGTATTGAGGAAGATTGTGAAGTTTCCCAACTTCTAAACAGCTACACACAAAATCCATGTCAGAAGCCCTGGACAGCCAGAGCCATCTGGGATATTCATTTGCCTGGCACTGGAATGGATGCCGGATTCCATCTGTGGACTCCAAACTCAACGGGAGGCAAACCCACCTCCATTTGGGATCTGACAGGAGCCTGCGCCACCTAAAAACATGTAGAGAGGCACACAGAACAAGGAGACAGAGATAGGTGACCAGGACACAGGCACAGAGGTTTGCTGCAGTACAGGAGCGAAATGACAAAGTAAGTTTCCACAAGATGGATAACAGTAACTTCTTTGTCCTTATCGAGTTGGAAATGCTTTGATGCATTAAGTATAACCGCCCTGCCAGATAAAGCGATAGCTCCTGATCATTGGGAAAGGGATAATTTCAGAAAGGCTGCAGGAGTGCATTCTGCCGCAATCGATCAGTGTGACAAAGTGCCCTGTTTCTGGTAATATCATTCCAGCTAACCTCTGGTAGCGTCGCCAGCTGTGTCTGACATGCGCTGGGTGCCACAACCGAATCTAACATAGATCGGACCCAAACTCCCAATGATTAATGGTGTCGGGGAGAATAAAGTCATTTTGTCACAAGCCTCACCCCTGATGAGGAATCCCCAAGGAGTTTTCAAATGAAGTTGCAAAGGTAACCCTGAGACGGTGATGGCGAGGGGTTGGCGAAGATCAGAAGTCTTGAGAGGACAAACAAAAATAAACACTGGTGCCTTTAAGACAGGGCACAAGACAGATGTTGGCATTACCACGACTCGCCGAGGTGTCGGATAAATCAATCACGGCCCCGTAAATTGATCACACCTCAAGCGGCCTGCAGCTGATTAATGAACCCGGGTTCTATTTCTCTGCAGCTCGTCGCATGCAAATAGCTTTGATATCATTTATCTGCTGTCAGCACAGGTGATCAATGAGGTAATAGATGGCGCAGCTGGGATTACCTGCACAATGGAAATAGCAGGCAGTATAATTCCAAAACTCCATTGGTAAAGAAGAAGCAAGGAAATAAATTACAGTATCAAAGAGCTTACTACACAATAAAAATACAGCAGAATGGCTGAAATCTCTCCCTCTTGTCTGAGTCAGATTATGTGTCCCTAAACAAAATTGAGTCGTTCTATGCTTTTAAAACTCTAACTCCTATAAACTCTCCAACAATGCTCTGATTCAATCTCTCGCACCCTAGCTATGAAGGCACGAGGGCATAGTGGTTAGCACTGCTGCCTCACAGTGCCAGGGACCTGGGCTCAATTCTGGCCTCGGCTAACTGTCTGTGTGGAGTCTGCATGTTCTCCCCATGTCTGCGTGGGTTTCCCCCGGGTGCTCCAGTTTCTTCCTGCACTCCAAAGATGTGCGGGTTAGGTGGATTGACCATGCTAAATTGACCTTCGTGTCAGGGAGATTAGCAAGGGTTATGGGAATGGGGCCTGCATGGGATTGGGGTTGGTACTGACTTGATGGGCTGAATGGCCTCTTTCTGTACTGTAGGGATCCTATGATATGATTTTATGAATGACTGCAATGCTACATTTTGCACCCTCTCCTTTCCTCCTCTATGAACAGTATGCGTTGTCTGTATAGCGCGCAAGAAACAATACTTTTCACTGTATGCTAATACGTGTGACAATAATAAATCAAATCAAATTTGAGTTTTCAAACATCCTGATGCCCAGGCCAGAATCTTCCATTCTGGAGACTGAGTTCAGTGGTGGGGACCGGAATCAGGAATGATTCCGAGTGGGTGGGGGAGAGACGAATGAGACTAAAACTTGTGCTGTTTGGCTCACTATCCCGTTTTCCTCCCACACTCCAAAGGTGTGCGGGTTAGGTGGATTGGCCATGCTAAATTAGAGTCCCCCAATATGTTGGTGAGATGGATTAGCCAGGTGTGGGATTACAGGGATAGTGTGGGGGAGAGGGCTGGGTAAAATACCCTGACAGAGAATCGGTGCAGACTTGATAGGCCGAACGGCCACTTCTGCACTGTAGGGATTCTATGATTCAAGGGTGGAATTTTGCCATTCCCCCGACCACAGAAATCGGAGTGGGCAAGGGATGGACCATGGACAGGTCTGTTGACCTCGGGCAGAATTTTCCGGTTTTGGAGCGAGCGATGCCAGATAATTCCACCCTATTTGTCCACAAGGAGCTTGCCGATACTCGTGGCAGGGCGGGCAGGAAGTTAATGTCCTCGCCATTATCTCATGAGGTTGAAGGTCATGGGGTTAAAGGGCATCGGACAGCCATTCATTCAGTGCAGGGCAGGAACTTCAGAAGGGCTGTCTTTCAACACTCAATCAGTGAGAATGTCACAGCGCCGGCAAAGTGTGGGCCCATGGTTCAGCAAGGCCCCCCTGGAGATTGTCCACCACGGTGTCCAGGAAAGACAGGAAGTTTTGTTTCCCAGGGATGGCAGCGGGAGACCCTTCCATCTGAACACAACAGCCTGGGCAGAGGTCACTGCAGCGGATAACATCCATGGGGCCTAATAAAGAAATGCCAAGCAGTGCAAGAAGAAGATGAAAGATCTGCTGCGCTCTATCAGGGTAAGTGGCATCATCTGGTCACTGCAAACTGACACGCAGAAGGGCATCAGGCAGTGTAAGTGTGTGAGTGCACAGTGTTCTCATACAGGATTCTGGGCTACAGCACTCAGCAGCAAGTGGGACATCTGCACTGAGTGTGCTAACCACTTCAGACTCTCAATCTTCTATCAGTTGCAGGACATCCTACTTCTAAATCACTGGGGATGGCCCAGGAGCTGCCATTGGTCTGCAAGCTCCTGAACTGCTCATTCAATCATTGGGATGGCAACCAATCCTTCTGTTTGTCTGCAGGACAAGAATGCTTACAATAAGCAGGAACAGTCCAATACTGGAGACCGCATCGCAATCATTTGAGTCCTCATCCCAGATGAGGAGGAAACTGTAGATGTAGGGAGTAGTCACATGTAGGCCAGACCAGGTAAGGATGGCAGATTTCCTTCCCTATGAGACATTAGTGAGCCAGATCAGTTCTTTTGACAATGGTTTCATGGACGTCAGTAGATTCTTAATTCCAGATAGTTTCTACTGAGTTCAAAGTCTAATGATAATACCACTAGCCATTCCCTCACACAGTGGAGGTGAGAAACTCTCAGTGAGTGGATTCCAAAATAACCTCAAAACCTTTCAGCGGGATACAAATCTCAAGGGATATGAGTTAACTCTGGGCGAGTGGCAACCGGGGGGTGGGGGAGCAGGAATGCAATCTCCTTGATCAATCTGGATGGAGTGATCTCGAGGGACCAAATTGTGTTCTCCCAACTTTGACAAAGGGTCATCTGGACTCGAAACGTCAGCTCTTTTCTCTCCTTACAGATGCTGCCAGACCTGCTGAGATTTTCCAGCATTTTCTCTTTCGGTTTGCTTTTATTCTGTGTTCTCAATCTGCGCCTCCCCACTGACCCATCTATCTGGTTCTGTCTGGCAGATCTGCCCTTCTACAGGAGCGGTGATGGTGACAGCAGTGCATCCCTCCGAGATGAGATTTGATATTGCTACCAGGTTGCCATGCACACGAGCTCTGTGAGGGCATGGGCGAAATCTCAATTCTGCTTACAGGTGCCTGACGTTATGGGAGAACAAAATGCTGTTCAGGTTCTAATGCCTGCATTTAACATCAGGGCCCTGGACATTAGCATAATTTGGCAGATGTGAAGCATCAAACCACCCAGCAGGCCAGACATTAAGTAGTGCAATTTAATTCAGCTATCATAAATCGAGGTACATGAGAGCAAAGTATAATGTTTGTAACAAAAGGAGCTAGGACCTTCCAGATAGCAGGGGACAGAAAACCAAAAACAGAAGGAAATGTCTTGGCAGCTTACTCTGCCAGGAATTCATTAGCTAGCAGATTGTCATGGTCCTGTCTGCTGCCTCATATCACTGCATGTGGCTCAGAGACATTGCGGCCTTCCTCAGGTCCGTCCCTTTCACCATCCTCAATCGCTGGAGGACACACCTCCCACTTCCATGTCTCCTCAGCCAAGACATTCTCCATTGCAGCACGAGGGTGTTCAAGGCGCAGCAGACGATAATGGTCTGGGACACTCTGTGGTAAGTAATAGAGAACCCCGCCTGAGTTATCCAAACATCTGAACCTCATCTTTTGGAGGCCTGTCATCTGCTCAATCGTGGACCAGCTGGAAGCATGTGCGGCATCGTAGCTCGCCTGAGCAGACAGCAAACTGGTATCATCAGCCATGTCTCCTGGAAGCATCACTTGGCTCCAGTCCTACAATCACGAGGTCCAAAGGTTTTTGGCGTCAGTCAGCGGGTCAGAAAGTAAGCATTGTGAGCAGTCCCTGGGAACCGAGCACATCCGCAGGATTGGTCTGCCAGGATCCGCTGTCAGTTGTACCTTCAAAGAGTGGAAACCTCTCCTATTGATGAATCTGATTGGCTGTTGCCAGGAAGCTCTCAAGTCAACATATGTGAGCCATTAGCCCCTTGCACCTGTGGAAAACCTGTGATTGTTGCATAACCCAAGGTCTTACAACCTAGTTCTGGAAATCCAATGTGAATTGGACAAATTGGTGTCACATGTGACACATGTCCCCAGTAGAGCTCTGGACGGAACCATTGGCAAAGAAGTTTAAGGGGTTAGTGACCTTTAATGCCTCTGGCATGGGATTGCCTCCCAGTGCTTGTAGATCCGGGTCATCCTGGACAAGCTGGCAGATGAGTGCAACCACATTCTAAGACATTTGGTGATGGTACCTCCAGCATTGCTTTTTCGCTCATTTGTAGATAAGTAAGTGCACTACCAATAGTATACCCAGAGTCCAGACAATGCCTGCCATCAAAATGGTCACCTGGTCACCAGCATCCTCACATTCTTGGGGCCTGCCACTCTTGCTTCTCAAGCTATTTCTCCGCCTGGTGTTGTGCCAACCTGCAATGGGCCCTCCTCCTCTGCCTCACCTGCCCGCAGGCTGCAGGCAACCCTGTCAGTGGAAAGGCAGGGTTGCCTACAGCCTGCATCAACCAGGCCTCAGTGGATCTGTTAACATATTGAAGTAATAAATGTCGCAGACATATTCTGTGTAGTTTCCCTTCCATCTCACAGCTGCTAAGCCAGTGCTACTCCCTGTGCCTGTCTGGACATGGCATCCCCATGGTATCCTTGTAGGCATTCCACTTCTCTCCCTGCCCATCATCCTTGACTCTGGGTCAGCCAGCCCGATGACAAGTCCAACTTGTGACCCCTGCATAGACCAAGTGGTCACCTTAGAACATGATGACACAGCAATGAGAGAGGTGATGTGTCGGGAGCTAAACATAGCACAAGTGTTGAAGTTAAAGTTTATTTATTAGGGTCACAAGTAGGCTTACATTAACACTGCAATGAAGTTACTGTGAAAATCCCCTAGTCGCCACACTCCGGCGCCTGTTCGGATACACCAAGGGAGAATTTAGCACGGCCAATGCACCCTAACCTGCACATCTTTGGGACTGTGGGAGGAAACTGGAGCACCCGGAGGAAACCCACGCTGACACGGGGAGAACGTGCAAACTCCACACAGACAGTGACCCAAGCTGGGAATTGAACACCGGTCCCTGGCGCTGTCTCTGAGCGAGTGAATAAACGACCCTGCTGAAAGTCCTTTCAGTCAGTGATTCCGGGAACCCAGAACAGTTGCACCCTGCACCCAATGACTTCAGCTCAGACCCGGCCGAGTGCGTGGAGCTGTAGCTTGATGTGCTGGACCTCAAGTCACAAATGGATTTTCTTTCTGAAAGTAATCTAGACATTGAACACAGTAAAGAATAGATGTCAGGCAAACTTCTGGCTCCGCACATTGTAAATCACGCTGTCAGCACATCGATTGATATTACTTTCTTTTTTTTTAATACATTAATGGTAATTTTCTGACTTTTGGCAGGAAGTCGTACCCCTGAGTCTCACATCGAATATCTTAAATATCCAAAAGCACAAGCAGTGGGTGCCAGAATATCTGGCATTTTCTTTGTGGGTGAGACACCCCTCTGAGAGCATGATGGGAAATTTTCGTTATTGTGTCGATTCACAAAGCACACTTAAACAAGTGTGGTCACTCACCACATAAACACCATGGTGACTAGAGCGGGACAGAGGCTAAGAATACTGCGGCAAGTAACTCATCTCCTAACACCCCAAAGCCTGTCCACCATCTGCAACGCACAAGTCAGGAGTGTGATGGAATACTCCCCACTTGCTTGGATGGGTGCAGCTCCAACAACACTCAAGAATCTCCATCCAGGACAAAGAGCCCGCTTGATTGGCACCCCTTCCAAAAACATCCACTCCTTCCATCACCAACACTCAGTAGCAGTAGTGTGTGACACCTGCAAGATGCATTGCAGCAATTCACCAAAGATACTTAGGCAGCACCTTCTATGTTTAAATCACGGATAGATGGATTCCTGATCGGTAAGGGAATTAGGGGTTATAGGGATCAGGCGGGTAAGTGGAACTGATCCACTTCAGATCAGCCATGATCTTATTGAATGGCGGGGCAGGCCCGAGGAGCTAGATGGCCTACTCCTGCTCCTATTTCTTATATTCTTATGTTCTTAAACCCATGACCACTTCCATCGAGAAGGACAAGGGCAGCAGATACATGGGAACACTACCACCTGCAAGTTCCCCTCCAAGCCACTCACAATCCTGACTTGGAAATAAATCGCTGTTCCTTCGCAGTCGCTGGGTCAAAATCCTGGAATCCCCTCCCTAACGGTATTGTCGGTCAACCCACAGCACGTGGACTGCAAGAAGGCAGCTCACCACCACCTTCTCAAGGACAACTAGAGATGGGCAATAAATGCCAGTGACACCTATGTCCCACATATGAATAAAAAACGTAACAAAAAAACTTAGATGAGCTCCACCTTCACACACCTCTGCTGATCCTGTGGGCTTTGATTTTTAACCCGAGGCCAGTCTGACTCCAAGTCTCATTTAAATGTTTTAGATCTATCCACCAACCAAAGTATGAAAGATGACAGGGCCAGCAGATGGGAGCACGAATTGGGGTGGCAGTTGGAATCTGCCAGGAAGCCAAGCTCCAAGGGAGCAAATGAAGGAGATAGGCACTGACTTTAGGAAGTGCAATGGAGAACATGCCCCTGCCTACATCAATCGGACAAAGCAGAAAGGGTCGAGAGCTTCAAGTTTTTAGGTGTCGAGATCACCAACAACCTGTCCTGGTCCCCCCATGCCGACACTATAGTTAAGAAAGCCCACCAACACCTCTACTGTCTCAGAAGACTAAGGAAATTTGACATGTCAGCTACGACTCTCACCAACTTTTACAGATGCACCATAGAAAGCATTCTTTCTGGTTGCATCACAGCTTGGTATGGCTCCTGTTCTGCCCAAGACCACAAGAAACTACAAAGGGTCATGAATGAAGCCCAGTCCAACACACAAACCAGCCTCCCATCCATTAACTCCATCTACACTTCCTGCTGCCTCGGAAAAGCAGCCACCATAATCAAGGACCCCATGCACCCCGGACATTCTCTCTTCCACCTTTTTCCATCGGGAAAAAGATACAAATGTCTGAGATCACGTACCAACGGACTCAAGAACAGCTTCTTCCCTGCTGCTGTCAGACTTTTGAATGGACCTACCTCGCATTAAGTTGACCTTTCCCTGCACCCTAGCTATGACTGTAACACTACATTCTGCATCCTCTCGTTTTCTTCTCTATGAACGGTATGCTTTGTCTGTATAGCACACAAGAAACAATACTTTTCGCTGTATGCTAATACATGTGACAATAATAAATCAAATCAAAGGGAAATATCCCCAGAACAAAGTAATCGGTAATTAGAGACTGCCTCGAGTGGGGCGTGGCGGGGAGGGGGACATGTCAGGAGCAAGAACTCCCCTCCCTCCACTAGTTTATTAACACTTTTCTCCTTTGTTACTTTTTTTCGTTCATGGGATGTGGGCGTCGCTGGCTAGCCCGCATTTATTGCCCGTCCCTAGCTGCCATCCATTTCAGAGGGTACTTAAGTGTCAACCACATTGCTGTGGGTCCGGAGCGACATGGAGGCCAGACTGGGTAAGGATGGCAGATTTCCTTCCCTAAAGGACATTGATGAACAAGGTGGTTTTTTGCAACAACCAACAATGGTTTCATGGTCATTATGAGACTTTTAATTCCGGATTTCTTTATTGAATTCAAATTTCATCATCTGCTGTGGCGGGATTTGAACCCAGGTGGCCAGAGCATTACCTTGGGTCTCTAGATTGCCGGTCCAATGATAAATGCGGTAGGCCACTGCCTCCTCCATTGCACTAGGTTTAAATCCACCGCCACAATTTAACTACAATCGACTGCACCAGTGCTAAACATGGCTTGTCTGTAAAAATGGAATAAGGGTTTCTATAAGCTTTTTTCTTATTCTTTCACAGGATGTGTGCATTGCTGGCTAAGCCAACGTTTGCTGCTCATCCGCAATTGCCCTCGAGAAGATGATGATGAGCCACCTTCTTCAGCCGCTGCAATGCAGGTGGTGTAGATTGCCAAGGTTCAGGCCCATGCAGCCCATGGCAAAGCTCTTACACCTAGAATCAGGGAGACCATGCCTCAAGCAGTAGTTATTGATCATTAGTTGCAGGGCCCTCTGGCCACTTTCCAAAGCTAAAGACCACATCCTACGCCACCTCAGGCCTGAATGGAGGAAAGCGACTTACTTTCCACACAGGAACACAAAGACAATCACTAAATTGGATTGGGAGTAGGCCACTCGGCCCTTCAAAGCTGCTCTGCCCTTCAATAAGGAAATGGCTGATCTGAATGTAGCCTCAACCCCTCCCGATAACCTTTCACCCCCTTGTTAATCAAAGATTTATCTAGTTCCTCTACCTCCAAAACATTGCTCGCAGTCACTTTCTAGACCCTCATATCTGAAAGGGCAGTGGGTCCTAAAAGTTAGACCCACTGGCCGAAATTGTACTGCCCGCCCGCCACGGGAATTGGAGCGGGCGAGGGACGGACAATGGAAAGGTCCGTTGACCTCGGGCAGGATTTTATGGTTTCGGGACGAGCGAGGGTGTAAAATCCCGCCCACTGTCTGAGGCTGCAGTTTAGATGAGATGTCTGCCTAAATGGAGATCTCAGGAAACGAGGCAGGAGGAGTGATAGTGCCACTCTGAGCTAATTTCCAAACTGGCACTGTGGTTTCCTGCCTACATTCAGCCACAGAATCAGCGCTGGTCCAAGAGATAATGGCAGATCAGATGGTGGGAGCAGTATAGCTTCCGGGCAATATTTCCTGATTGCCCTGTGAGTAGACCCCAGACCAGTCCTTACATTAGTCTCTTGCAATGGCTGCAATCAAACTCTTTAAATGCCAAGCTTATAGTTTGCTCAAGAAGATCTCTTCAAGTCACTTAAGTGCTAACATCTGTGACAAGAATGCAAAGGTAATAAGTGTGAACACTCACATTGTAAGCTAAGCTATCAAATCCAACCACAAGGCATATATCTTGCCCTGGGCAGTTCAGTGAAGGGACTGCAGGTCGACAGATGGGTTTACAATGGTTAAAAGCAAGATGAAATGTAACATCGTGGGTGATCTCCAAAGTGGCCAATTTCCAGTCAGAATTGGCCCTTAGAATTTGATCCAACCAAATCTGGTCCTTATCCTTAAATGGTGGACAACCAATAGTCGTCTTAAAATAATGCCAAGAGCAAAATAGTGCAATGCTGCCAACCTGAAATAAAAACAGTATCATAGAATCCTACAGTGCAGAAGGGGGCCTTTCAGACCATTGAGTCTGCTCCAACCACAATCCCACCCAGGCCCAATCCTCACAACCCCATGCATTTACCCTAGCTAGTCTCCCTGACACTAAGGGATAATTTAGCATGGCCAATCCACCTTGCCTGCACATCTTTGGACTGTGGGAGGAAACCGGGGCACCCGAAGGAAACCCACGCAGACACGGGACGAATGTGCCAACTCCACACAGATAGTTACCCAAGGCTGGGAATCGAACCCGGGTCCCCGGCACTGTGAGGCAGCAGTGTTAACCACTGTACAACCGTGCTGTATCTTTTCCTCTTCCAAAAATGTTGCCGTTTTCTACCATCTTCTGTTTCTGCTTGAAATGAAGCTGATTAGAACATCTAGGCTTCAGAGAAGACATGTGCTCTCTGAAGACTGTTCCTTTCTCCTGCTGCACACTGGCAATAATTTATTTCATCCCTTAGTATTGTTCCTGCCACTGACAGGAGCAACAAGTTCAAGCAAGGAGCCAGTTCCAAATTTCTGATTACACTACATTTGTTTTGCCTCATCAAGTGCTGAAGGCACAGTGCTCCCCAAGTGTCAGTGCTTGTGGTGCTGGCTGTTTAACTCTGATATGTTCTATTTAAATTGCTTTTGTGATGTCAGTTGCCCTGTTGATTCAGATGAGTGGAGATTAATCAGTGTTTCTGCTGTTCTGTCACTGCACCCAGGCTACAAGCACAAACACAATGTAAGACGATGCAGCAACATCCTCGACAGCATCAGGATCCATGTAAACAAAATTCTCTGCAATAATCATCAGAAGCTAACTATACAGCATCCACCGGCTCACTGCACCTGCTTGTAAGCAACCTAATCACTGCCACTTAATCACAGGTTGGTAATTCCATTGTGTGTGGGGGAGAGCTGGCTCTGTTACGACAGATTATTGACTGCCTCACGTGTGTGGCGGTGTTGTCCGAGAGCCCAATTGATTAGTCACAGGCGTGATGATGGTAACACTGATTAGTCACATGCTCCAAAGGAATTGCTGCATTCAGCCCAGGGAACTGTATGTCACGTACTTATTGACTATCTTTAACTGTAAGACACTGCAGCCTTTCTCTTTCCCCAGAGTTTGGAACTCTGGCACGAATTCATTAGATGCAGTAAATCTTAGGGCAGTTTCCTGGCTCTTGTTCAGCAGTTGTGAGCAAATTCTTGACTTTGTAAGCTTTGATAGCTGAGCATGTTGACTGGTACATTGAGAAGCATCAGATCTGGCTCCTGCTTTCCATCTGGACCTGACTTCTTCCCTCCGTCAGGATCCATCCCTGCTCTCTACCTGGATCGTGCCCATCTCCTCACTCACGTCTGTCCTTCCCCTCCATCTATACCCAGCTCCTTCTCCTCATCCGGTCCTCTGCTCCACTCTCTGCCTAGAACACTACTGGATGCACATTGGCCTAATGGCATGGCAGCCCTGCAGCAGCTGCCCATCAATGTCTCACAGCGCCAGGGACCCAGGTTCGATTCCGGCCTCCGGTCACTGTCTGTGTGGAGTTTGCACGTTCTCTACGTGTCTGCGTGGGTTTCCTCCGGGTGCTCTGGTTTCCTCCCACAGTCCAAAAATGTGCAGGTTACGTTGATTGCTCTTGCTCAATTGCTCCTTAGCGTCAGGGAGATTAGCAGGGTAAAAGGTGGTGAATGTAGCCTCTACTGCCTCAGAAGACTAAGGAACTTTGACATGTCAGCTACGACTCTCACCAACTTTTACAGATGCACCATAGAAAGCATTCTTTCTGGTTGCATCACAGCTTGGTATGGCTCCTGCTCTGCCCAAGACCACAAGAAACTACAAAGGGTCGTGAATGAAACCCAGTCCAACACGCAAACCAGCCTCCCATCCATTGACACTGTCTACACATCCCGCTGACTCGGAAAAGCAGCCAGCATAATAAGGGCCCCACGCACCACGGACATTCTCTCTTCCATCTTCTTCCGCTGGGAAAAAGATACAAAAGTCTGAGGTCACATACCAACCAACTCAAGAGCAGCTTCTTCCCTGCTGCTGTCAGACTTTTGAATGGACCGACCTCGCATTGAGTTGATCTTTCTCTACATCCTAGCTATGACTGTAACACTACATTCTGCACCCTCTCCTTTCCTTCTCTATGCTCTGTCTGTATAGCGCGCAAGAAACAATACTTTTCACTGTATGCTAATACATGTGACAGTAATAAATCAAATCAAATCAAAAATAGGACTGGGTGCGATTGTTGTCAGTGCAGGCTCAATGGCCTCTTTCTGCAATGGAGGGATTCTATTCTATTCTATTCTATCAATGTTTGGAGTTTCTTTCCTCTACTGGCTTAGAACAGTGGTTCCCAACTGGTGTGCCGTGAAGACCTCCCAGGTGTGCCATGAAAACAGATTCAAAATGATTCAAAATTCATGTAATCAAACTAAAACTAACCTTTGTCTTCAGTTCTGTGGTTGGCTTCACCAAGACGCAATGAACCTTGGTTCTCCCGCGCATGGCCGGCTGGGAAAGAGCCACACGCACGTGGTTTGGGTTTTTAACATTGGTCGGGCCCATGCACATGACCAAGGGGACTTGGAACTGAAGACAAAGGTCTCAAACTTCTGCAGAAAAAGCAAAAAACTCAACAAGGGTGCAAAAACCCTGGGAGATGCGAGAGAGAGGTTAAAAAAAAACCAGGTGAGAGGACAGGGAGAGGTTAAAAATGAAGTTTCCAGTAAAGAAAGACAAAGGAGAAAATAGGAAGTTGCCTCAACTTTTTTTATCGCATTGAGGTGGACCGTGACCTATAAAAGGTTGAGAACTACTGTCCGAGAGAGTGGTTATTCTGATTGACTGGGCTGACAATGATGACATTCCCCTCTCCATACGGTGTTGCCACTCAACTGAAATCTGGCATTTTGACACCGTTTCAGGAGATAGTCAATAAGCAGCAGACCAGAGAACACACAAAAATCAAACAATAATCACACTTTACTTCTCATTTTACTGTTTTACCAGCAAACATATTAAAAAGGTGACAGCTGTGTGAGTTATGAGTATTAAAATCAATAGCCCGACTGTGATGTTTATTATTCTCTTTTAACTTACTACCCAAAACTGTAGTTTGGCTGAATCGGAATTCCCAGATAGCCACATATGGATTGTGGCTAACATATTGGACAACACGGGGGTAAGGAAATAATCAGGCTCAGACATAACGTGGGTTACTGATTGTGTCATGTGTGGAAGAGGTTTGGCTCCAACATGGTACAGCTGACTAAATAAAGTCATTGAATTTTACAGCATGGAAACAGGCCCTTCAGCCCAACTTGTCTATGCCGCCCTTTTCTTTTAACCACTAAGCTAGTCCCAATTGCCCGCGTTTGGCCCATATCCCTCTATACCCATCTTACCCATGTAACTGTCTAAATGCTTTTTAAAAGACAAAATTGTATCCGCCTCTACTACTACCTCTGGCAGCTTGTTCCAGACACTCACCACCCTCTGTGTGAAAAAATTGCCCCTCTGGACCATTTTGTAGCTCTCCCCTCTCACCTTAAACCTATGCCCTCTAGTTTTAGACTCCACTACCTTGGGGAAGATGTTGACTATCTAACTGATCTATGCCCTCCTTATTTTATAGACCCCTCAGCCTTCTACGCTCCAGGGAAAAAAGTCCCAGTCTATCCAGCCTCTCATAACTCAAATCTTCAAGTCCCGGTAGCATCCTAGTAAATCTGTTCTGCACTCTTTCTAATTTAATAATATCCTTTCTATAATAGGGTGATCAGAACCATTATGAATATCGGGACAGGGCTGGTTGAGTTTTGTCAGCCCTCTGGGCTTGGATCCACTGAGACCCTGAACCATCCCTTATTTCATTTCATTCTTTCTCAACACCTCATAAGTACTGGAACATCTTATCGCCCTTTCCCTAGAATCTAAAACCTTGCTTGACCACAGTTTATCGCAGCTCCCTGAATCATCTCATCTTCTCTCCAACACTATTCTGTCTTGACAATGTCCTGTACTGTGAATCATCATCCTTCACTTAGGTTTCTCAATAATTGAAAAACTTCTGCCAGTTATCTACCTGACTGAGATTGGACTTTTGTTCCATCACCATCCAGCTAATGAACCACCAGCCTACACTTACCTGTGTGACATGTGTCTATCATTCTGGAGTTCATTATCAAAATCAAGTAGACCGTCATCTTCAGTTATCAGCTGGTTGCTACAGGACCACTCATCTTTCTTCAGCTTCAGGAGCCCTGCACAGAACTTAGCTCCCATTTCTTCCAGCTCCCTGGTTCCAAGTTGGAGGCCCTGTCAGCAAAATAAATAATGTTCCAGTTAACGTGTTGTATATTTATGATACAATTTAACACTTCTGATGCTGCTTTAACATTCTCCTTAAAGGGGTTGGAGCCACAAGGGATTAGTTCATCAGTAAAGCGTAACCACATGGAACCATGCTTTATCTGGGTGCTATGCCTCTCATTCAGCACCTGCCAGTAGATAGCTGGACAGATGGATGGACAGATGGATAGTCAGACAGACACTTCGGATAGACAGATAGATAGATAGACAGACAGACAGACGGATGAATGGATGGCTAGACGAATAGACAAACAGGCAGACAGACAGACAGGTAGATAGATAAATTGATAGATAGATGGATAGATAGATAGATGGACGGACGGACGGCTAGACAGCCAGACAGCCAGATGGATAGACGGATGGCTAGACAGACAGACAGCCAGATGGATAGACGGACGGCTAGACAGACAGAGTCAGATGGATAGACGGACGGCTAGACAGACAGGCAGCCAGATGGGTAGACGGATGGCTAGACAGACAGACAGCCAGATGGATAGATGGACGGCTAGACAGACAGACAGCCAGATGGATAGACGGATGGCTAGACAGACAGACAGCCAGATGGATAGACGGATGGCTAGACAGCCAGACAGCCAGATGGATAGACGGACGGCTAGACAGATAGACAGCCAGATGGATAGACGGACGGCTAGACAGACAGACAGCCAGATGGATAGACGGACGGCTAGACAGACAGACAGCCAGATGGATAGACAGACGGCTAGACAGACAGACAGCCAGATGGATAGACGGACGGCTAGAGAGACAGACAGCCAGATGGATAGACGGACGGCTAGACAGACAGACAGCCAGATGGATAGACGGACGGCTAGACAGACAGACAGCCAGATGGATAGATAGATAGACAGACAGACAGACAGACAGACAGACAGACAGACAGACAGACAGACAGATAGACAGATAGATAGATAGATAGATAGATAGATAGATAGATAGATAGATAGATAGATAGATAGATAGATAGATAGATAGATAGATAGATAGATAGATAACTGGCTTATTGAAAAATCATCATGGCAGCATGTGACAAATTGTGATGAAAATACAAATATAATAAAAGATCATAGTTCACTATATAGTTATAGATAATCATTAAAATAAACTAGAAAAAAAAATCGATCTCACAATTATCAACATTTCAGCATATAGGTAATTACAATATGTTACAAAATGCAGGTCTCCTTAATTTACAGGATTGAGGTGAAAGGTCCACTGTACTCTGCATTTTATATTCCAGTCCGTAGATCATATGTTGTCAGGTTGAATTCCTAAATTCTCAATCATTTACATGTTGTTTATGAGCTGAGGGGCTTTAGGGATTCAGACTGGCTTTAGTATAACATTTATTGGCATGAGAGGGAATATGTTGCCATTGTGCAAATGGACAGCTATGTATTATTCTTTCTATTTACAAGAGCTGAACATCCAAATTCACAAGTAATTAGCTGATGAGCTCCAACCATGAGCTCTTGCCGTTCCTCAATGTTCACTCTGCCTATACATCACAGGTCTCATACTCATGGTCGAGATTGTATTGCAAGAATAACAATGAGTCTACCAGTTCTTCCAGATATCTTGTCTTTCATCTACCTTTGTTCCGAGGGTTGGCCGCACTATGAACAATCTTTTTCCGCTGATTTTTATTCTCTGCTGCGCTGCCTGCCCTCCTCATTGAGAAGCCAGTCCACGATCTGATATTACCCATCCTTGCCATCTTGTGCAAGTTTTCTGGGTGTTTTGCCTTGCATTGTCTCTCTTTCTAATCATTTCCCCCCTGTTCTCATCAGAGTCCAAAATATATCAGCTTCTCAAACACTGTCTCAAACTTGGATTTGAGTTGATTTGATTTATTATTGTCACATGTATTAGTATACAGTGAAAAGTATTGTTTCTTGCGCACTATACAGACAAAGCATACCATTCATAGAGAAGGAAAGGAGAGAGTGCAGAATGTAGTGTTACAGTCATAGCTAGGATGTAGAGAACGATCAACTTAATGCAAGGTAGGTCCATTCAAAAGTCTGATGGCAGCAGGGAAGGAGCTGTTCTTGAGTCAGTTGATACGTGACCTCAGACTTTTGTATCTTTTTCCTGAAGAAGAAGGTGGAAGAGAGAATGTCCGGGGTGCGTGGAGTCCTTAATTATGCTGGCTGCTTTTCTGAGGCAGCGGGAAGTGTAGACAGAGTCAATGGATGGGAGGCTGGTTTGAGTGATGGATTGGACTACGTTCACGACCCTTTGTAGCTTCTCTTAATGCCAGCTCTCTCGAGCACTCACTCATTTATCCACTTGGCTATCCATGCCCAGATAGTGAACGGAATTTTCCGGCCATTCACATCCCGCCGCTGCTGCAGCGAAATCTCCGTTCACTGCAGCGGGATCAGAGAGAACGGCTGGAAAATTCCGTCCGGTATCCTTTCATTTCAAATGCTCCTATTTAAGCCATGCAATTCTTCTTGATAGTCCAGCTTTCACAGCCATACATCGCCAGCAACCATTCAAGGGTTTTCAGAAGACAAATTTTTATCCTGATCAAGATGCTGTGGCTATTCCAGATTCCTTTAAGTGTGTTCACAATGCCTCTTGATAAATCTAGCCTGGATTAGGCGGCACAGTGGTTAGCACTGCTGCCTCACAGCACCAGGAACCCGGGTTCAATTCCAGCCTTGGGTGACTGTCTGTGTGGAGTTTGCTCATTCTCCCCATGTCTGCGTGGGTTTCCTCTGGGTGCTCCGGTTTCCTCCCACACTCCAAAGATGTGCTGGTTAGGTGCATTGGCCATGCTAAATTGCCCCTTAGTGTCCAATGATGTGTAGGTTAGTTGGATTAGCCATTATAAAATGAATGGGTTATGGGGATAGGGTGGAGGGGAGTGCCTGGGTGGGATGCTCTATCAGAGGGTCAGTGCAGACTCAATGGGCTGAATGGCCTCTTTTTGCACTGTAGGGATTCCATGATTCTTTGGTAAACTGCACCTTATATGATGAATGAGCCGGGATAGCAGGAGATATCAGCCTGTACAAGCCGAAACCATTTGATCCTGTAATATGTTTGATATGGGTGGTATGGTGGCTCAGTGGTTAGCACTGCTGCCTCACAGCAGCAGGAACCTGGGTTTGACTCCTGGCTTGGGTCGCTGTCTATGCGGAGTTGCACGTTCTCCTTGTGTCTGCATGGGTTTCCTCCAGGTGCTCTGATTTCCTCCCACAGTCCGAAAGAAGTGCTAATTAGATGCATTGGCTATGCTAAATTCTCCCTCAGTGTACCCGAACAGGCGTCAGAGTGTGGATTTTCACAGTTGCTTCATTGCCTACTAGTGACACTAATAAATAAACTTGTATTATACTCAGTAGCATTACATTGCTTTCCTTTCTCCTTTGGGGCATGGGTCCTCAGCTGCACCTACAGATGAATGAATAATTTGCCTGCCTGATAAAGATCAAGTGGTGCCTTTCTCAGACTCACCACTAGATCCAAACCAAGGAGACTAGAGCAGTGTGCAGGCAAGGGATAGAAGATTGGTGTACACCAGTAACTCATGGTGAATTACCAGCCCAACTGAGCTCCTCGTACATCCCCTTTTTCTAATGGAGAAGAAAGTTGACCATGGTGTAGGATGGGATACAATTCCCAGAGGGCCCATTCTGTCCTCATGCCAAACACCAGTTAGTTTATTCATTAGTGTCACAAGTAGGCTTACATTCACATTGCAATGAAGTTACTGTGGAAATCCCCTAGTTGCCACACTCCGATACCTGTTCGGGTACACTGAGGGAGTATTTAGCATGGCCAGTGCACCTAACCAGCACGTCTTTCGGACTGTGGGAGGAAACCGGAGCATCCGGAGGAAACCCACGCAGACACGGGGAGAACATGCAGACTCTGCACAGTGTCCCCCAGCCGGGAATCGAGAACAGGTCCCTGGCGCTGTGGAGCAGCAGTGCTAACCACTGTGCCACGTGCCACCCACTTGTGTGCCAATGGCTCACAATGTAATGGCTGATGGTTGACAGGCACCCAGAAAGACCCAGAGAAACTAAGGGCAATGACTGAGTCACAGGTATCCTCCTGAATTAACACTTCTCCTGTGAAAGGCCTTTTAACTCTCTTGTAATTTGTGAGTTCATTGCCCTTTTGCCTCTTGTATCCAGGTGCAAGAATTAAATTTCAAAATCAAAGTCTAATAGCTTGTGAAATTTTCCATTTTACAGCTTTTTAAACTAAATAAGAGAGATTCAGTTCTGATCAATAACCACTTAAATGGCTTCAATCTGCCAGTGCAAACTCCAGGCTGGTGGTTAGGGTGATAGACATGTTTTTTTTAAGGTAGACACATCAGTATTCTGCAGCTGCTGTATTCAAACCTGCATTTAACATAAACAAGAGGCACCACTTAATATAGCTGCACAGGGCATCCTAATTACCTCTTCATTCAAAGACACTGATTCTCTGCAGTATTGGAAGAGCAAAGAGCGGCACGGTGGCACAGTGGTTAGCACCGCTGCCTCACAGCGCCAGGGACCCGGGTTCAATTCCCGGCTTGGGTCACTGTCTGTGCGGAGTCTGCATGTTTTCCCCGTGTCTGTGTGGGTTTCCTTCTGGTGCTCTGGTATCATAGAATCCCTTCAGCGCAGAAGGAGGCCATTCGGCCCATCGAGCCTGCACTGACAACAATCCCACCCAGGGCCTATCCCCGTCACCCCACATATTTACCATGTTAGTCCCCCTGACACTAAGGGCAATTTAGCATGACCAATCAACCAAGCCCACACATCTTTGGATTGCGGGAGGAAACCGGAGTACCCAGAGGAAACCCACGCAGGCACGTAGAGAATGTGCAAACTCCGCACAGATAGTCACCCGAGGCTGGAATTGAACCCAGGTCCCTGGTGCTGTGAGGCAGCAGTGCTAACCACTGTGCCACCGTGCCACAGTCTGAAATACGTGCTGGTTAGGTGCATTGGCCATGCTAAATTCTCCCTCAGTGTACCCGAAAAGGCGCCGGAGTGTGGCGACTAGGGGAATTTCACAGTAATTTCATTGCAGTGTTAATGTAAGCCTACTTGTGACACTAATAAATAAACTTTAAACGAAAGAAAACTATAAATGCATCTGTGCTATTCACCTCAGCCACTCCTTGTGATAGTGAGTTCCACATTCTAGCCACACCTGAATTCCCCACTGGATTTATTGGGCGGGATTTTACCGAGCCACATGGGGCAAGCCCACCATTGGCCGATGGTGGGATCTTCTGATCCTGCCATGGTCAATGGGGTTTTCTGTTGAATGCACCCCTCACTGCCATGGAAACCATGGCAGGGGTGCGCCATCAACAGGACTGGAAGATCCCCTGGTATAAAGGGCTGGAAAATCCCATCCACCATCTCTCACCCTTTGTTGTGCTCTCGGCCACGTGGGGAAATATCTTGTCTGCCCTCGGAAACCCTTCCAGAATCCAAAAGACCTCTATCAAGTCACCCTTCAGTCTTCTCTTTTCCAGAGAAAATCCATTTAAAAAAGGCCTATTAAAAACTGAATCGTTTATAATTACTTTGGACCAACAACAATTTGCAATCTTCAAACACAGATGCATGGCGCTGGGAATTGGCCTCCTGTGGATAGCAAACTCAAACCGAATTGCTTGGCCCTTAAAACATATTAAAGCGATCAGGCCACCTGACTTCGTTACAGCTATTTACAGCTGCAACATTTATGGAGAGAGGCCTCCAAGAAGGGGTGGCACGGTGGCACAGTGGTTAGCACTGTTGCCTCGCAGCGCCAGGGACCCGGGGTTCAATTCCAGCCTCGGGTCACTGTGTGGAGTCTGCATGTTCTCCCCATGTCTGTGTGGGTTTCCTCCGAGTGCTCCAGTTTCCTCCCACAGTCCAAAGATGTGCGAGTTAGGTTGATTGGCCGTGCTAAATTGACGCTAGTGTCAGGGGGTTTGGCAGGGTAAATATGTGGGGTTACAGGAATAGGGTCTGGGTGGAATTGTGAGCAGTGCAGACTTGATGGGCTGAATGGCCTCCTTCTGCACTTTAGGGATTCTATGATTCTAAGCCATCAACTGCTTCATTTTTGTCAGATCACCATGACATACTAATGGTACCCCAACTCCAGATTGACTGTATTCCCATTAAGCTTCCATCAACCAATACTGAGGGTTGGAGTATATCCGGAAGTGGTCCTGGGTCCAATCACTTTAAGCAGGCGACATTTACTGAGCATGAGAGCTCCTTTCACAGCACGAATGAACAAAATATCCGAGGGTCCAATATTTTTTCTCACAGTGGGATGACAATTCCTCATCCTTTCCTGAATATTATATGTCAATTATTGTTAATGTTATTTTGATTCCAAACTAACTGGTGACATAAGAAACTAGACACTAATAATTAACATGATAAAAGGTTTATTTGCAGAATGCAACATTACGTTTGGCTGCTCCCGACATACCAACCCAGTGTCCCGGCATCTTTCCTTTATACTCTATTGAGTACAATAATTGAACAAATGGTCAAAATAATAAATTAAATAAATAAATACATAACGGTTTAAAAAGATTAATGTTCATTCATTAGTGTCACAAGTAGGCTTACATTAACACTGCAATGAAGTTACTGTGAAAATCCCCTCGTCGCCACACTCCGCCGTCTATTCGGGTACACTGAGGGAGAATTTAGCACAGCCAGTGCACCTAACCTGCGCATCTTTCAGACTGTGGGAGGAAACCGGAGCACCTGGAGGAAACCCACACAGACACGGGGAGAACGTACAGGCTCCACACAGACAGTGACCCAAGCTGGGAATTGAACCCAGGTCCCTGGCGCTGTGAGGCAGCAGTGCTAACCACTGTGCCACCGTGCCTAACAACAAACATAGCTTTAAAGGAACCTTCTGTAACTAACTTAAAATGTTGTTTTGGGGGCTGATGTAGCACCTTAGGCTGCATGATGCCCGCCAGTCGCAGAACCCATCAAGCATGCCAGTGGACACTGTGTGCTCCCTCTCCGGGGGCACTTGGTCGCGAATGTTGCCAGGGTCGAGGGGTTGGCAGTTGGGTTGGGAGACCCCCCCAATTGCCCACTTCCTGGAACTGTTAATGGCCGGTTTGGGCAGGCCAGGAGAAGGCTTAGAAGGGGGTCTTCCTCCTTGTCTGCACCCCTCTGCACTGGGTGGTCAAAAACCAGGAGCACGGGGCTGAAGTGCAGCCAAAAGTTGAGGAGTAATTTTTTCAAAAACTAAAAAGAAAGTGTAATCTCCCATAATCTTTGTAGTCTCTATTTATATGTACTCTCGGCACTTAATCTCTCTTTATATGTGTTCTAGATTCTTAATCTCTCCTAATATGTGCTCTAGGCACTTAGACTCTCTTTATATGTGCTCTAGGTACTTAGTCTCTCTTTATATAGAACCATAGAAAATTACAGCTCAGAAACAGGCCTTTTGGCCCTTCTTGTCTGTGCCGAACCATTTTATGCCTAGTCCCACTGACCTGCACTTGGACCATATCCCTCCACACCCCTCTCATCCATGAACCCGTCCAAGTTTTTCTTAAATGTTAAAAGTGACCCCGCATTTACCACTTTATCTGGCAGCTCATTCCACACTCCCACCACTCTCTGCGTGAAGAAGCCCCCCCTAATATTCCCTTTAAACTTTTCTCCTTTCACCCTTAACCCATGCCCTCTGGTTTTTTTCTCCCCTAGCCTCAGCGGAAAAAGCCTGCTTGCATTCACTCTATCTATACCCATCAAAATCTTATACACCTCTATCAAATCTCCCCTCAATCTTCTACGCTCCAGGGAATAAAGTCCCAACCTATTCAATCTCTCTCTGTAACTCAGCTTCTCAAGTCCTGGCAACATCCTTGTGAACCTTCGCTGCACTCTTTCAACCTTATTTACATCCTTCCTGTAACTAGGTGACCAAAACTGTACACAATACTCCAAATTCGGCCTCACCAATACCTTATATAACCTTACCATAACACTCCAACTTTTATACTCGATACTCCGATTTATAAAGGCCAATGTACCAAAGGCACTCTTTACGACCCTATCCACCTGTGACGTCACTTTTAGGGAATTCTGTACCTGTATTCCCAGATCCCTCTGTTCAACTGCATTCTTCAAAGTCCTACCATTTACCCTGTACGTTCTACTTTGGTTTGTCCTTCCAAAGTGCAATATCTCACACTTGTCTGCGTTAAATTCCATTTGCCATTTTTCAGCCCATTTTTCTAGTTGGTCCAAATCCCTCTGCAAGCTTTGAAAACCTTCCTCACTGTCCACTACACCTCCAATCTTTGTATCATCAGCAAACTTGCTGATCCAATTTACCACATCATCATCCAGATCATTGATATAGATGACAAACAACAATGGACCCAACACCGATCCCTGCGGCACACCACTAGTCACAGGCCTCCACTCAGAGAAGCAATCCTCCACAACCACTCTCTGGCTTCTTCCATTGAGCCAGTGTCTAATCCAATTTACTACCTCCCCATGTATACCTAGCGACTGAACCTTCCTAACTAACCTCCCATGAGGGACCTTGTCAAAGGCCTTGCTGAAATCCAGGTAGACAACATCCACCACCTTCCCTTCATCCACTTTCCTGGTAACATCCTCGAAAAACTCTAATAGATTGGTCAAACATGACCTACCACGCACAAAGCCATGTTGACTCTCCCTAATAAGTCCCTGTCTATCCAAATATTTGTAGATCCTATCCCTTATCACACCTTCCAATAACTTGCCCACCACCGACGTCAAACTTACTGGCCTATAATTTCCCGGATTTCTTTTGGAACCTTTTTTAAACAACGGAACAACATGAGCCACCCTCCAATCATCCGGCACCTCCCCTGTGAATACTGACATTTTAAATATGTCTGCCAGGGCCCCTGCAAGTTCAACACTAGCTTCCCTCAAGGTCCGTGGGAATACCCTGTCCGGTCCTGGGGATTTATCCACTCTGATTTGCCTCAAGACAGCGAGCACCTCCTCCCCTTTAATCTGTAAAGGTTCTATGACCTCCCTACCTGTTTGCCCTATTTCCGTAGACTCCATGCCCGTTTCCTCAGTAAATACGGATGCAAAAAAATCATTTAGTATCTCCCCCATCTCTTTTGGTTCCATACAAAGTCTACCACTCTGGTCTTCAAGAGGACCAATTTTATCCCTCACTATCCTTTTGCTCCTAACATACCTATAGAAGTTCTTTGGATTTTCCTTCACTCTGTCTGCCAAAGCAACCTCATGTCTTCTTTTAGCCCTCCTGATTTCCCTCTTAAGTAGCTTCTTGCACTTTTTACACTCCTCGAGCATCTGATCTGTTCCTTGCTGCCTGTACATTTCATACAACTCTCTCTTGTGTTCTATTTATATGTGCTATATATATATTCTATATATATATATTCTATATATATATTCTATATATATATTCTATATGTGTTCTATTTATATGTGCACTAGGTACTAATTAAACCATGATCATCAGCTGTGTATTTTAACAAAATATTTAAAATACCAATAAAAACGAACAATAGATATTCATACTGATGCATTTTCCACTTGTTTAAATTTGCCAATTCAGTTGCTAAGCCAGCCCACAAAATATTTACATTTTCAGATAGTTATTCTTTGATATGGAGTTAGCGCTAACCAATGCATGAAAAAAGTGTCAGCTTAAAAGTGCTGCAGTTAAAAATTCAGGCCAAGTATGGTACATGTTGTGATGTACATATACCTTTAAGGTGGCATAACTCAAACTGCTGTCCATCAGTATCCACCATGAGGCAGGATGTGATGCATAATCCCATGACTCTGTAGACAGAATGAAGTAGCAGTCCGACAGGTCAGACTCTCAGCATAACCTCCCAGTTATCATTATCTGTTTATAGCCTTATCTTCAAATAAAGAGGTGGCACGGTGGCACATGTGTTTAGCACTGCTGCCTCACAGCGCCAGGGACCCAGGTTCAATTCCAGCCTCGGGGCATTGTCTGTGTAGAGTTTGCACATTCTCCCCATTTCTGCGTGGGTTTCCTCCGGGTGCTCCGGTTTTCTCCCACACTCCAAAGATGTGTGGGTTAGGTTGATTGGCTATGCTAAAATTGCCGGGTTTTTTTGTCGGGGGACTAGCAGGGTAAATATGTGGGATTACGGGAATAGGGCCTGGGTGGGATTGTGGTCGGTGCAGGGTCAATGGGCCGAATGGCCTTCTTCTGCACTGTGGTGATTCTATGATTTGAAAGCGCCCACATTATTGTGTTACCAGCCCTTGTTGCATGATTGGTACTTTTGTGTTGAACAGCAGAATGCAACAGGGCACAAGTTACTGGTGGGATATTTTATTAATACCATTACATGCGTCAACCACTCTTGAAACAGTTGGTGAGTGTATAGAGGAGCATTAGCTAACCACATCAAGGGGCAATAATAGTGAATCACCCTGTCCAATCCAGCATTACTCCACTGCAAATGTCTCTATGAAATACTTTTGACAAGCGATTCATTGATGTGTGCTGATGTGATGGAAAGAGCCTGTAAATTGTCTGCTTATGGACTTTGGAAAGGGGACTTTGTAGAGGGTGAAACAACTTAAGATCTCAATATAAAATTGTGACTGATAACTTCACAAAGGCGTCAATGTGTCATCGTAGACAAAGCAAAGCCAGGCATCGATTTGACAGAATCGCTGTTTTTTTTATCACTTGCACAGGCAGTATCAGTTCTGCAACCATCTCGTCAAAATTACCACAGGCTGGATCAATGGCACTGTATAAACAGGGCTAGACTTCTCGACTAAGGGCCAAAAGTCACATCCCACAATAAGGCTTGTTTAATTAAGTGTTTATAGGAGGTATGCGTACAGACACCAGGCAATTCGTAGTTTCCACTTCTGGAGAAACTGTCACGATTGCTTTTAGTCAGCGCATTTAAAACATCGACAACTCAGCAAAGCTAAGTGAATATGATGGATTGCATGTTAGATACTGAAATAGTCAGACAAGTCTGCACCAAGCCCTTTGATTTGAATCTGATGATTATTTTCAGTCCCAAAACGCACCTGCAACTGCTTAATCTGTAGCAAAATATCGCGGAAGCTGGGAATTCTGAAACTAAAGCAGAAAATGCTGGAAATAATCAGCAGGTCAGGCGGCGTTGATGGACAAAGTGGCTCTCAGTCGTGGCAAAAATCCTAGAAAAAGCTGAAAATCCTAAGTCCCGCCCCTGAACCCAGCATTTCCCATCTTTGTAGGGACAGGACTGGATTCGGGTTAGGGTTCATACATGCACTATTCATAGAGGCAGCTGGCCAATTAAATCACCAGCTGTTTGCACTGATGTGGGATTCTTTTAGGCCAGAAGTGCATGGAAACATGGAATGTGCATTTAGAACAGGTAATATGAAGTCTGAACTTAGTGCATTCATTTTTGGATAGCCCTTTGGAGAGGGTCACGGGATACCTTTGGAAGACTTAAGGCATCCTTCGGGATTGTTACAATTAAATGTGATTATGCACACAATCGCATTAGAGCTACCTAGTTAAAGAACAAAGAGAACAAAGAACAAAGAAAAGAAGTTGTCAAGGAACTGTCAAGCTGTCAAGGAACTGTCTGGCTGTCAGAGACTATTCAACAGTCAAGGAATGGTCAAGCTGTCTAGGAACTGTTCAGCCTTCAAATAACTGTCCACCCATCAAGGAAGTGCCAGAAATGTCAAGGGTATTAGGTGAGTTAGCGTGGTGAGGGTAGGAGCAAAGGGTGGATATCCTGGATTGCCATAGTGGGTATGAGGATCCATAGAGGCTAGTTGGGGATGCATGAGTTGGCACAGCCTGGCACAGATGGGACATAGGGAGTGTGGGGATTGGGGGGTGAAGGTGGGAGGGATGTTTTTGGTTTTAATCTTTTACGTATTTAAGCACATTGCCAAGGCACAGAGGAAACTTTTCCTCCCAGCCTGCATCCATACCTTTGCATTCGTTCCCGGGTTACCCGCCACAATTCCTATTTCAGCTCAAACCACCCCCCCCCAACCAAAAATATGACCCATGGGCATTCACTTTTAAAGGTTGGGTTCACAGAGCCAGAAAATAAGAACATTGGGACGAGGGGAAGAAGTAGGCAAATTTAGCCCTTCGAGCCTGCTCTGCCATTCAATCAGATCATGGCTGATCTCTCCCTGGTCTCAAATCCACCTCCTCATCTGTTTGTCATATCCCTTTATCCCCTTTTTAAAATTAGGAATATATCTATCTCCTTCTTGAAATCATTCAATGATTCAGACTCCACCGCGCTATGGGGCAGCGAGTTCCACAAATTCACCGCTCTCTGTGAGATGTGGGCCAGAATTTTACTGGTACGCCCGCCCCGTAATTGGGGTGGGTGAAGCTTGCAGAATGGAATTACCCATTGACCTTGTGGGGGATTTTACGAGCCTTGCCCGAGTGAGGTCATCAAATCCCGGCCACGGTTCCTCCTCATCTCAGTGCTAAATCTATCGCCTCTCAACCTATATCCATGACTGCTTGTTCTAGATTGCCCCATAAGAGAAAACATTTGGTTTGCGTTTGTTTATTCCTCTTAAAATCTCCTGACCCTGCACACCTGACCCAGGGACAAAACTCTAAGCCGACGTTAATGTTTCAGGTTGATGACTTTTTATTAGGATTGCATCAGATTGTGGATCTGTTCCTCTCTCCAGAGATGCTGCCTGAGCTGATGAGTATTCCCAGTATTTTCTGCTTCTGTTACCGGGGTTTGTTCTTGCAATTTCTCCTCTTTTTCTGATCGAGTCATAGTCATAGAGTCATAGAGGCTTACAGCATGGAAACAGGCCCTTCGGCCCAACTTGTCCATGCCGCCCTTTTTTTTAAACCCCTAAACTAGTCCCAATTTGGCCCATATCCCTCTATATCCATCTTACCCATGTAAATGTCTAAACGCTTTTTAAAAGACAAAATTGCCCCTCTGGACCCTTTTGCATCTCTGCCCTCTCACCTTAAACCTATGCCCTCTAGTTTTAGACTCCATTACCTTTGGGAAAAGATATTGACTATCTAGCTGATCTATGCCCCTCATTATTTTATAGACCTCTATAAGATCACCCCTAAGCTTTCTACGCTGCAGAGAAAAAAGTACCAGTCTATCCAGCCTCTCCTTATCACTCAAACCATCAAGTCCCGGTAGCATTCCAGTAAATCTCTTCTACACTCTTTCTAGTTGAATAATATCCTTTCTATAATAGGGTGACCAGAATTGTATACAGTATTCCAAGTGTGGCCTTACCAATGTCTTGTACAACTTCAACAAGACGTCCCAACTCCTGTATTCAATGTTCTGACCAATAAACCAAGCATGCCGAATGCCTTCTTCACCACTCTGTCCACCTGTGACTCCACTTTCAAGGGGCTATGAACTTGTATCCCTAAACCTCTTTGTTCTGTAACTCTCCCCAACACCCTACCATTAACTGAGTAAGTCCTGCCCTGGTTCAATCTACCAAAATGCATCACCTCACATTTATCTAAATTAAACTCCATCTGCCATTCGTCAGCCCACTGGCCCAATTGATCAAGATCCCATTGCAATCCAAGATAACCGTCTTCACTGTCCACCATGCCACCAATCTTGGTGTCATCTGCAAACTTACTGACCATGCCTCCTATATTCTCATCCAAATCATTAATATAAATGACAAATAACAGTGGGCCCAGCGCTGATCCCTGGTCACAGGTCTCCAGTTTGAAAAACAACCCTCTATGACCACCCTCTGGCTTCTGTCATCAAGTGGAGATGCCGGCGTTAGACTGGGTAAACACAGTAAGAGTAGGCTGTCCTGTCTGAAGACAATACACATCTCTTTAACCTGTGCTTAATGCTCCCTCCACTCACATTGTCTGTATCTTTAAGACCTGGTTGGCTGTAGAGATTCGCATTCCACTCAGTATTCTGTAACTTGATTTTGTGTCTCTGTAAGCCCTGTTTGAGAGCAGATATCCACTCCATCTGACGAAGGAGCAGCGCTCCGAAAGCTAATGGCATTTGCTACCAAATAAACCTGTTGGACTTTAACCTGGTGTTGTTAAAAGTCTTATTCTGTCATCAAGGCAATTTTGTATCCATGTCTCTTTCTCTTGTGCATCCAGCCAACACGGTAAAGTTATGAAGTCGTTTTCATATTTTGCTCAACAATAACAAAAAAAATGCAGTAGTTGAACTGCCTGAGGTTGAAGTATCTCCTTCACCTCCTTATGTGTGGGAGGGCCAAAGGATTCCAGTGAATGAGAGGACAATTGTGTGAAAATTGGGATTTTGGCCAAAATCGGATGAGTAACCGCTAAATTATAATGATCATTATGAAAGGTGCTATGCGGTTGGAGTCCCACTCAGACTCTCTGGCTGTAATATCGAGAGGTCCCACTAATTAACAGTGCTGTCCAGATATTTATTAAACCTCGCAATCCATTTGTGTGCGGCCTCCCTGCACCCTTCATGATGCTTAGCCACACTGGGCGTGCTCAGCAACTCCGATGCATTGGATGCCTCGGAGCTCCATGCCCAATAACGCGGGGAAGGCTTCAGGATCCTCAGCCTTCGTGTGTAGTCTACACAAAGAGTGAGGATTTTCTACCTGGGTATATAATCCAACTGCAACATCAGTCGATCAGGACTCTCACTCTGCCTCCACATAATAGTGGAGTGATTTGCTCCAAGTGATTTGCTAAGAGTCGCCTCACTTATATCAGTTAGGTGGTCTCCGTTTGAGATTGTCCATCCCCCCTCCCCCAAACACCCCCCCACAACCCCGCCTCAAAAAACCTAGCCTCGGACAACTGCCTTTAGGGAGCTGAAGACAATTTTTTTCGAAAAGGGTCGCATATTACAGACACAAAAACAGAAAAATGCTGGAAAATCTCAGCAGGTCTGACAGCATCTGTGGAGAGAGAATAGACAGTAAGAAGTCTAACAACACCAGGTTAAAGTCCAACAGGTTTATTTGGTAGCAAAAGCCACTAGCTTTCGGAACAGGCTGTCCCTTCATCAGGTGGGTGGGAGTTCTGACCCACCTGATGAAGGGACAGCCTGTTCCGAAAGCTAGTGGCTTTTGCTACCAAATAAACCTGTTGGACTTTAACCTGGTGTTGTTAGACTTCTTACTGTGTTTACCCCAGTCCAACGCCGGCATCTCCACATCGAGAGAGAATAGAGCCAATGTTTCGAGTCTAAATAACCCTTTGTAAGAGCTGAGAGGAAGGAAAGTCAGCAGAGACTCAACTTTGACAAAGGGTCATCTCGATTCAAAATGTTGGCTCTACTCTCTCTCCACAGATGCTGTCGTATGAAGAACGGTTGAGGACTCTGGGTCTGTACTCGTTGGAGTTCAGAAGGATGAGGGGGGATCTTATTGAAACTTACAGGATACTGCGAGGCCTGGATAGAGTGGACGTGGAGAGGATGTTTCCACTAGTAGGAAAATCTAGAACCAGAGGGCACAACCTCAGGCTAAAGAGACGATCCTTTAAAACAGAGGTGAGGAGGAATTTCTTCAGCCAGAGAGTGGTGAATCTGTAGAACTCTTTGCTGCAGAAGGCTGTGGAGGCCAGGTCATTGAGTGTCTTTAAGATAGAGATAGATAGGTTCTTGATTAACAAGGGGATCAGGGATGATGGGGAAAAGGCAGGAGAATGGGGATGAGAAAAAAATCAGCCATGATTGAAGGGCGGAGCAGACTCGATGGGCCGAATGGCCTAATTCTGCTCCTACGTCTTATGGTCTGTCAGACCTGCTGAGATTTTCCAGCATTTTTCTGCTTTTGTTTCAGATTCCAGCATCCGCAGTGTTTTGCATTTATTTTAGAATATTACAGAGTTCTGGAGTGATTTAAGTTTTAAGTCCTCATCTACCCATCATTTTCCCACCTCCCTGCCCCCCACTACCCCATCCACAAGATTAAATAGGATCGAATGACAGCAAAGCACCATCAATCGTAGCGTCAGGTCTTATTAACAGTGATGGCCGCTGTAACTTCGGAAATGTAGCCAGTCACCAGGGGAACTGGAACAGCTATGCCCCTGATTTTCCACACTCACCAGCTGAAGTTACGATGTGGTAAATAGACTTGATAATCCATTTGTGCTGCAGACAAGATTGACAACTAATGCAGGATCGACACGTGACCTACACATAATCTGGATGTGACCAATTTGTGATCTATGAATAACCATTGCAGGATCCGCACAGTGCTACAGTGGTTAGCGTTGTTGCCTCACAGTGCCAGGGACCCGGGTTCAATTCCGGATTCGGGTGACTGTCTGTGTGGAGTTTGCACGTTCTCCCCGTGTCTGCATGGGTTTCCTCTGGGTGCTCCCGTTTTCTCCCACACTCCAAAGATAGAAACATAGAGGGGGGAATTTTCCCAAACCACCCACCATGGGATTTTCCGGTTTTGGGGTGAGCGTGACCAGAAAATCCCACCCAGAAACTGTAAGAAGGAGTAGGCCATTCAGCCCATCGAGCCTGCTCTGCCATTCATTTGGATCATGGCTGATCATCAAATTCAATATCCTGATCCTGTCTTTCCCCCCCCCCCCCATTTCCCATGGCCCCTTTAACCCCAAGATCTGTATCTGTTGGAATAAATGGGTGCTTTTCTGGTTGGCAGTTGGTGACTAGTGGCGTGCCGCAGGGATCGGTGCTGGGGCCTCAACTATTTACCATATACATAGACGATCTGGAGGAGGGGACCGAGTGTAGGGTAACAAAGTTTGCGGATGACACAGAGATGAGTGGGAAAGCGAGTTGCGTGGAGGATGTGGAAAGTCTGCAGAGAGATTTGGATAGGCTAACTGAGTGGGTGAGGATCAGGCAGATGGAGTATAACATTGACAAGTGTGAGGTTATCCACTTTGGAAGGAATAATAGTAAAATGGACTATTATTTAAATGGTGAAAAATTACAACATGGGGGTCCTTGTGCATGAATCGCAAAAACTCAGTTTGCAGGTGCAGCAGGTGATCAAGAAGGCAAATGGAATGTTGGCCTTTATCGCGAAGGGGATGGAGTATAAAAGCAGGGAGGTCTTGCTGCAATTGTACAAGGTACTGGTGAGGCCGCAACTGGAGTACTGTGTGCAATTTTGGTCCCCTTATTTGCGGAAGGATATATTGGCCTTGGAGGGAGTACAGAGAAGGTTCACCAGGTTGATACCGGGGATGAGGGGGTTAGCTTATGAGGAGAGGTTGAGTAAATTGGGCCTGTACTCGTTGGAGTTTAGAAGGCTGAGGGGAGATCTTACAGAGACATATAAGATAATGAAGGGGCTAGACAGGATAGAGGCAGAGAGATTCTTTCCACTTAGAAAGGGAACAAGAACTAGAGGACACAGCCTCAAAATAAGGGGGAGTCAGTTTAGAACAGAGTTGAGGAGGAACATCTTCTCTCAGAGGGTAGTGAATCTCTGGAATTCTCTGCCCATTGAAGCAGTGGAGGCTACCTCGTTAAATATGTTTAAGTCACAGGTAGATAGATTTCTGATCAATAAGGGAATTAAGGGTTATGGGGAGCGGGCGGGTAAGTGGAACTAAACCACTATCAGATCAGCCATGATCTTATTGAATGGCGGGGCAGGCTCGAGGGGCTAGATGACGTACTCCTGCTCCTATTTCTTATGTTCTTATGTTCTTATCTATATCTAATTTCTTCTTGAAATCACACAGTGTTTTGGCCTTAACTACTTTCTGTGGTAGTGAATTCCACCATTCACCACTCTCTCGGAAAATAAATTTCTCCTCACTTCAGCTCTTATTCCTCTGCGACTGCATCCTGAACTTCCTTACTCACAGACCACAATCAGTAAGGAGAGGCAACAACACCTCCTCCACGATCATCCTCAACATCGCTGCCCCACAAGCTGTGTTCCCAGCCCTCTACTATACTCCTTATACACCTATGACTGTGTGGCCAAATTCCCCTCCAATTCGATTTTCAAGTTTGCTGACGACACCACCGTAGTGGGTCGAATCTCAAACAATGACGAGACAGAGTACAGGAATGAGATAGAGAATCTGGTGAACTGGTGCAGCAACAATAATCTCTCCCTCAATATCAACAAAATGAAGGAGATCGTCATCAACTTCAGGAAGTGTAAAGGAGAACATGCCCCTCTCTACATCAACGGGGACGAAGTAAAAAGGTTCGAGAGCTTCAGGTTTTTAGGTATCCAGATCACCAGCTACCTGTCCTGCTCCCCCCATGCCAACACTATAGTTAAAAAAGCCCACCAACGCCTCTACTTTCTCAGAAGACGAAGGAGATTTGGCATGTCAACTACGACTCTCACCAACTTTTACAGATGCACCATAGAAAGCATTCTTTCTGGTTGTATCACAGCTTGGTATGGCTCCTGCTCTGCCCAAGACTGCAAGGAACTACAAAAGGTCGTGAATGTAGCCCAATCCATCACGCAAACCAGCCTCCCATCTATTGACTCTGTCTACACTTCCCACTGCCTCAGCAAAGCAACCAGCATAATTAACGACCCCACGCACCCCGGACATTCTCTCTTCCACCTTCTTCCTTCGGGAAAAAAATACAAAAGTCTGAGGTCACGTACCAACCGACTCAAGAACAGCTTCTTCCCTGCTGCTGTCAAACTTTTGAATGGACTTACCTTGCATTAAGTTGATCTTTCTCTACACTCTAGCTATGACTGCAGCACAACATTCTGCACTCTCTCGTTTCCCTCTCTATGAACGGTATGTTTTGTCTGTATAGTGCTCAAGAAACGATATTTTTCACTGTATGTCAATACATGTGACAATAATAAATCAAATCAAATCAAATCAAATATCCTCAAACTATGACCTCTCGACCTGTATGTTGGCTGGATTGGCCATACTAAATTGTCCTTTAATGTCCAAAGATGTGTAGGTTAGATGGGACTAGCCATGGTAAATGTGTGGGATTACAGGGGTAGTGCAGGGAAGATGGCGTAGTAAAATACTCTGACAGAGAGTTGGTGCTGACTCAATGGGCCAAATGGCCTCTTCTGCGCTGTAAGGATTCTACGAATTTTTATGTGCTCAATATATACTCTAAACATAATTTTACATGTGAAATACCTCAGTAAAGTCACATGGGTGGTAACTTTACCTCATTGTGCTTGTTTTGAAAGCATCAAATAGGTGCATGTATGCCCAATTTGTGATGACCAGCTTGCCTAGGATACCAGAGAAATGTCCGACAATTGGGTCATACATTTTTTCAGGCATCCCTGGTAACCATGTAAAACAAGCATTCGGCCTTTTACATCACAGCACTGCATCGTGGTACCGTTATTGAACAGAAGGAGGCCATTTGGCCCATCAGGTTCATGCCGGCTCTCTTTCTAGCAATCGATTCAGGCCCATTCTATCCCAATAGCCCTGAAAGTTTATTTCTCCAGCCAATTTCCTTTCTGAAATTATTGATTGTCTCCAATTTCACCACCCTCACAAACAACCAATTCCAGTTCATTATCACTCGCTGCATAATAAAGTTCTTCCCCACAGTCTCCCGGCCTCCTACCAAAAACATTTGTAATTGAGAGGTTCAACTCCTACAGATGGCATTTCGTATCATAGAATCCCTACAGTACAAAGGAGCCACTTCGGCCCATCTAGTCTGTACCAATCACAATCTCACCCAAGCCCTATTCCCATAAGCCCACACATTTACTCTGCTAATCCCCCTGACGCTAGGGTCAATTTAGCAGGGCCAAATCAACCTAACCCGCACATCTTTGGACTGTGGGAGGAAATCGGAGCACCCGGAGAAAACCCACGCAGACACGGGGAGAATGTGCAAACTCCACATAGACAGTGACCTAAAGCTGGAATTGAACCTGGGACCCTGGCGCTGTGAGGCAGCAGTGCTAACCGCTGTGCCACCTTGCCGCCCCCTACAATGTGCAGGTCAGAAGCCATGCCTATCCCACTACAGATTCGACAGTTCGTTTCTTTGTTAAATCTTGGGTAGCCAGGAGGAGGCAGTGAGGTCGCCCAATACCGATATCCCAACCTCCTTCATTGCCACCCACCCACCCCACACCCACTCCAAGGATTCCCCCTCGGCTCCCAGCTAGCCCGAAGTTCACGTGCTTCAGATTACCCACGCAGGCACAGAAAATCACAGTGGGTCATCCAAATAACGTCAACCAGGGCCAAGACCCAATTTTAGGCTTTCTCCGGGACTCCTGTTCAGGGCAGGTGCAGTTGGGATGGGCCTGATTCTGCCCCTGACAACTGCCTGAGAGAAATTTCTACCCCATGGCCTCTGACTGAATAGAATAATGTAAGAAGTCTAACAACACCAGGTTAAAGTCCAAGGTTGGACTTTAACCTGGTGTTGTTAGACTTCTTACTGTGCTGTTGGACTTCTTACTGTGTTTACCCCAGTCCAACGCCGGCATCTCCACATCATAAATAGAATAATGTCAGGAGCCCATCCGTTGTTTATGGAACTCTAATGGGGATTAAGGTGCAGACGGGAATATCCCTTTAAAAGTGAAACAATTCATTATCAACCACAGTGTACCCTTGGGGCTGAAGCGATGGCACAATTTGCTTTGCACTGACTCGCATTCATTATTAATGGCCTATGTTCCCATCAAAAATAAAGTGTAAAGAGCTATTGATAGCAGTGTCTGTTCTGCCTCTCACTTTGATACGAAGAATGATTTCTTGAACATTATATCTCATTGTCAATGCTCAACAAAATAAATATTTTATTTATGCATCTCCGATAAAACTGGAACTTTTTTTCAGAATAATTAGTGGTACAAACAGTAAGATCCTGACAAGGACACTTTGGTCTAGAAGAATGATTTTATTCTGGATAGAGGAGCTGGATGTTCTCGGAACAAGGAAATTCTGCCTAGCTAACCGGGGGTGCAGATACTGAGGAGGTTCTGCCTGTTTCATTGCACGAGCTCTTCTTAAATCACTTAAGAATTGAGTTACCATTCACCAAGGCTCTTTAGGCAGCACCTTCTAAACCCACGACCACTCCCATCTCGAAGGACAAGGGCAGTAGATACCTGGGAAACCACCACCTGGAGGGTCCCCTCCAAGCCACTCACGATCCTGACTTGGGAATATATCGCCATTCCTTCACTGTCTCTGAGTTTGATGCGCATCAATTGGACACGAGGCACAAAGCTTCGGTAAAAGAAGGCTTTTATTAACTAACAATGGAACTATCAGAACTTTAACACACTATCCCAGACTGAAGAGGTCCCGCCCGAGCAGGGGGTCTTATACCTCTCCCAGGAGGCGGAGCCCGACTGGGATGTGCCACAACAGTAACAACCACAGGTGTATCAATCCCACCCTAGCCCAACAACAACATTAGAACAATCCCACAGTGGGAACCAACGATGGTTCACCACAGAGTTAAAACCTTGTAAACCCCCTCCCTAATGGCACTGTGGGTATACCTACACCTCAGGGACTGCAGCAATTCAAAAAGGCACTTACCACCGCCTTAAGGATAATTAGGAATGGACAATAAAGGCTGGCCTCGCCAGAGATCCTGTAAACAAATTAAAAGAAAGTTAAGGAGACTGACTGTCTCCCAGACTGCGACTCTGAATGTGAACTGTTTTTAAAAATTCTTTCATGGGATGTGGACATCGCTGGCAAGGCCAGTATTTGTTATTCGTCCCTAATTGTCGTTGAACTGAGTGGCTTGCTGGGCCATTTCAGAGGGCAATTAAGAATCAAACACATTGCTAAAGGTCTGGAGTCACATGTAGGCCAGACCAAGTAAGAATGGCAGGTTTCCTTGGCTAAGAGGCATGACTGTAAGAGGTAGGTTTGTAATGGCAATTGATGACAGTTTCATGGTGGCCATTACTGAGACATGTTTTTCAATTTGTCAATTATCTGCTAACTGATTTCAAACTCCACCAGCTGCCATGGCGAGATTTGAACCCATGTCCCTAGAGCTTTAATCAGGGTTTCTGAATTACTGGCTCAGTGACATTACCACTTCACCGGCGTCTCCTGTTGAAAAGACTTTGGCTAACAGATGGATAATGATGCTCGTTGAAGTCTCTGTGTCTCTCAGAGCGCGATTGCAAGGAAGGGGTCTTACCAAAATTCTACAGATCCAGTTTCTCAAGGTGTGGCACAGTGGTTGGCACCGCTGCCTCAGCGCCAAGGACACGAGTTCAATTCCAGCCTTGGGTCACTGTCTTGGGAATTTTCACAGTAACTTCATTACAAAGTTAATGTAAGCCTACTTGTGACACTTAAACTTGAGGCAGTCTGAGTCAGAGGAACCTTTGGAGAGAAGTCAGAGTCTAGCTGTTTGAAAGTATAGGCTTGAAACTCCTCATAAAGAGAGCTAAGAGTTTTAAGGTGATTGGGTAATTCACAGTGGACACTGACATCTGGGTGCGTTGTTGAGTAAATCCATGGGATCTTTCTTGGTCACCTCTACCATTTTATGTGCAGTGTACTGTGTTCAACCAAAATGCCCCTGTTAATTCACATGTACCTCGTGTTAATTCTGAACGTTAGTGTATAAAATAGATATTATGAATGGTTTTACTTTTCTGACTGTAGTAAAGATTATTTTGTTTGTTTAAATACCATGAAACCTTTATTCTTTTACTAAGTACCTGAATTTCAAACTTTGTCTGCTTCAAATAAAAAGTTACTGGTCCCTAACCAGATTGTAACACTTTCCACTTATCCGCGTCAAATATGATCTTGCATTCTCCTGCCCAATTGTACATATTGTCCAATTCATTTGGTAATCTTGGCTGTCTCTTCTGATTCTACACCTCCCAGTTTGGAATTAGCTCTACCTGAAAAACAGACTCATTTGCTTTGCTGAGAAGGCTCCAACTCTCATTTGGGATGACTGGAATAAGGAACCTCGAATGCTTTCACTCACCTTGTATTTGCCCTGATCACAGCCACAGTAAGTGCTCTCCATGGTGTAGCTTCGGAGAACCCCAATCTCTCGCCACACCACCACCCTCGCTGTTGCTTCCCTTGACTTCTGTACCAAGAAACAGCAATGGTTGATGGCGAACGCTGGGGAAATCTTGTCCAGGACTTTGGGGATGGTCTGCAGAGAAAAAAGTTTAGAAGAAATTTAATTCACTTAATTCCACAGCATCAGATAGCTTCACAACTTTGCATTCTGATCACTGCGCAGGGTGAGTGATGATGCTTTAATGACTTCTGGGAGAGGATTTCTGCAGTTCATGTTTCTGATAAATGTATGGCGCAATGCCATCTGATAAAAACTGCATTCGCAACATTTTGTTAGTGTGTCTTTTAAACATACAGGTTTCCCTGTCATGATTTCTATCTTTGGCATTCAAGGTGAGGGAGGGCAACACTCGTCAATGGAACAGAAGAGAGGACACTAAAATCAATGGGATAGTGGAATAGACCAATGTCAGTCAATAGAACGGTACAATTGGACGATGTTAGTTCAGTGGGACACTGATGGCTTAATTTTTGTCAACAGGACAGCACTCATTGTCAACAGTGAGAAGCAGAGCAGTCAATGAAGTGGTCAGAGTGAGAGCTCATCAATGGAATGATGAGAGGGAACATGTTAGTCAATAAAATAGTGCGAAGGGTCATGTGCTCATTAAATGAATGGTGAGATGGGGCACGCACTTAGCAGTGAAAATGTTGATTTTTCCATCAATTTCCACTTTAAACAAGAATCAGTAAGCACTGGTCCCACTCATTTACTCTGACCCTTGGTTGCCTGGATTTGATCCCTAGTTAAGGAAGAATTATTTCAAACTTTCCATCAACTATGCTGTTAAAGCCATTTGCAGGATGCACTTGGCTATTGGGAACCCAGGCACAAAATAAGAACACATTTGTCCAAATTTGATTTGATTTGATTTATTATTGTCACATGTATTAATTAATATACAACGAAAAGTATTGTTTCTTGCGCGCTATACAGACAAAGCATACCGTTCATAGAGAAAGAAAGGAGAGGGTGTAGGATGTAATGTTACAGTCATAACTATGGTGTAGAGAAAGATCAACTTAAAAATGGAAAAACCTACTTCACTTTATCCTCAGCAATCTATCTGCTGCAGATGCATTTTCCCATGACAGTATTGGTGGGAGTGCCTTCATCCCTGACAACACTACTTTACCATTTTGTTATAAGGAATAGATTCAGAATAGATTACAGTAAGAATTCTCACAACACCAGATTAAAGTCCAACAGGTTTATTGGGTATCATGAGCTTTCCGGAGCATTGCTCCTTCATCAGGTGAGTCATATAATATCTATTAAGAATTCTGGGTAGAGTGAAGTGTGTCTTATCTCCAGGGCTACCTGCACCATCTAGTGGACACTCACTCACCTGATGAAGGAGCAGTGCTCCGAAAGCTCGTGATACCAAATAAACCTGTTGGACTTTAACCTGGTGTTGTGAGACTTCTTACTGTGCCCACCCCAGTCCAACGCCAGCATCTCCACATCAGAATAGATTACACAGCTCAAAACTTGGCATGCATGAGGCACCGTGGACCATGAACAGCAGAAGATGATATTCCGCCAAATTTGCAGCATCATGCCCCATCATATCCTTCTTTCAATCATTATCATCTGGATAGTGGATCACACTGGTTCAACGAAGAGTGCAGAGAAACATGCCTGGAATAGCACTGGGTGCATCTGAAACAAGGTGTCAACCTGCTGAGTCAATGTCACAGCATTACATACATGTTGAGCAGCTGTAGCAGCATGTGATAGGTGGAGCTAAGTGCTGCTGCAACAATTGGATCAGATCAAAGTTCTGCAGTCCTGTCACACCCTGTGGTGAGTGGTGATGGGCAGTTCAATGACTAATGGGAGGAGAAGACTCTGTGAACATCCCCATTCTCAATGATGGTGAAGCCCAGCACACAAGTGCAGAAGGCAAAGCTGAAGCATTTGCAATCACCTTCAGCCAGAAATGCCGACTGGATGATCCACTTTGGCCTCCTGAGAACAATAGGTGCGTCTTCACCATATGGACTGCAGCGATTCAAGAGGGTGGTTCATCATCACCTTCTCAAGGACAATTAGCAATAAGCAATAAATGCTGGCCTTGACAGTGATGCCCACATTTCATCAATGGACAATGAATAAAAACACCGCTACCCACATCTGTTTGATGACTTGCAATTTCATCTTCCGAGACATTTTCAAGGCTGAGTGACCCCAAAAACTTAAAGAACGTGAAGAAGCAAGGGCTTGAAATAATAAGGGAATGTATTCTGTCTACTATCCTAACAAAACTTATCTCCAAACTCCATGGCACAGGGCTTGGCTCCTCCGGCTGCGACTGGATCCTAGACTTCCTAATCCACAGACTGCAATCAGTAAGGATAGATAACAACACAATTATCCTCAACATCGGTGCCCCGCAAGGCTGTGTCCTCAGCCCATTACTATACTCCTTATACACTTATGACTGTGTGGCTACATACCAATCGACTCAAGAACAGCTTCTGCCCCACTGCCATCAGACTTTTGAATGGACCTATCATATATTAAACTGATCTTTCTCTACATCCTAGCTGTGACTGTAACACTATATTCTGCAACGTCTCCTTTCCTTCTCCCCTATGTACTCCCTCTAACTGTAACTGTTCCTTCCACCACCAGTATCCTGAGATCTCCCCTGCAGGGTTCCAGCTACAAAGGGTCAAGAATGAAGCCCAGTCCGTCACTCAAACCAGCCTCCAATCCATTGACAATGTCTACACTTCCCCCTGCCTCGGAAAAGCAGCCAGCATAAGTAAGGACCCCATGCACCCCAGACATTCTCTCTTCCACCTTCTTCCATCGGGAAAAAGATACAGAAATCTGAGGTCACGTACCAACCGACTCAAGAACAGCTTCTTCCCTGCTGCCATCAGACCTTTGAATGGACCTACCTTGTATTAAGCTGATCTTTCTCTACACCCTAGCTATGACTGTAACACTCCTTCTGCATCCTCTCCTTTCCTTGTCTATGAACAGTATGATTTGTCTGTATAGCGCGCAAGAAACAATAGCTTTTTACTGTATCCCAATACATGTGACAATAATAAATCAAATCACATCAAAGGAGGCTTCAGGTAGTTTAATAATGAGAGGCATAATTATTTTTGGATTTTTACACAAGATATGAATGGAAAGCATTTAACTGCAGGGCTGTAATATGACAATGATCCACCATATAGGAAAACATAAAGGTGGTTCTCACCCGATATCCAATATCCTCTTTCAATGTTGCTGTGTCAATGCTGGACCTTGCCTGCCACAGTGTCTCCTTAAGGCTGCATCCATACATAAAGACATTCTTCTTTCTTGAATGCCCATGGTAGTCGCAATAAACCTGGCGCAAAGAAAATGAATTAGTTCATGAAAGCTTGGACGCACCAGCGCTCAGAAGAAGCAGGATTGCACTTTGCAGCGGACAGAATAGGCCATAGAGATATACAAAACAGTAACAGAGTAATAACCACCAACCAACAGTGTAAAGCAACAACACGGATTAATGATTATACAGCACCAGTCAGAGAGTCTCAAACAAAGAACAAGAATCAAGCATATGAAACACTACAGCAATCCTGGTTTATTTTCAAATTCAGATTGTTGTATAATGGACTTTGTGTTTGGTCAACTCGAGTTGCCAAATTATATCCGTGGTGTGATCCCAGTCTGGGCTCAGTCCAGTTTTTTCTGGGGAGCTCCCTGAATGGTAACAGCATGTCTGGCACATCCACATGTCTTAAAAGGCTGAACAAGCCATTTGAACAAAATAATTATTCTTGGCTCTCAAAATTTGTAGAGAGCCCAGAAACAGGAACGTTGGAGCAAGAGTTGGCCATTCAGCCCAGTTTGATCATGGCTGATCTCTTCCTCAACTTTATTTGCCCACCATTGATCCACACCTCCCCTAAATAATGAAAATCTATTAATCTCAATCGTGAAAATGTCCACTAGCATCCAAAGCCCTTTGGGGTGCAAAGTTCATGATAAGGAGCTTCCTTTGTTGACCCCTAAATTGTGTAGTTCTAACTGTAATCCTTGTTCTGGATTCCTCTAACACCTAAGGATATTGTTTCTCTGTATCTATTCCACCAAAATTCTTTATGTCCTGTTACTTACAATACATCCACAAATTTCCTTCCCTTGGACTTCTTCACTTTTATCCTGCTAGTATTTTGCCCTCTTCCTCCATTATGAAAACTAATACAATATTCTCAATTAACAAATCCACCATATTACCTGTTGTTTTGCCTGCTGGATTTTAAAGGACCCACATTATTACATCTATTCTATTAATACATTCCCAGAAACTTTTGCCGTTAGCTTTGACATTTAAGTTGCAAGTCTTTTTTTCTCATAGTTCTGGGGGGCGGCACGGTGGCACAGTGGTTAGCACTGCTGCTTACAACACCCGGGCTTGATTCCCAACTTGGGTCACTGTCTGTGTGGAGTTTGCACATTCTCCCTGTGTCTATGTGGATTTCCTCCGGGTGCTCCAGTTTCCTCCCAAAGTCTGAAAGATGCGCTGGCTAGGTGCAGTGACCCGAACAGGTGCTGGGGTGTGGTGACTCGGGGAATTTCACAATAACTTCATTGAAGTGTTAATGTAAGGTTTACTGGTGACTAATAAATAAACTTCACTTTCGTTACTTTTTGGCACCTCATGGACTTTACTAGTTCTCCCAGTTTACTAATTTTCCAGATTAACTTTCACTTCTTTGAGCCTTTTCTTTACATTTGATAATATCTTGCGTCATTTGTTGAAGAGATTTGTCGAGCTGTACAAGTGGAGCCTTTGCCTTTTAGGGCTAGCTATGATTAGGAAGTAACAGAACAGCGGAAGGGGCAATCCCATGTTTCACAGATGGAGCGCTGGTTGGTCCCTACAAGTTTGATTTTATTCATTCATGAGAAATGGGCATCGCTGGCAAAACCAGCATTTATTGCCCATCCCCAGTTGACCTTGAAATTAAATGGAATGCTTGCCCATTTCAGATGGCAGTTGAGAGTCAACCAATTTGCTGTGGCTCTGGAGTCACATGCAGGCCAGACCAGGTAAGGACGGCAGATTTCTTTCCTTAAAGGACATTAGTGAACCAGATGGGTTTTTCCGACAATCGACAATGGTTTCATGGTCATCAGTAGATTCTTAATTACAGATTTTTATTGAATTCAAATTCTACACCTGCCGTGGCGGGGCAGCACGGTGGCACAGTGGTTAGCACTGCAGCCAAACAGCACCAGGGACCCGGGTTCGATTCCCGGTTTGGGTCACTGTCTGTGTGGAGTTTGCACATTCTCCTCGTGGTCTGCGTGGGTTTCCTCCGGGTGCTCCGGTTTCCTCCCACAGTCCAAAGATGAGCGGGTTGGGTGGATTGGCCGTGCTATATTGCCCCTTAGTGTCAGGGGGACTAGCTAGGGTAAATGCATGGGGTTATGGGGATAGGGCCTGGGTGGAATTGTGGGCGGTGCAGACTCGATGGGCCGAATGGCCTCCTTCTGCACTGTAGGGATTCTATGATTTGAACCCAGGTCCCCACAACATTAGCTACATTTCTGGATTAATAGTCTAGCGATAATACTATCAGGCCATCTGGGTATATTCTGGGTTTCGCAGCCCCCTGGTCTGTCACGTTCCCCACCTGTTTGAAGTTACTTGTACTCACCAGCGGGGTCTTGCCGATGCTCCTCAGGTAGCTAAGGAGCCCCTTTGTATGATAAATAGTTGGATGAAGGTCCGGGTTTGGCTCAGACCATTGCCTGTTCAAGTCCTCTCCACTCAAAGAGCAACGGTGGCTTAAAGAAAAATCAGATAAATGAGTGAGGGAAACTTGAAAGTGTGCAACTGTAAGCGAAGAGAAAGACATGCCTGAAAGAATAGTGCTCTAAAAGTATTGGGAGCAGCCAACAACTGAACATTACCGAGGTCTAAACAACAAATGTAAAGGAAAATCACTCAGCTCCAGCAGACATGATTCTGAATCCAAGCCCAGATCTGACTGATATTCAGTTTGCTATATTCACTGGGTACCAGCACCAATCTGTATGTTGTTGACTAATTGCGGGCGACACAGTGGCACAGGGGTTAGCACTGCTGCCTCACAGCGCCAGGAACTAGGGTTCGATTCTGGCCTTGGGTCACTGTCTGTGTGGAGGTTCTCCCCATGTCTGCATGGAGGTTCTCCCCATGTCTGCATGGGTTCCTTCTGGGTGCTCCGGTTTCCTCCCCCAGTCCCAAAGATGTGCAGGCCATGCCCTTTAGTGTCCAAAGATGTGAAGGTTGGGTGGATTAGCCATGGTAAATGCATGGGCTCGCAGAGATAGGGTAGAGGGGAGGGCCTGGGTGGGATGCTTTTTCGGAGAGTTAGTGCAGAACCGAAGGGCAAGGGAAAGGAATATCAGCAAGAGTACATATACTTCCTCACTATTTAGTGAATGAGCACTTTTGGGAGTGTATCTATGTAGAATCGAGTAAGGAGATAATTGGGTTCATTGCAATCAAGCATCATACTGATATTCAAGGCTGAATTTTAAACTCTGCAACCAGCTGGGCGAGAGAGCCTCTTTATTGGTGCCACTCAATTAACAGTGGCAGATGGGCTCCTGATCCTACTGGCCCAATCAGAGGGCCAACATCTCTGAGATCTCCCTCAGCAGTGTCACCAGGTGCTGAGGGAGGCAGGAGATCTCAGAGAGTTGAGTATCACTTAAATTTCTGGGTGGCTGAGGGCGCCCAACCCAGCGCAGTGCCCCCCACCACCCACCCACCTCCCCCCCTCCCCACCCCCTGCCCCCACCAACCCCAATTGGAAAGGAAACTCCCTCCAGTGTGATCAATGGGTCCTTTCCATAAGATCATAAGACATAGAGGCAGAAGTAGACCATTCAACCCAGCGAGTCTGCTCCGCCATTCAATGAGATCATGACTGCTCTGATAATCCTCAACTCCACTTTCCCACCTTATCCCCATAACCCTTGATTCCCTTACTGATTAAAAATGTGTCTGCCTCCACCTTGAACACAGTTAATGACCCAGCCTCTACAGCCCTCTGCGGTGACGAATTCCACAGATTCACTACCCTCTGAGAGAAGAAATTCCTCCTTAGCCCTGTTTTAAATGGGCATCCCCTTACTCTGAGATTATTACACCCTCTGGTGCTCGACTCTCCCAACAAGGGGGAAACAATCTCTCACATCTTTTTCAAGCACTTTGGCCCATAATAGGGGCTTTAATTATACAAATATTGCACCCACCTCCATGGAAACTGTCTCTTGCCTGTTGCTATCCCCAGTGGCGGATAGCATCGGGAATCCTTCCCGACGTTGCTCCCAGCTATTTTCTTTCCCCCCCCCCCCCCCTCCCCACCCCCCCACACTATCTCCCGCCTCTTGCTACTCGGGGACTGGTAAAATTAAAGTCCCACTGTCTAGAATAAAATATAAAGAGTGACCAACTTGGCTAATGTATGGCAGCGTAACTGTTCCCTGTGAATCACATTGCAGTTATGATGGTATTGATGCGTAGCCCCACTCATGAACTGCACCCTTGAAGCACTGATGTGTGCCTTTTACTCATGGTCTATTAGGCAATGACACTTGTGTGTGTGTCTCTCTGCTCAATTTCCATTTCCGCTGTGACTCGTGCCCCAAGCTAAAATGAGTTTGCAGCAATTTCCGATTTCTGGATTCCTCCTCCAAGTGTAAACTTGCAGCCAATCAACCACCAACTGATTTTGAGAGTAGCCTGCTTGCTTCCCTTTAACATTTACAAGACGATTACTATTCAGGAACAAAGCCAAGAACAGTGAGTGTCCCTGGGAGGGCTTCCAACCCCTAGCTCCAGTAGCCCAGCCCTGCTGTGCTTCCAACAGCCGAGAATTCAGGCCAACTCCTTCTTCAAGCGTTTCAATCCTAATAATTGTTTTGACTGCAGTTGTCAGAAAGGAAAATATTATCTTTGGACCTAATGCAAGAGCAAAATGTGCTGGATGTTGGAAATCTGAATTAAGACTGAATTGGTCGGGCAGCGTCCGTGGAGTTAACTTTCCAAGTTGATAATTTTCTATGAGAGCCAAGAAAAGTTAGGGAGCTAACAGGTTTTGAACAAGGTGGATGGGACAAGGTCAAAATGAAGGTCTATGATAGGGTAAAAGACGCTTGAGATTGACTGGCAGAAAAGTTCACCTCACAAGGATTAAATGCATTGATGATGGGGACAAGAAAAGAAAACAATGAGGTAGAAGATGTACTGAGAAAAAGTGTGAGGCCTTTTGAAAACAAAAGCTTGAGAAGAACCAAAACATGCAAAGCACATTTGCATGGCACAGTGGTTAGCACTGCTGCCTCACAGCGCCAGGGACCTGGGTCCAATTCCGGCCTTGGGTGACTATCTGTGTGGAGTTTGCACGTTCTTCCCGTGTCTGCGTGGGTTTCCTTCGGGCGCTCCGGTTTCCTTCCACACTTCAAAGATGTGCAGGTTAGGTGGATTGGCCATGCTAAATTGCCCCTTAGTGTCCAAAGATTTGATTTGTTATTGTCACATGTATTGGGACACAGTGAAAAGTATTGTTTCTTGCGCGGTATACAGACAAAGCATACCGCTCATAGAGTACATAGGGGAGAAGGAAAGGAGATGGTGCAAAATAAAATATTACAATCATAGCTAGGGTGTAGAGAAAGACCAACTTAATATAGGGTAGGTGTTTTCAAAAGTCTGATGGGCAGCAGGTTGTATAGGGTAGGTGGATTGGCCATGCGAAATTGACCTTTAGTGTCAGGGGGATTAGCTGGGAAGATACGTGGGGTTACAGGGATAGGGGATGGGTGCGATTGTTGTCGCTGCAGGCTCAATGGGCATCTTTCTGCACTGTAGGGCGTCTATGATTGAAAGGAAATAATACAGAGCAGAGATTATTGAATTTTCAATTGATTGCTATCAGTTTTTTCTTTGAAACAAGAAATTAAAAATAAACAGCCAGGTTCGCACGAATAGGAATATTATTATAAATATCACTCCAGGATATCTGCCTTTCTATTAATTTATTTCCATTGTTCCAACGAATTTGAATTGGTAATTAGAAGTTTTTAAAATTAATAAAGGGATTGCAATGGAGTTCCTCCCATGTGACCCTCTGTCATGGGTAAAGTCTAAAGTGCATGGTTTAATAATGTCTTCCCTCCCGGTGTTTGAGGGCAGCGCACAGGACCCTATTCCCCAATCCAAGTGACATTTCAACTGATAGCTCTTAATAAATGGTTTCATAATATGTTTGAATCCCGTCTAAATTATTTTGCACCTTTTACCTCACTGTTTAGAAATCAAATGAACTCTATAAAGACTGAATAAAATTTGCGCATCTCCCCACAATATTATTTGTCCACATTAATTTCCTGTGATTTGACTTGATTCGATTTATTGTCACATGTATTAGTGTACAGTGAAAGGTATTGTTTCTTGCGCACTATAAGACCGTAAGAACATAAGAACTAGGAGCAGGAGTAGGCCATTTGGCCCCTCGAGCCTGCTCCGCCATTCAATAAGAACATGGCTGATCTTTTTGTGGACTCAGATCCACTCACCCACCTGCTCACCATAACTATTCATTCCTTTACCGTTCAAAAATTTATCTATCCTTCCCTTAAAAACATTCAACGAGGTAGCCTCAACTGTTTCACTGGGCAGGGAATTCCACAGATTCACAACCCCTTGGGTGAAGGAGTTCCTCCTCAACTCCAGTCCTAAATCTGCTCCCGATATGCTATATAGACAAAGCATGCCATTCATGGAGAAGGAAAGGAGAGGGTGCAGAATGTAGTGTTACAGTCATAGCGACGGTGTAGAAAAAGATCAACTTAATATACGGGAGGTCCATTCAAACGTCTGATGGCCGCATGGAAGAAGCTGTTCTTGAGTCAGTTGGTACGTGACCTCAGACTTCTGTATCTTTTTCCCAATGGAAGAAGGCGGAAGAGAGAATGTCCAGGATCCTTGATCATGCTGGCTGCTTCTCTGAGGCAGTGGGAAGTGTAGACAGAGTCAATGGATGGGAGGCTGGTTTGGGTGATGCAAATCGATACATGATTTTTAACATTAATAATACTCAAGATGAGTGTGTGAACATTAATCACACACAGCCTCCCTGATGTTTAGGTGATGCCGGGAACCTGTGTCTGTCCTGCAGGCTGAGTGAGATTGAGCTGTCACCATCCCCAACAACCTCCCTGTCCTCTTGTGCAGACAGAGAGGCAATGGAAGCTGGCAATGCTTATCATGTTGAAATAAAGAAAGTAAGGAGTCTAACAACACCAGGCTAAAGTCCAACAGGTTTATTTGGTAGCAAACGCCTGACGAAGGAGCAGCGCTCCGAAAGCTAGTGGCGTTTGCTACCAAATAAACCTGTTGGACTTTAACCTGGTGTTGTTAGACTCCTTACTGTGTTTACTCCAGTCCAATGCCGGCATCTCCACATCAGAAATAAAGAAAAGCATTTCTTCTCACAGGGCAGTGGGAATATGAAAACTAAATCAATTGAATTGCTCAAGATACCAAGAAATATGGATCAATACTGAATAAATCAGTAGAAACCAGCCAGTATTTGATAGAAAGGTAGAATAAGCTGGAGGGGGCTACCGTTATTCCTCTGTACAAGTAATCCAGGGTCCTTCTCACTCTATAGGTGAGATTGGCTGTCTCTGATACTGTGGGCCGGATTCTCCGACCTCACCAGCAGCTGGGATTCTCCGGTCCCGCTGCAGTGAATGAAGATTTGGCTGAGCGCCAAATTCTCCATTCTCGCTGGCAGCGTGAACAGCCGGAGGATTCTGACCCATGTTACCCTGTTCACCTCATTCATCTGTGTGTAGCTGTCCGTGGTACTGAATTGCAATTATTGTCCCATTCAGTGACAACCTCATGATCAGCTTCTCAGAATAGGCTTCCTCTGAGTTTAAATAATGCATCAAGCATCCACTTCTGCACCAGGGAACTGCCCCTATAGATATAGAAAGCGATACTGTGCATAAAAGGAGGACAGGGGCGGCACGGTGGCACAATGATTAGCACTGCTGCCTCACAACACCGGGGACATGGGTTCAATTTCGGTCTCGGGTAACTGTGTGTATGGAGATTGTACGTTCTCCCCATGTCTGCGTGGGTTTCCTCCGGGTGCCCTGGTTTCCTCCCACAATCCAAAGATGTGCAGGTCAGGTGGATTGGCAGGCTAAATTGCCCCTTAGAATAGATATGTCAGTTAGATGTGTAGGGCAGGGGAGGGGGCCTGGATAAGATGTTCTGTCAGAGAGTTGGAGCAGACTCGATGGGTCTCTTTTGCATTGTACAGGTTCTATGATTCTATGAAACTGGGATGAAAAAGTAGAGTAGTCATTGTTAACAGAGTGGACAGAAAAATCCCATGGCACTATTAGAAGCAGAGGATAAGGGTTTGAACAGTATAGGAGTCCGAAAGACGTTCTGGTTAGGTGCATTGGCCATGCTAAATTCTCCCTCAGTGTACCCAAACAGTTGCGGGAATGTGGCGAACTGGGGATTTTCATAGTAACTTCATTGCAGTGTTAATGTAAACTTACTTGTGACACTAATAAATAAACCTAAGCTTAAGATCTCTCCCGACTACGGCCCGTAATTAGCTCCCAATTACTGTCACCATTTCAGAAGTACTTAATTGGCTAGAAGGGGTGGGATTTTCTTGCCCTTCTCGCTGGTGGGATCTTCCGGTCTCGCCAAAGATGACACTGCCCTCCCCCCCCCACCTCCCCCCACCCCCCTCCCCCCCCACCCCCCACCCCCCTCCCACCCCCACCCCCCCCCACCCCCCTCCCCCCCCCACCCCCCACCCCCCTCCCACCCCCACCCCCCCCCCCCCCCCCACCCCCCACCCCCCTCCCACCCCCACCCCCCCCCACCCCCCCCCCCCGCACTCCCCACAGCAGGTTCCACAGCAACAGGAAGGGGGAGCCACGCAAAACACCGTAGATATCAGCGGGGCCGGACAATCCTATCGGCATCCTCTATGAGCTGCCTCCATCTCCAGAAAGCACAAAGTGGGGAGAGGGGGGCGTGGATGGAAAATTACAGCCCAAAGGTGCTTTGACTGCCCTGAGGTAGAAAGATGCTATGTCAATGTAGGTCTCGTTGAGATTGTGGAGCCAAATCAATGGGCCAACTGCCCTTCCCCTACGTTCAGGAAAGTTAATTCCCTGGACTTGGCAAGTATCGTAGATTATTGCCATTGGCCCACTGATGTAGCAACACAATGCCTTGATCAAATGACAATTTAATGATTATGGGGCAAATATCCTTTAGAAGAAACTCAGATTGCACAAACTGGGGCCTCCTGCTGTTACTCTGAACTTGTGCAATTTTCAGAGTGTTGGACTCATGCAAGCACTGCTGCCTCACAGCACCAGGGACTTGGGTTCAATTCCCAGCTTGGGTCACTGTTTGTGCAGAGTCTGCACGTTCTCCCCGTGTCTGCGTGGGTTTCCTCCGGGTGCTCCGGTTTCCAGTCCAGAAAGATGTGCTGTGGTTAGGGTGCATTGGCCGTGCTAAATTCTCCCTCAGTGTACCCGAACAGGCACCGGAGTGTGGCAACTAGGGAGATTTTCGCCGTAACTTCATTGCAGTGTTAACGTAAGCCTACTTGTAAGACTAAGAAAGAAACTTAAACGCACAGTTAAAAGTTGTGGTCACCCTGATAATCGTACTCTCTCGCCACAGGCTCATTCCCTGAAGCTCTGAAAGCTTCTCTGCTATTTCCCAAAGGCCCGAGGACGCAACTTCTGATCTCAACTTCAACTGGACCGTTTCCAACCCTGCATTGTGCCTGCACAGCGCTGCATTCACTCCGTCCTGTCGATGTAAATATATGTGGTGGATACTTTCCTGGAATTGGCAATTAGCTTGCTGGCCAAGCACCAAGTGGATTGAAGTTTCTTTCTTCTGTATGGAGCATCGGTGTTTGAAATGCAGAATTCCTGAGCCAGCTAAAGCTGTGTCTGCAGTGATGCCCAATTAATGAACAGGTTCTTTGCTGAACATCAAAATCTCTGATCCGAAAGAATTAAATCAGATTCTAACCCAAGATTGTAGAGAATATATAAGTATTACTTTACATTGGGCGGGGGGAGGGAGATTGCATTCTGAGCAACTAAAACTGCGCTTTCCCTGATAGGGAGTTCATATCAGAATGAAGTACATTCTGTACAGACACTATTATTCAGCACACTACTTTTTTTAAACAAAATTGGGATTTTAAACCAAGGCCAAACAAACATCGCCGTGATGCGTCACTGCTCAATCCACTCAACAGCTGCTCTCTGCGTCATTCCCCCACCAGATTCAGATTTTGCTGCCTCTTCATTTCAACTTTAAAGTTAAACTTTATTTATTTATTAGTGTCGCAAGCAGGCTGACACTAACACTGCAATGAAGTTACTGTGAAAATCCCCTAGTCGCCACACTCCGGCACCCGTTCGGGTACATGGAGGGAGAATTTAGCACGGCCAATTCACCTAACCAACATGTCTTTCGGACTGTGGGAGGAAGCCGGAGCACCCGGAGGAAACCCACGCAGACACGGGGAGAACATGCAGACTCCGCACAGACAGTGACCCAAGCCGGGAATCAAACCTGGGTCCCTGGCGCTGGGAGGCAGCAGAGCTAACCACTGTGCCACCGTGCTGCAGGCCTTAGCATCAAAGGATGCCCCCAAAGCCAACAATCCAAGCAGAGGGAGTGCCCCTCAAATCGAGATCCATAACACTCTTCCAACAATAATTTATTTTGACGGCTCCATTCTGAGGTGTCCTCCTAGGCCCCTGCATCCCCCGGGTGCACCCTTCTTAAAAGCCTATTCGTGTGAGAGCTGAAATTTAGGGATGAAATCTGGTTCTCGTAAGACTCTGCTCATTTTTGTAACTTTGTAATAATCCAACGGCAGCATTTTGCACCCACTCCCTTCAACCTGACATCAAAAGGGGGCAGAAAGCCAGAAAGCTTAGAAGTTCTTCCTTTACTGGACAGTCGAAAATGTATTTGCATTGAGTATCCTAATGTAGTTTATTGGTGTCACAAGTAGGCTTACATTAACACTGCAATGAAGTCACTGAAAATCCCCTAGTCGCCACAATCTGGCGCCTGTTCGGGTACACTGAGGGAGAATTTAGCATAGCCAATGCACCTAACCAACACGTCTTTCAGACTGTGGGAGGAAACTGGAGCACCCGGAGGAAACCCGCGCAGAGAAAGGGAGAACGTGCAGACTCCACACAGACAGTGACCCAAGCCAGGAATTGAACCCGGATCCCTGGTGCTGAGAGGCAGCAGTGCTAACCACTGTGCCATCATGCTGCCCAGTGCATAATCTGGGTAATCTGCCCAGTGAAGTGTAAGCGACTTCAATAGTGAAGAGTGCCATTGAGGAGCATTTATAAAACACAGCCCATCCCACGCGTTCTTTCCATCTGCAGTCAGGGAAATTCCACAGTAACTTCATTGCAGTGTTAATGTAAGTCTACTAATAAATAAACTTTACTTTTACTTTGCTTTTATAGTCATTAGCATAAAAGCTTGGCGTTAAGATTTGGGACAAGGCTAAAGCAGGACAGCCAGGTTCCATTGCAGGCAGAGGAATCAGATTTGAAGAATTTTAGCCCCATTTTGACAGTGGCAAGTACAGGGTTAGCCCGAGTTTTTCAATTCAAATGCTGGTACATTCAAACAAAGCCCCCACTGGATATGATTGATTGGCAGTTCTACTTGAGGTTAAGCAATACTTAATGAAATTTTCTTTGTAGCAATCAGAATCTAAAAGTATTCCTCAGTCTGTCATCTGAGTAATCCATCTGAAGCTACCACAGGAAGGGAAAAGAGCCAAAAAACACAATAGATGATCAGCAGCCACTGATCACTGAAGGTGAATTTTAAAGGCCCTTGCACCTGGCTGAGAAGTTTAATGCAGCAGGTGTAAGTGTTTCTAATTTTCCCTCTTCCATGAATCGACAGTTAAGCTTAATGTCGCTGAAAATGTACCGTTTTTAGAAATAATTTATCCCCTCTCTCTGTAATCAAGCTGTCTGATAGGTTGAGAATCTTCCAGTCCCGTCAAAAGTCAATGGACCTTTGGCTGATCCACCAAACCCACCACAACAGAAACACCGTGCCCACCACAACAGAATCACTGTGTCCACCACCGCAGAACCACCGTGTCCACCACCGCAGAACCACCGTGTCCACCACCGCAGAACCACTGTGTCCACCACCGCAAAATCACCGTGTCCACCACCGCAGAACCACCGTGTCCACCACCGCAGAACCACCGTGTCCACCACCGCAGAATCACCGTGTCCACCACCGCAGAACCACCGTGTCCACCACCGCAGAACCACCGTGTCCACCACCGCAGAACCACCGTGTCCACCACCACAGAATCACCGTGTCCACCACAGCAGAATCACCGTGTCCACCACAGCAGAATCACTGTGTCCACCACAGCAGAATCACCGTGTCCACCACCGCAGAATCACCGTGTCCACCACAGCAGAATCACCGTGTCCACCACCGCAGAATCACTGTGTCCACCACCGCAGAACCACCGTGTCCACCACCGCAGAATCACCGTGTCCACCACCGCAGAATCACCGTGTCCACCACCGCAGAATCACTGTGTCCACCACCGCAGAATCACCGTGTCAACCACAGCAGAATCACCGTGTCCACCACCGCAGAACCACCGTGTCCACCACAGCAGAATCACCGTGTCCACCACCGCAGAATCACCGTGTCAACCACAGCAGAATCACTGTGTCCACCACAGCAGAATCACTGTGTCCACCACCGCAGAATCACCATGTCCACCACCGCAGAACCACCGTGTCCACCACAGCAGAATCACCGTGTCCACCACCGCAGAATCACCGTGTCCACCACCGCAGAATCACTGTGTCCACCACAGCAGAATCGCCACACCAGGACCAGAAAATCTCAGCTAAAATGAAGTGTGTATTCTACCACTTACTGACATCATGGAAGATCATGTGAGATAAGAAGTAATCAAGATGCAGAAGCAAGGCCTCTCTGTTCAACCCTCTCGGTTTGCTGGCAATGATTTACACATTGAATAAGCAAAGACACTCTCCAGTTCTCAAGAAGCAAGTTGCCTATTGCGAGTGGTCTGTGATTCTGAGGCTGGGGAAATGAAAGGGCCGAGATCTGACATTGATGGTGTAAAATGTAGGAGTCAGAATATCATTCTCGGGCCAACAGGCCCTTCAAACAGCTTAATTAATAGCGGGTTTGATGTTAGTTGAACAGTAGCAGACAGTGTGTGTGTGAGAGGGGTGTGTGTGTATGAGAGAGAGAGGGGAATGAGTGTGCGTGAAAGAGGGGAGTGAGTGTGTCTGTGAGAGGGGAGTGAGTGTGTGTGTGAGAGGGGAGTGAGTGTGTGTGTGAGAGGGGAGTGAGTGTGTGTGTGAGAGGGGAGTGAGTGTGTGTGTGAGAGGGGAGTGAGTGTGTGTGAGAGGGGGGAGTGAGTGTGTGTGAGAGGGGAGTGAGTGTGTGTGAGAGGGGAGTGAGTGTGTGTGAGAGGGGAGTGAGTGTGTGTGAGAGAGGGGAGTGAGTGTGTGAGAGAGGGGAGTGAGTGTGTGTGAGAGAGGGGGGTGAGTGTGTGTGAGAGAGGGGGTGAGTGTGTGTGAGAGAGGGGAGTGAGTGTGTGTGAGAGGGGAGTGAGTGTGTGTGTGAAAGAGGAGTGAGTGTGTGTGTGAGAGGGGAGTGAGTGTGTGTGAGAGAGGGGAGTGAGTGTGTGTGAGAGAGGGGAGTGAGTGTGAGAGAGGGGGAGTGAGTGTGTGAGAGAGGGGATGAGTGTGTGTGTGAGGGGGGTGAGTGTGTCTGCAAGGGGAGGGGTGAGTGTGTGTGTGAGGGGGGCGAGTGTGTGTGTGTGTGAAGGGGGGTGATTGCGTGTGAGAGAGGGGGGTGAGTGTGTGTGAGAGAGGGGGGTGAGTGTGTGTGAGAGAGGGGAGTAAGTGTGTGTGAGAGAGGGGAGTGAGTGTGTGTGTGTGTGAGAGGGGGGTGATTGCGTGTGAGAGAGGGGGGTGAGTGTGTGTGAGAGAGGGGGTGAGTGTGTGTGAGAGGGGGGTGAGTGTGTGTGAGAGAGGGGGTGAGTGTGTGTGAGAGAGGGGGGTGAGTGTGTGTGAGAGAGGGGGGTGAGTGTGTGTGAGAGAGGGGGGTGATTGCGTGTGAGAGAGGGGGGTGAGTGTGTGTGAGAGAGGGGGGTGAGTGTGTGTGAGAGGGGGTGAGTGTGTGTGAGAGAGGGGGGTGAGTGTTTGTGAGAGAGGGGGATGAGTGTGTGTGAGAGAGGGGGTGAGTGTGTGTGAGAGAGGGGGGTGAGTGTGTGAGAGAGGGGGTGAGTGTGTGAGAAGGGGGGTGAGTGTGAGAGAGGGGGTGAGTGTGTGTGTGAGAGAGGGGGTGTGTGGTGTGAGAGAGGGGGTGAGTGTGTGTGTGAGAGAGGAGTGTGTGTGTGTGAGAGAGGGTAGGTGTGTGTGTGAGAGGGTGGTGTGGGGGGGAGTGGTGTGTGGGGGGGAGGGTGAGTGTGTGGTGTGAGAGAGGGGTGAGTGTGTGTGAGAGAGAGGGTGAGTGTGTGTGTGAGAGAGGGGTGAGTGTGTGTGTGAGAGAGGGGTGAGTGTGTGGTGTGAGAGGGGGTGAGTGTGTGTGAGAGAGGGGGTGAGTGTGTGTGTGAGAGAGGGGGGTGAGTGTGTGTGTGAGAAGAGGGGTGAGTGTGTG